>NC_072396.2:144775000-145135000 GCF_028885625.2 Pongo pygmaeus | reverse complement strand
GCTGACTTGGCGCGGAGCATTTTGATAAGCCTACCCTTCCCGCCGGACTCGCTGGCCCACAGGCCCCCAAGCTCCGCTCCGACGGAGTCCCAGGGCCTTTTCACCGTGGCCGCTCCAGCCCCGGGAGCGCCTTCTCCTCCCGCCACGCTGGCGCACCTTCTTCCCGCCCCGGCAATGTACAGCCTTCTGGAGACTGAACTCAAGAACCCCGTAGGGACACCCACACAAGCGGCGGGCACCGGCGGCCCCGCAGCCCCGGGAGGCGCAGGCAAGAGTAGTGCGAACGCAGCCGGCGGCGCGAACGCGGGCGGCGGCAGCAGCGGTGGTGCGAGCGGCGGTGGCGGGGGTACAGACCAGGACCGTGTGAAACGGCCCATGAACGCCTTCATGGTATGGTCCCGCGGGCAGCGGCGCAAAATGGCCCTGGAGAACCCCAAGATGCACAATTCTGAGATCAGCAAGCGCTTGGGCGCCGACTGGAAACTGCTGACCGACGCCGAGAAGCGACCATTCATCGACGAGGCCAAGCGACTTCGTGCCGTGCACATGAAGGAGTATCCGGACTACAAGTACCGACCGCGCCGCAAGACCAAGACGCTGCTCAAGAAAGATAAGTACTCCCTGCCCAGCGGCCTCCTGCCCCCCGGTGCCGCCGCCGCCGCCGCCGCTGCTGCGGCCGCAGCCGCTGCCGCCAGCAGTCCGGTGGGCGTGGGCCAGCGCCTGGACACGTACACGCACGTGAACGGCTGGGCCAACGGCGCGTACTCGCTGGTGCAGGAGCAGCTGGGCTACGCGCAGCCCCCGAGCATGAGCAGCCCGCCGCCGCCGCCCGCGCTGCCGCCGATGCACCGCTACGACATGGCCGGCCTGCAGTACAGCCCCATGATGCCGCCCGGCGCTCAGAGCTACATGAACGTCGCTGCCGCGGCCGCCGCCGCCTCGGGCTACGGGGGCATGGCGCCCTCAGCCACAGCCGCCGCGGCCGCCGCCTACGGGCAGCAGCCCGCCACCGCCGCGGCCGCAGCTGCGGCCGCAGCCGCCATGAGCCTGGGCCCCATGGGCTCGGTAGTGAAGTCCGAGCCCAGCTCGCCGCCGCCCGCCATCGCATCGCACTCTCAGCGCGCGTGCCTGGGCGACCTGCGCGACATGATCAGCATGTACCTGCCACCCGGCGGGGACGCGGCCGACGCCGCCTCTCCGCTGCCCGGCGGTCGCCTGCACGGCGTGCACCAGCACTACCAGGGCGCCGGGACTGCAGTCAACGGAACGGTGCCGCTGACCCACATCTGAGCACCGGCCTGCGCTCCTCCACCCTTGTTCCCCACCCCCGCCCCCACCCCCGCCCCGCACCCCCAAGTTGGGACGCCTTGTTTAGCTTTGCTTGCCTGGGACTGTTGCCTCGTACCGATGATGGGGAGGACTGAAAGTTTTGCTGTAGCTGTCGGGTTTTGTACAAAAGCAAAAATAAGTCAGGAGCAGCGAAAATGGGACTTCTAGAGAGCTCTCTTGCCCCACGCCGCTGCTCCTTCATTCACCTTTGTAGGCTGGGAATCGCTGTGTTATTTGCAAAGAAAAAACAGCCCCCACTCTTCCTCCTGAGTTCCAGGGTTATTCTGTTACATTTGAAAATGTTGTCTTGTTAGTTTGCAGTTAGCCAAGGAGTGAATGGGAGAAACATAGTATCGGGTGAGGCCAGCTGGAGAACTGCAACGCCTACGCCCCCAGTCGTGTTGCGTCTGTTTCCCTCGTGGTTTTTTGGGGCGCTGACCGCTCCAAGCAGCGCGGCAGCTAAAGCCAATGTTAATTTATAGCCAGGTGTGCGTGTGTCTCCCGCCTCGCCGCCCCTGGCCGCGGGACAGCTTCTGTCCAGTCATGTTGAGTTGGTGATTTCTGCCGTGATCTGTTTGATATTTCTTCGCGCTAATGTGTTCAGATTTCGTTTGGGTAGTGGGGAGGGGCTACTTTGTTTCAGGTTTTTCAAGCTTTTACTCTTAATTCCTAAATGAGAGATCAATAAATTTTATAACCAACATGATGGAGTCCTGATAATTTTGCGGCCCTGAAACTTTCTTGCAGGTTGGGGAGGGACCAACACTCGGTTTTACAACTGAGATCCCATCCTAGGGGCGGGGTGGGACCTGGGGGGAGGCAAGCATAATCTGAAATGGTTTCCTTTTAACTACTGGTGATCCACCATACACCAGCTTCCAATATTCTCAACTGAAACTCGGAACAGAAAGCGGCTTGTCTTCTAGGAGCGTCTCCCGAGAGCGGGCACACAGTAGTAGCTAAGGCGCAGAGCCCGCGGCCGCGCACTTGTTGATTGCAGTGAGCGTCTGCTGAAAGTGTCTGCTGCCGCAGCCACGCGAGGCGGGGCTGGAAAGGCGCGGCCGCTGAAACCGACCAAAAACGGGGCACTTTTACCTTTGTGCACTGGGGCGGGAAGACATTTGAGCCTAGCTGAAATATTTACAAAACGAAAACCCTTCGGAAATCTCGATGATCCTATTAAAAATAAATGGTTACAGGGATCCCCAGCAGGAAACAAATACATTTCAACCCTGGTAGCTGAACCGCCGGAGTCAACATTCAGCGCTGGAAGATTTGGTATTAAAAAGTACTCCTTAGATTTTCAAAGATCTCCGAAACTCCTCCCAAGCGTTTTGTTTTTAACATGTCAACTCAGTCCACCTATTTGTTTTCCAGAGAAGGCTCCTTTTCATCCAGAGTCTCGAGCCCGCTTTCTGCTCCATCCCCCCTCCCCACTTTCCTCCAGTCTCTGACCCTTGGCCGTTCCACTGTGCCCCCCGAAGGGCCTTTAGTTTCGCGCCCAGCCACACGGCCCCAGTGTATCTGTTTGGGGCCTAGGAAGAAAACAAATAGAACCAGTGTTTTTTTACCCCCTCCTCAGCTGTTTGAGGTGATTTCCTTAATCCCTTTAATCCTGTTACCTCGCTATCCCAGAATAACTAAACTCAGCCTTTCCAATAAGCTTGGCCTGGTGCACTGTTTTTATCCTCATCCACTACTGACCACAGGTTTCTTTGCTTGAGGTACGCTGGGACCCTAGGCGACAGAGTCTCCCGTAAATTGGTCCGAATTCCACATTTCCAGCCGGCTTCCTTTGTGTGGGCCAGTCATTCACCTGCGGGCCGGGAAGGGCCTGGTGGGGGGGTGGGGAGGGGGCTTTCTGAGGCTTCGGGGGTCGTACCCGCTTTTTACACATCACTGCGGATCCTGGAGACTAAACCCACTCCGCCTCTTCAAGAAAGGTCGGGTCTCCCTGGGAAGGCAGCACCAGCCCCCTAAGACATTTCCACTGCCACCCCTCACCCCCCGCATTCCATCCCCCACTGTGCAGCATGGGGTGGGAGGGGGCCGGCGTTGATTTACAGACCCATATGCTTTGCCCTCCACCCAGTCCTCCTCCTGGTCCTGCCGCGCGTCCAGGCTCGGGTTCGGGTTCAGTCTCAGCCTTGGTACCACTCCCCCTTCTCCCAATCCCAGGGCCACAGACCTCGCGCCCCTCCCGGCTGATTGGTGCTTCAATCCTTGCTGCTGTGATTGGAGCAAACCCGCAAGCTGCCTGGTCAGTGAGCTTCATCTCCCCTGGCCCCTCAACCCGGGTGCTCCAAAAACCCAGGGGCGAGAGGAAACTCTTTTGTCCTATCTATCCCCCCCAATCATATTTTTACCGTGGTTGGCCTTCAATAAAATACCTGTCCGTAGGTTACTCTGGGTTTCCAATTGCCAGCAATTGTGGACTCAAATTTGGTCTGAAATGACTCCAGGAAAGGGAGGGTAAAAACAAGCAATTCGCCCCCACTGTGGGAGGCGGTGCCAACAGGGGAATAAACTCTGACACTGCTTCTTTCGAAGAGTCCATTGTGCTGCTGCCTTCTTAGAAGTGCCAGGGTCACCCTTTCAGTGTGTCTCACATACCGCTCACTCTCTCTCTAAACATCCACGGCTTTGTGCTTCACTTTGTCTGATTTCCAAATTGCCTTTAAGAGAAAAGATTTCATCAATCAGCACATTAGGAGGATTTAAATACAGATGAAAAATGATTTTTTTTTTCTTTCCTTCAGCAGCATAGGGAAGAGAACTGAACTGAACTAGAATGAAACTTTCATCTTCTAGGCCAGAGTTTTCAAACTGGGGCCCCTCCCCCACTCCTCACGTCTATCAGGGCAACTGTACGTTAATCTATTTTATAGATTGGGGTTCTGATAAGGTTTAATTTGTAATAAGTGTTCTGCTGCTTAAACAGCAACAATAATGAAATCTGGTCAAACTCCAATTCTTCCTCCCTCCTCTTCCTTGTTTTACATAGGAGGAAACTGGCCCCAAAAGGGGAAATGACGGTGCTCAAGGTTGCGTAGCTAGTTCTACCGCGGCGCAGTGGAACCACACTCCCAGGCCTGGGAGGGTACTCTCTCCTCTGCCGGCCACAAAACCAAGAGATAAACCAGTGAAATCACAGCCCCAGCTGCCCCTCAAAGCCATAATCCAGCGGGGCCTCTAGAGAAAGGTAATTCCTGACACAAAGACACCTACTAGCCACCTCTCGGTGAATGAAGTGATGTGGGAAGCATCAAGTCCTTACCAAGGGAAAATGACTAGTCCATGTTTTAGCTTCTATGACAGGCGCAGAGCTACTTTTTGGTGAGAATTACCCTAGGTAGAGTTTTGCTTTCCTATCTTCTGACTATACAACTTCCTTCATTAATCCCCCTTCTAGAAATCTAGGAGGAGTGGTTGAGGGTGGGGGCTGAAGAGGCACATCCAAAATGCAGCCAAAGATTTATAACAAAAATATTCATCACAGCCCTTCTTATGCAAAAAAGTTCCAAACAGACCAAATGTCCAACAAATGGAGAAAGGTTAAGTAAAATGTTTAAAAAAGTCTACTTTGCAGACATGAAAATCGTTTACAGAGAAATTTTTAATGACACAGGGAAAAGCTTAAAGCACAAAGCGTAAACAGCGAGATACACAGAACTATATTCAGTGTATATGACCTTGACTATTTAAAAATAAGTATATTTGACTGGAGAAACATGCAAAAATGCAGGGTAGTGTTATGAATACTGGTTAGTCGTCCTTCTCATACTTTCCAATTTTCTCTAATAGGATTGCATTCCTGTTATCACTAGAAAAGGCAGGTTTAAAATATATTCTCTCCCTATCGCAAATACAAAATTGTGTCTCCTTGTGAAAGAGAAAAGTTCAAGCCTTTCCTTCAGCTGTTTTGGGGTGAAGAGGGGGCAGGGAGCCCCAGGAGCAGTAATCCTCTAGCTTTTCTCCAGGTTGGGGTCTGCAGTTAACACAAGAAGGACAAGCACACCAGAGCAACCCCCTGCCAATTCCCCTCCTCAGTAAGCAGGAGCAGGATCAGATTAGTGAGCGGCTCCGTCATTCTTCAGACCCACTCACTGGAGAAAAAGACCTCCTTGGGAGCCAAGCTAAACAGCCTGGGCTGCGGGGAGCTGGGGCCGCTGAGGAACCAGAAGGCGCTTAAATGCAGGGGCCCGATCAACCCTCACTGCCCTCTTGAGAAGGGGGCAGAGAGCAAGCCCAGGGGTGGGTTCCCAGGTCAGGCAGAGGAGAGGTTAGGTGAGCACCAACCAGCTGAGTGGAATACATACAACATGCTGTGTCTCTCCTTTCCATCGTCACCATCCTCATCCACACCACCACTGTCATTTCTTGTTGGACCTCTGCCATGGCCTTCTTCTACCTCTTCTCACTGCTTCTACTCTGCCCGCTTCAACCCATTTTCCCTAGAACATTCACTCCACTTGCCCAACATAAATCCTTTTATTGTTACTTTTTAAAGAACTTTCTGGTGGCATCCTATTGATTGATCTTTAAAAAATATCCCAACTCTCAAAAGCATTGCCTGATCCAGCTCTCACCTACCTCTCTGGGTTCAACTCCTTGGACCTCTTAGTCTTCCTTGGCTCAACCTTAGCCAGGATTCCTTTTGAGAAATGTTTGTTGAATAAATAGATTATGGTTTGTGTTAGTTTCATATCTCAACACATTTTAAAGTCTAGTAATCGTCTTAAATAAAGATTATTATGCACAGTACATATTTTATTTTTTGCATCTGTAGGATTTCCCCCAAATCCACACATCAAGCACAGATTTCCTAACAATTACATCTATTGACAAAAAGGCGCGGTTTCTTTCTTGCCTCAGGGCTTTTGAACTTGCTATTTCCTCTGCCTAGAATGTTCTTTTCCAAGCTTGCTTCTCAAATAGTCCAGTGTCCTTCTGAACATCCCAGTTCAGGCATCACTTTTTTTTTTTCATAGAGATGGGGCCTCACTATGTTGTCCAGGGTGGTCTTGAACTCCTGGGCTCAAGCAATCCTCCTGCCTCAGCTTCCCAAAGTGCTGAAATTACAGGTGTGAGCCACCACACTCAGCCACTTTTTCTTTTCTTATTTTTGGAGAGACAGAGTCTTGCTATGTGGCCCAGGCTGGTCTCCAACTCTTGGCCTCAAGCAATCCTCCAACCTCAGCCTTCCAAAGTTCTGGGATTACAGGCATGAGGCACGATGCCTGGCCCTAGCACCACTTCTTTTAGAAAGGTTTTCATGGTGCCCTTCTTCAGAATAGGACAGATCTCCTTGTTATAAGCTGTTATAGCTCTGGATGCCTTTCCAAGCACTGATTCCAGTGATCATTTTAATTTATTTGTATGATTCTGCCTCTTGTCTGCTTTCTAGTCTGTAAGCTCCATGAAGGCAAAGACCGTGTCTACTCTTCACCAATACTCAGCACAATGCCTATTTTATAGGAGGCTCTCAGAATATTCATGAGTGTTTATTGCATGTTTAGGAATGAGTGCCCTGGGGACTTGAAGCCAATAGGATCAGTGAAAATCAAGATTGAATTTATAATTTTTTGTCTCCATCTCTTACCAGCTGTGGGCTCTTGAGGACATCACTTACTCTGAGCCTCAATTTGTTGAAATGTCAAGTGGGAACAACAATGTGTCCAGTTTGTTGTTAAGGATTCAATAAAAAACGGTGCTTTGAGAGCTAAGCACAGTGCCTGGCACACATTGTGCAGTATGTGTTAGTTATTATTATCTTTGTAATTTTTTTTTTTTAAAACTTTTTTTTAGGGACAGGATCTCGCTATGTTGCCAGCCTAGAGTGCAGTGACTATTCACAGGCTCCATCGTAGTACACTGCAGCTTCAAACTTCTGGGCTCAAGCAATCCTCCTGCCTCAGCCTCCTGAGTAGCTGGGACCACAGGCACATGCCACCACATTTGGCTTATGTAAGCTATTATGATCACTTTCTCAATACCCTCTGTTGACCTTTCAGAAAAGAGGGAGAGTTCTCTGGTCAGATTGTGTACTTCCCACCATGAGTGATGCTTCTCATTGCTGAGGCTAGTTCTTGATACAGAAGAAGGCATAATCAGTCTTCACCATTAATAATGAAAAGAAAGCCATATGACACCAAAAGCATAAACAGACACACAAAAATAAACAGATTGAACTTCATAAAAATTAAAAATGTTTTGCTTCGAAGAACACCATCGAGAAAGTGAAAAGACAACCTGCAGAACCGAAAAAAATATATGCAAATCATATATCTGATCAGGGGTTTATGTCTAGACTATATAAAAACTCTTGAAACTAGATAATACAAACACAACTCAATTAAAAATCGGCAGAGAACTTGAGTAGACACTTTTTCCCAGGGAAAATGTACAAATGGACAATAAGCCCATGAAAAGATGCTAAACATCATTAGTCATCAGGGAAATGCATATCAAAACCACAATGAGATACCACTCACAAATAACATGGTTATTATAATAACAATTTAAAAGTAGACAATAGCAAGTGTTGCCAAAGATGTGGGAAAATTGGAATCTTTATTCAGTGCTAGTGAGAGTGCAAAACTCTTTGAAACAAGTCCAGCAGTACCTTAAAAGGTTCAGCATTGATTTACCATATGACCCAGCAATTCCACTCTAAGGAATAACCAAGAAAAATGAAAACATATTTTCATGCAAAAATCTGTAAACTAATGTTAGTAACAGCACTATTCATAGTAGCCCAAAAGTAGAAACAACCTCAATGTCGATTACATGATTAATAGGTAAATAAAATTCGATATATCCATACAATGAATAGTATTCTGCAATGAAAAGAAATCAAGTACTAGTATATACAGGGGCTAGGATCCACACACATATTTCTTTGTTCTGTCAGCTGAGAGGACCTGGAAGCAGAGACATCCCGGTTACAATGAATACACCTAGTGCCCAGATCTTAGTTTCTAACATCATTCTTCAATAAAAGGAACCAGAGATCTTTGGGAAAATGACTGATTCTAGGACTGGGGCCAGAAATATACAAAATAAGCCTGTTGCGTCTTGCAGTGATGGAAAATAAGGGAAGGAAAAAGAGAGAGACAGAGAGAGAGAGAGAGAGAAATAGGGAGAGGGAGAGAGAAGACACATAAACTACAATGATTCTGTGTCAAAGGAACACAATAGCCAACTAAAATAGCTCCCAGTGACCAAACTGGAACAATTTGAGCAACAAAATGAATAAAGCAGTATCGGACTGTAACCTAAAGTATTAAAAAATGCATGTATCCACACTGATATAAATAAATAAGTAAATAAATAAATGAGAGGAGAGGAAGACACAAATCTGTGCAGAAGAAGTCAAAATAATT
Source organism: Pongo pygmaeus (assembly GCF_028885625.2). NCBI lineage: Eukaryota > Metazoa > Chordata > Mammalia > Primates > Hominidae > Pongo > Pongo pygmaeus. Next base: position 145,126,286 of record NC_072396.2, on the reverse strand, counting down.
TATGTAGATACTCTGGACTCTGGGTAGTGGAGCACAACTCCCCATGCCTTAAGTGTGGGCTGCTCATAGTGAGTACCTTCCAAAACTGTATGGAAAACAGGCAAAAAGGATAACTGCAGTGGAGAAACCTGACAAACCCTATCAAATCCAGATTATCAAGGTCAACATCAACAGTCATAAATCATGTTGATAGCATGTAGCCTTGATATGATGTGATGAGAATGGCACTTTACCTCTGCAGTCTTCCTCCCCAAAACAATAATCCCAGTTGAATCATAAGAAAAGCATCAGACAAATTCTAACTGAGGGACATTCTACAAAACACCTGACCAGAAATCCTCAGAACTGTCAAGGTCATCAAAAAAACAACAAAAGGCTAAGAAACAGCCACGAGTAGCCTAAGCAGACATGACTGCTATTGTAATGTAAATGTATTATGGTATTCTGATAGGATCCTGGAAAAGAAAAAGGACTTTAGGGAAAACCTGAGGAAATCTGAATAAAGTATGGAGTTTATATAGTAATAACATATCAGTATTGGTTCATTAATTATAACAAATGTACCACACTAACGTAAGGCGTTAATTATAAGGGAAATGGGATATGGCATTACATGGGAACTCTCTGTACAATCGTCCCAATTTTTCTGTAATCCAAAACTGTTCTGAAAAGTAAAGTTTATTCTTTATTTTTTTGAGACAGGGTCTCCTTCTGTCACCCAGGGCGGAGTGCATGGCATGATCTCGGATCACTGTAACCTCCACCTCCCGGGTTCGAACAATTCTCCTGTCTCAGCCTGCCCCGTAGCTGGGACTACAGGCATGCGCCACCACACCCAGCTAGTTTTTGTATTTTTAGTAGATGCGGGTTTTCACCCTGTTGGCCAGGCTGGTCTCGAATTCCTGGCCTCAACTGATCTGCCCACCTCGCTCACCCAAAGTGCTGGGATTACAGGTGTGAGCCACCATGGCCAGTCAAGTTGTTTTTTTGAAAAATAAATGATGAACATCGATGAATCTTGAAAACATTAACAAGTGAAAGAAGCCAACTGTAAAAGATTATATATTGTATGATTCAATTTGTATAAATATCCAGAAAAGGCACATCTATAGAAACAGAAATTAGATTAGTGGTTGCCTACGGCTGGAGGGATTGGGAAGAAACAGACAGTTACTGCTAATGTGTACAGGGTTTCTTTTTTGCATGGTGAAAATGTTCTAAAATTGATTGGGACGATGGTTGCACCACTTTGAATATTCTAAAACCCATTGAATTTTAAATTTTACATGGATGAATTTTATGGTATTAAATTATATATCAATAAAGTGGCTATTTGAATTTAAAAAAACACCTGGGGCTCTGGTGGCTGATACTAGGTGAGGTGTTTGAGAGAAAGCTGTCCAGTGCTAGGGGCTATTGTACTAACCAGCTGCTACCTCAAATCCAAATGCATTCTGCTAACCTAGTCTGTTAGAACAGGAAAAGTCCTCAGAAATAATCTAATCCAGCACTCGCATTTTACATACAGGGAAACTGAGGCCCAGAGAGACACAGGCATAACAAGGTCACACAGCTTGTTAATGCCAGAGTCAATGAACTAGAGCTTGAGTATTCTCCCTCCCTGTTCAATGATTTTTACAACTACCCTCAACTTGCCTTTAATAAGGCTGAATGTGTTCTTTCCATCTCCACCAGAAACACCTTCTCAGTTTGAGGGTATACAGAAAAGGACAAAACATTCCCAAAAGAAAAACAAAGTAATCTTTTTAGTTACTAAAAGTCTAGAATTAGTTACTAAAAATCTAGAATTTCAAATTGGGTTCTTGTGGTAGCAACTCTCCTCAAAAATTTTAAAAGTGAGAACTTCTGTATTAAATAAAATTTTCATTGACAAAAGGGTCCTATTTAAAGAAGTAATTAAGAGCCTGTTTCTTTTTGAAGTATGTATTCTCTATGAAAATGTCAATCAAATGTAACTGAAGTTTAAATTACCATGTTTATTTTACTCTTACACTTTATTAACTAATGATAAATATGCTTTTATATGTGGATCTTGACAATCCCTGATGAGCAAAAATAAAAAATGTATAATACTTATTAAACAGTATTCAAAACATTTAATGAACTTCAGTTTTTATTTAAACATAAAAACTTCAAGGACTTTTGAAATATGTTAAAAAGCTTTGCTAATGCTCATGATTTATTTACTCTATAAACACTTTTGAGGCAACCTATATGTCAGGAAGTGTGCAATGATCTGGGAACAAAAGGAAGTCATGTGGCTCACAATGTAGGTTTGGAGAGAGAGGGTCAACAGGTCTCATTCTTGAGACAAAATGAAATGGGAACCATTCCATGGTAGGGCCAGGGTTCATGAGAGAGTCAAAGAAGGGGCTTCCTGGAGAAGAGAATATTTAAGCTGAGCCTTATAATATACACAGAAATTTCATAGGAAAAGAAGGGGTGGTGGGCATTCTGGGCTGATAGAACAGCATGCAAAAAACACAGTCATCTATGTTGGAGTCAGGGAACTTTATGTGGTTAAGGAGCATGGCTTTGGAGGGAGCAGATGGAGTGATGTCATGGGAAATGAGGCTGGAGAGGTAGAAAACGTCATATTCGTGGACCTTGAATGTCATGTTAAGGGGTTGTGACTTGATTCTGTACTCAGTGGAAAACATGAAATGATTTTGGTCAGTGCTTTATAAAGATCAAGCTGACTATGGTGTGAAGGACAAATTGGACAAGGAAGAGGCTAGAGGCAGAGAGAATAGCCAAGAGGCTGTTTGATTTTGGTTAAGGCAAGAAAGCAATCTCTGACTGAGTCCAGTAGCAATGAGCATGGGAAGTGGTAAGATCAAGAGGTAGGTAAGCAGGGTGAGTCTCTTCTTCATCCTGGTTGGGGGTGACTAGAGAGAGAGGTAGCATGAACAGAGATAGAGAGCACAAGAAAAGGAGTTTAAGTTCTTAAACTTTTTTTTTTTTTTTTTTTTTTGAGACAGAGTCTTGCTCTGTCGCCCAGGCTGGAGGGCAGTGGCACAATCTTGGCTCACTGCAACCTCTGCCTCCTGGGTTCAAGCAATTCTGCCTCAGCCTCCCGAGTAGCTGGAATTGCAGGTGCCCACCACCACACCCAGCTAATTTTTGTATTTTTAGTAGAGACGGGGTTTCACCATGTTGGCCAGGCTGTTCTCGAACCCCTGACCTCGTGATCTGCCCGCCTCGGCCTCCCAAAGTGCTGGGATTACAGGCACGAGCCACCGTGCCTGGCCAGTTCTTAAACGTTTAAAGTGAAAAGAATAGATTTTGATATGTGACTTTAGTTTGGTACTATATGTTTCCATGTATAATCACATTAATATCTACATCACTTTTGTTCAAATGAACCATTGCCCCATCAAATTTAATGTGGTTTTGTAGGTTAATAAAAACATATTCCATCTACTAGCATTGCTCAATTGAAAATGATTCTATTTGTTGCTTTATTAATTGCACAATTGAAATACCATTATTTGCAAGTAGATAGTTTCAAACATTCAGAAGTAGTCTGTGCATTTTTTTCTGAGAAGACCTCTAAGGTGCTTTCTAACTTTAAGATTCTTCCATGAGACTCTGTGCAGGAACAGGATATCTGTAATGTCAAAAGCCCCAAGCAGCTCAGCAAAATTGGAATGGTAACAAACTTCTGTGCTCACACCCTGGGTAGGATAGTGTTGTCAACACTTCCAGCACAGCTGATAGAGCTGTCTTTCAGTCTGTCTGCAGGCTCTGTTTACATTCTGCAGGTTAGCTAGAAACACACTCACCACCACCAACCCCTGATAAAGATCTCTGGGTCAATTTGACATCTTCTAGACTCCTCATGTACTGTGTTTCTTCTAACAAGCTTTCCTGCTATGTCACATCGTATAATTTCTTTGGGAAAAATAAATTAGGCTGAGTATGTAAACAACATATGAACTCTAGAGATGTTGCCAATAATTACAAGCAGCAGAAATCAACAGCAGATTTACGCAGCACACTTAAAAAGGGGACTTGTCCAATTTGGAGAGGGCTCAGGTTAATCTGAAAGGTGAAGAGAGTCACTCATATTTGGAGTCTTTAGTGAGGTAAAATGAAAACCCAAAAATGGCTGCAAAGATAAGGAAATTTTTTTTTAGGATGCGAAGTAGTTGCTTAGGAGAAGATATACATAGATAGTACACACAAAAACACATACACACAATAACACTGGTTTGATGAAATGTTGAGGATCTCCAGGGCTTCAGTGTTGCACTTCCTAAGCCACCTCTACATTAATACTCCCAAATGTCCAGTCCATATGATTCTCCTAAACCTCTGCCCTTTGAATCCTGCTGCCTCCTAAGTATATTTACAGGGGTGTCCCACAGGCCCTCAAAGTTTGGCCAGCAAACTAGTATATCATATTCCTCCCCAAAGCAAAACCTCCTACTTTATTTTCCATCTTAATTAAGTCGATGTCTGCCGAGATATCTGTTTCCTTCTCACACTCCAACTCAGCTTGCTCACATTTTCAGAATTCATCTGCTTTTCGTTGCCACTGCCTTATTGGGGCTTGTATTACTTATCTATTGCTGTGTAAGAAATTATCTCAAATGTTGGCAGTATAAAACAACAGATACCCTACTTGTTAATTCCAGTTTCTGTGGCTCAGGAATTTTGGTGTGGCCCACCTGGTTCAGGATCTCTTACAAGGATGCAGTCAAGGACTACAGTTATCTCAAGGTTCCACTGGGGTAGGATCCATTTCCAAGGTAACTGATGTGGCTGTTGGCCTGCCTCAGAAGATCTACTTCCCAGTTCACTTAAGTGGCTGGTGGGCAGGCCTCTGGTTCTAGCTAGGTTTTGGCCACAGACATAAGCCACTTGCCATCTGAACCTCTCCATAGGGCCACTCACGACATGGCAGCTGATTTTGGAAGTCATAGCCTTTCTGTAACCTAATCTCAGAAGAGTCATCCATCCTTTACTGTATTCTGTTTACAGGAGTGAGACATTAGGTCCAGGCCACAGTCAAGGGGAGGGGAATAAACAGGGGCCTGAATGTCAGCAGGCAGAGATCATTGGAAACCAACTTAAAGTCTTTCAACCAGAAGGTCCTTGTCTTTGGCTAGAATGTAATGCAGGCACTAGCAGCCCACTGGCCTCCAGGGCTCCAGGGTCACCTCGCTCCAGGTCATCTTTCATATTGAAACCGGAGCAGTTTTCCTATGAAAACAATCTGATTATGTGATGCTGCTGCTAAAAACCAACTCTGTTGGCAACCTGTGCTACCCATAGGACAAAATACAAGCTCCTTGGCAAGCCATCCAAGGCCCTCCGTGATCTGTTCCTGACTTCTTAGCTCCTTGGTCTTGTTTCATATCAACACACTTTTCCTCTAGAGCAATACCAAATTTCCCATGATTCCCAGGTTCCCTGAAACAAACCAGGTTCTTCTAGGTCCTTCCACAATTTCAGAGGCAGTGAAGAGTGTATGCTCCTCTGGCTGCCTGGTCTTGTTTTCTGCCTCTCATCCTTCGAGGCACAGGTTCAGTGGCACCTCCTTTCAGATTCTTACCCTGACTATCCCTGTCTGTGCCTCCCAAACTCTTTGTATGTAGTTCCATTCGAGGAACTTACACAGTGCCTGGCATACATGATGAGACACTTGATGCCACTTTGTCATTTTCTTGAATAAAACCAAATAGAGCTAGAGCTGTACAAAAGAAAAAAAAAAAGCATAGATTATTGAAGTTCAAATGAGGTAGGACTTGGAGGGCTTGAGAGGAGAAAGGAACGCATTTGTCTGAGGTTACACTGCTATTCAGTGACCGAGTTGGAACAACTAACAAGCTTAGCCAGACCTCCTTCTATCAACTCAAGTGCTCTTGCTACTCCTACAAAAGTAACTTCACTGCTTTTAGGCTCCCTGTTGCCCCCTAAAATCTATGATTCGCCAAAGATAGGAAAAACAGAAGTTTAAAAATAAGCCTGCAGGTGATGCTTCTCCATTCTTGTTAGAATCAACATGAGTCCTATTACTATCTCCATCTTGTGTGAACATAGACTTCCTGCATGATAAGGTGGCGAGAATCACATTCTAATTTGTAGTAAAGAAATCAGAAGAAATTCCGTCCACTTTTCAGTTTTTGTTGTAGGGCTGAATTTGTTTGCAGGAGTTTATGGTCCTGGAGGACCACTCTTGGGCCTCCTCCAGTAACTATATTCTTCTCCAGTTTCTGTAGGTTCATTCAGCATTCTCCTTTCTGGGTACATGGATTTCCATTTCCAGAGCTACAAGCTTCAGGATATTCATGGGAAGAAATGTATGGACAGCAGAAGGTTCTCCTTTCCTTCTTCTTCCTTTTCTACTGAATAAGTCCTTAACATACCAAAAAGAGCTGTCCTAGAGATAACAAGGACTTGCAGCATGTGATGCCTGAGTAGCTACAGCAGCAAGGGCAATTCCAGTGACAGTGCAGGCTCTGAAATCAGCAAGAATGAGGAATCTGACAGGAGGTGCTGAGGAGGAATATGCTGCAACGGCTCACGAAGTGCTGATGTGGGGAGGGCTGTGGCAGGGCAGCTGGTTGTGTGTCAAAATCCCAAAGATATAGTGAGGTTCTTGCTAGATATTGTGTACTTTCAGTGGAGAGAGAAAAGAATTAGGGCTCAAATTGTGAAGCCGGTAAGTCTTTCAGAGCTTGACCAGTGTAACCAGTTGGATTTTTAAATTTCAGCTTCTACCCAAGTCCATAGCTTAGCTTGCTTTCATTGAATATGTTTTGTGAACCTCTCTTAGACTCAAGTACCTCTTCTGCAAAATGGGAATAATAGCGGCACTTACTTTATAGCATTGCTCTAAGTTTAAATAGGAGAATGTATATAAGGGGCTTATCAACTCAATACAGGGAAAATATTACCTTTATTATTACAATCCTGGAAGAATCCAAAACTCCACATTCCAAATGAACATTAGACTATGACCTCTAATAAATCAACCCATATAGTTTCTCAAGAAAAATAATATCCAAGGTCACACAGGTAGTAAGCAGAGGCTTCGCAAGAACCTCTGAGACCTTGGATATTATTTCCTAAGCTCTCTGAGCCTCCAATTTCCTTATCTGTAAAATGAAGACAATAATGGTATTGACTTTACAGAGTTGTAGAAAATATTAAATAAAAGACTTAGCAATGCCTAGCATATACTATTATTATTATTATTATTATTATTATTATTATTCTAGACACAGCCTTTCTATAGCTTTATGCAATCCAGGTTTACTTTCCTGCTGTAGTGGAAAGAGCACAGGCTTTGCAATTGGACCAATATCAGTTTGAGATGCTTAGAGTGTAGATTCCAGAGTCTTGGTGCCTGGGTTTCAATCCCAGCCACATCAGTAACTGTGTGACCTTGGGCAAGAACTTTAACTAAGAGTCAAAGATTTATTATAGATTCTTTGCTTACATTTCAATAGCACATACAAACTATTACATTTTCTTAGGTCTGAATTGAAATATTAGCACTATATTTATTTTCAGAAGTGGTTTCTATAATTTTGTAGCCTTTTAGAAGCATCAGTATATTATGTTGACCTTTCTATTCTTCAGTTTCCCCATCTGCAAAATGCTGATTATAACAGCACATACCTCTGAGTTCTGTTATGACCATCTACCCAAAATTTGATCCAGTGTCAAGACTGATGATGCCAAACACAAACAAAAAGTGTATGAAAAGGTTTGTTAATTGCATAATTGGGGCTCTCCAAGGGAGAGCAGGGCAGGCATCCCAAGCCGGCCCAAAACTGGCTTGAGAGAGCCAGAAAAGGAGATTGGACAGGGGGTTTTATTGTGGCTAGGAGGTAGGACCAGGGTATGGGTTCCCACACATGGTCAGGGGCTTATGTGGTTTGAATCCTGCCAGCACTAACGGAGGTAGTGCCCAAGCTTTCTTAAAAGCTTGCCCAGATGTGGGGAACAGTGGGATGAGGGGGCTGAAGCTTAAAAGCTGCCAGCAGTCAAACATCAAAAAATGGAATCAGACTGCTTATTACAAGTTGTGACCCAATAAATGAGATAACACACATAAAGTACTTAATGAATAGTGGCTGTTATTATTTGAACCACAAGTCTTGATAAAGTCATTGGCTGCTTTATTGCAAATCTGTGAATCTGTGACTTCTTTATGTTGAGGGGTTCTGTGGTGTAGTGGAAAGAATACTTAATGAATAGGCCACTTGGTAACCTGAGGTCTACCCTTCATTAGTCCTCATTAACTTCCCCTCTGGGCCTCAGGTATAAAATAAAGGGGTAGGACAAGATGTCCTAGAAGGCTCCCTGAGAGTCTAATAAGGTCTGAAACGCATGATGGTTGGCTCATTCATTAAGTGGTATTGCTGCAGAATGAAGAACCACTGGCATTCCTTTTCAGTCCACTTTCCACGGTTCCATATGTTGTTACACTCTATAACATTTGAGTCTTTAAGGCAGATTTAAGCCACTAGAGTAAAGAAGTAAACAAATAATAGACCGAGAATATGAGCTCTAGGTTAAGTCTTTTTTTTTTTTTTTTTTTTTTTGAGACGGAATTTCGCTCTTGTTGCCCAGGCAATGGCGTGATCTCGGTTCACTGCAACCTCCATCTCCCGGGTTCAAGTGATTCGCCTGCCTCAGCCTCCCAAGTAGCTGGAATTACAGGCATGCACCACCACACCCAGCTAATTTTGTATTTTTAGTAGAGACGGGGTTTCTCCATGTTGGTTAGACTGGTCTTGAACTCCCAACCTCAGGTGATCCACCCACCTCGGCTTCCCAAAGTTCTCGGATTACAGGTGCGAGGGCCTTAGGTTAAGTTTTAATAGATCAACAGTTGTTCCATAACTTTCCCACAGTCTGAAAAAAACAATGTTCCACATCAACCTTGTCTGCAATAACTTTGATTTTTCCATTCTTAAAAAGCATTCTCTTTTTTGTCTTTATTATAAAGACATATCCATTAAAATATTCATTTGAGATGAAAAAGGATGGAAGAAAGGGGAAAGAAAATTACTAGAGATAGAGAAAATTTAGAAAAATAGTTTCCAGACATGAGAAGATCTTACTTCTATCTTAAGAATGTTTCCACTGGTGAGCAAGCTAGCATTACTGTGTCTGGAGGGGGTATGGTTTGCAGGACACAGAACTACAGCATGTCTTTAATGAACATTTGTCAGGGACAAATGAGGTCGAAAGACAGTTTCCCAGGGAATTGTAACTTGTTTGCTCAGAGCAATTCCTGATGTCTAAACTCTCAGATGTCCCTCAACTCAGCCATGCATAAGAACATTCTTGTCGACAGTGAGTTTCAATCTACTTTTGATCACTTTCTTCAAGCCTGTCAACACTTCAATTGCAGTTCATTTGGGGAGGGTGGAAGGACCTAGACTATGAAAAGAGCACAGCAGACTAGGAGGTAAGCCATTCTCAAGAGGACGTTGCCCGGGGTTGTGCTTGCTTAAAAATATGATGGCCACGTCTGCTTTAGTAAGAGCCACTCTTCTTGGCTTCTTTGGCTCTAGGTATGTCACAGGGCATCTCTCTGTCCTTTCTGATAAAAGATGTGCCTTATGGAAAGTTTCCATCCATTTTTACCAAATTTTACGTTATATACATATTTCCTAGAGGAGTTACTCTACTATTTCCACATGTTGAGGCACATAATGTGCCATGGATCTCATTCATGTCACATTTGAGTGTCCCAGCCAAATGGATGCCCAGCTTGGAGGCCTCCAGGGATGAACAGATCACTACCTTGTGGGGCAAAGTGGCCCCTGTTTGAAAAGCACTTACTATTCTGTTTTGTACCTGCCACCCATTCCTCCTGGTGGGGACTTACAGAGTTTCCTCTCTATTTATCCTAGGACAGCACTGTGCACTAATTTTGCTCATCTCCAAGCCAATCACTCTCACTTCCTTCAACTTTTTCTCATTTGGAACGTTCTAGGTGCTCTTCAATTTTCTTGTGTCTCTCCTGAGAAAATTTTGCAATATTTCTTCATCTATCAGTACAGTGTAGCAGCCAGAAGTGAACACTGGGTGGGGCTTGACTAGGGCAGAGCAGAGCAGGACTCACTTTCCCATACTGAAGACCAAGTTTCACCACCCCGGAAGTCTATGAGCAGGTACATTACACTGTTGACTCACAATAAATTTCATATTGATTAATTTAGCTACTCAATCCCACTTCATTGTCAGGTCCTGATTCTGTCATCCAACACATTCTTCCCAGCTGCTATTCTATAGAGATAGCTTAGCCCAATTTTCTAATTAATATAAAGTAATATATAATTATATATAATTTCATATATTGTATATAATTTGGGTTATATACACATTTTGAATATTTAACATATATATGGGAGTGTTTGTGTGCATCTATCTATATATGAGGGTTGAATATTTATCATATATATGGGAGTGTGTGTATGGACACTCCCATATATATGATAAATATTCAACCTCTGTATATTTTAAATATATATTTATGTATATATAAAATCAAACTGATGGCCATATATAATATATATACACACACATATATAAAATCATATATATATAATCAAACTGATTGCCACTTATAATTTTTTTTTTGAGATGAATTTTCACTCTTGTTACCCAGGCTGGAGTGTGATGGTGCGATCTTGGCTCACTGCAACCTCCACCTCCCGGGTTCAAACGATTCTCCTGCCTCAGCCTCCTGAGTAGCTGGGATTACAGGCATGTGCCACCATGCCTGACTAATTTTGCATTTTTAGTAGAGATGAGGTTTCTCCATGTTGGTCAGACTGGTCTCGAACTCCCGACCTCAGGTGATCTGCCCGCCTCGGCCTCCCAAAGTGCTGGGATTATAGGTGTGAGCCATTGCGCCCAGCTGCCACTTAGAATTTTTAAAAGCGAATTCTGGTCACTGGGTAAGTACCCACTTATCTTTTCTATTTCTGCCATTTGGGCAATGGGAGTACAGGGAACATTGATTTCTAGTCCAATTCATTTTGTAATCCTGCGCATTTATACACACTACCTCCAGACTTAACCAATTTGATTCCTGGCATGTCATCAGGTCCTTATTCTTCTCATATCTGTGCCAAACCCTCTATCCACACTGAACTAAAGTCACCACCATGATTGACTCTTAGGCCCCTTGACCCCAGGATCCAGGACTTCAGCTTGAACACTAACCCAAAGAAATCGTGTCAGAACTAAAGCGAAATGGCTTGGACAGTAAGGGCTGCATAATACTGGGGCAGGCTCCTGAGAGGGTCTGGGGCTTCCTTTCCGAGAGGGTCTGGGAAGGCACTTGGAAGTTCTTTTCAGGGAAGGATTCTAAAAGAAAGGAAAAAGTTAGCTTCTTTTATCGTTATACCTAGACCCTAGAGAGCTATTGGGGAACATCCAACAAGAATAGAATAAGAACTCCAGTATCGCCTCTAAGCCTTAACCTCCCACAGCCACTGAGCTCAGCTTCATTTGTTGTGTTCTAATAAACTCAGGACCAGATTGAGATTTGGACAGACATGGCTGCATGCTGTTCATGATGATTTTAAGATCTTGAAAGCTCATGAAATTCCAGCATTTGATCTCCACAGGGACTGTTAAACTAAACAAGCTACAATATTTTTAGTCACAAATATTAGCAAGACACTCCAAGTTGCAGTATATAGGAAAACTACTTACTGAAACTGTTGCTTCTCAGTGACTTCCTTTGACTACTTTATCAGTAGCTGCCAGATTCCAAGATCCCCTCCTCTTGTGATTCGCTGAGCATGGAATTTATTCAGTCTTTTAATTGTGCCTAAGCATACAGAAAACAGGGTTTCTTTTTTCTTTCTTTCTTTTTTTTTTTTTTTTTTTTTTTCAAGATTGGGTGTTACCCTGTCACTCAGGCTGTAGTGCAATGGCCTAATCATAGCTCACTACATCCTCAAACTCTTGGGCTCAAGCAATCCTCCCACCTCGGTCTCCCAAGTAGCAGGGACTACAGGAACACTCCACCATGCTGGGCTAATAATTTTCTAGTTTTATGTAGAGACGGAGTCTCCCCATGTTGCCTTTTGCTGTTGTTGTTGTTGTTATTAAATGTAATTGCTTAGCTTAGGTTATAGACCCTAATCAAAAAAGCATTTTTTTTTTTTTTTTTTTTTTTTTAAGATGGAGTTTCACTCTTGTTGCCCAGGCTGGACTGCAATGGCACTATCTTGGCTCACTGCAAACTCCACCTCCCAGGTTCAAACAATTCTCCTGCCTCAGCCTCCCGAGTAGCTGGGATTACAGGCACCCGCCAGCACACCAGGCTAATTTTGTATTTTTAGTAGAGACAGGGTTTCTCCATGTTGGTCAGGCTGGTCTCAAACTCCTGAACTCAGGTGATCCTCCTGCCTTGGCCTCCCAAAGTGCTGGGATTACAGGCATGGGCCACCACACCTGGCCCAAAAAAGCATTTTTATCCACCAAAATACATAAATAAAAAGATACAGACACACACACTCATAGAATTTCAAGAAAGGGCCGATGTCATATTCTAGTCCAAATCCCACATCTTTCAGATGGAAATGCAAGCCCAGAAAGGAGAAGGAGTTTCAGCAAAGCCACACCAGGAGTTAGTGGTGGAACGTGGACTAGGACTTGGGGCTTTTGGTTACCAGCTTAGTGTCCTTGCCTCCATACAATACTAAAAACTAATTTAAGATAAACCTATCATGTATCCATGTTGATGACTGAGGGAACCCTGCTAGTGAATACTGATATTTTATCAAGAGCGAGAAGCACCACTTTATTTTCCCTTCCTTTACTGTGGGAAAAATTAAATATTCTTCGGAACTTGTTTTGAGATACATTTGTCCACTCACGAAAATACATTTCTACATAAATTTAAAAATTCAAATATGTATTCACAATGAGTACTTCTTGAGCACCCACTGTGTATACCTAGAGAAGTAGAGTAAAATATATAACTCTGGTCCTGGGTCAAACACTCACTTGCATTCTGCAGAGAATGAGTTCGAATCTTTGCTTCAAAACTGTGGTTACCATTTACATAACTTTATATTACGATTAATGTAATCCATACAACAATATATATCATAATAATGTTATCTAGTATAAATCAAAAGAATTAAAACATTTTACCCAGATTTTTGTCTAAACAGAACTGAAGAGTGGTGTTAAATTCCCTAGCTTTGTGTTCAATTGATTTCCCGAAATGCTTTTTCTTAGTTGGGGATGTTTACTGACCTCAAAATGGCTCTGGACATCTCACCCATCTGTTGGACTAAAGAAATGTAAGTGGCCAGCAAAAACTTAGCAGTCAGCCAGAGGTACTTCTCATTAGATAACTAAGGAAATGTCTAGTTAACAAAGCACTTTTCCCTCACATTGTTTACTTTCCTACCAGCAGCTACTGAGCATGCTTAAACTATCTCCACAAATGCCTATTTTCTAATTGAATTTTTCTTATTTTTACTGTTGAATTTTGAGAGCTCTTTATATATTCTAGATAGAAGCTCTTTGTCAGATAGTGTTCATCAATATTTTCTTATTCTGTGGAGCTTGTCTTTTCATCCTTTTAACAGCATCTTTCCCAGAGCAGAACTTTTAGTTTTGATGAGGTCTTATTCATTAAATTTTCCTTTTTTGGGCTATGCTTTGGATATCACGTCTAAAATGTCTTCAGCAAGCCCTATATCTTGCCTAGGCTTTTTTTCTAAAAGTTTTAGAGTTTTACAGTTTATAATTAAGTCTGTGATTCATTTTGAGTTAATGTCTGCTTAAAGTACAAGGTTTGGATAGATGTTGTTTATTTATTGTCTATGGGTGTCCGATTACTCTAAAATGGTGTTGAATTGCTTTTGCAACGATGTCAAAAATAAGTTGGGCTTCTTTGTGAGTCTATTTATGAATTCTTTTTTGTGCTCTATTTATCAGTGTTATCTATCCCTCTGCCACACTGTCATAATTACTGTAGCTGTGTAGTGAGACTTCATATTAGATACAGTCAGTGTTCCTATGTTATTCTTCTTTCTTCAAGATTGTTTTATTTATTCTATGGCCTCCACCTTTCTAGGTAGATTTTTGAGATAGTTTGTCTATGTCTACTAATAAAAACAAGATCAACTATTACTCACTTTTATTCTACTATTAAAATTCTCCAAAAATAAAATTTCCTAAAAACAGGGGGATAATGCTACCTATTATTGCCTGCACTGGGGTGGGGGCACCACTCTCACTACCCTGCCTTTGGAAGGCCACTGCTCCACCCTAAGTTTCTTAGTGAGTGCCCCAATTGGTGTTGCGTTTGTAGCTTCCAAACACTATTATTTTATTGCATGGTGATACTGTTGGTGACTTCCTGTAGGGTACTTTTTTTGGTCTTTCTGAGGCCTTCAGGTGCTCACAGCATCGGGTGAGGTACAACACATACTACTGTGAGAAAGGTGGCCTGGAAGTGATTTTGTTGTCTGCCTTTGTGGGAAGATTGTCACTGTTACATTAGTATCGTCCACACAGCACACCTCGACCCAGCTGGGCCCTTCCCATTTCTACTCCTACCTGCTCCCTCACCCCGACATGTAGAAACACCAAGCCCCTTTTCCCATTTGCCTGTGGGATGAAGTGTGGAGGAGGAAATTTGTCTTCCATGTTCAGTCTTCCCCCTGTCCTTATTTTGAATGTCTGGCTAACCGTGGGACTCCACCTCCCTCCCTCCCTTCTTACACACAGGGCTTACTTGGATTGGTGGCATTCTCCGGGGATCTCTTGGTTCTGATTTCATTTCTTAGTCAACATGTGGTAACAGACAATTATTGTTGGCTTTTTCCCCTCTCTTATGCTTTCTTGATTGGGTAATAGATGTTTCAGAGGACTTTTTTTTGCCCGCAGAAGGGTAAAGGAGTAATTTATGTCCTCATGGCTGTCTTGTGTACCTGGGAAGGCAACAGAGTGAGCACAGACGGGCAATGGTTTGGGGGAAGAGGTTAGAGATGGGATGGGAAGAGGGGCTTCATAAGGGATTCAGGCTGAGGAGGGATTTGTGCCAGGCCAGGAGAGGGTAGTGATCTTGGGGGAACGTATGGGGAGGAAGAGAAGAAGCATAAGTAGGGTCATCTGACCTGGCAACTGTCTCTGCACTTGCACTGGCAGGGGGTTGTCCCCTCTTTCTTTTCATCTTGAGCACTTGTGGCTGATTGTTCTGCTCTTGCTATTGGTTGGTCCTTATCTGTGATAAATATCTGTGGTTTGCTTGTAAATCTCAGCCAAGTTGAAACCTCCCAGTGGTCTGTCCCAGGGCTCTTCCCCTCCCTGTATGTAGCCTCCCTGGGGCAAAGACAAGCCACACTCTTAAGCTTTGTTTGGTTATCTAGGCACTGCTCCAGCCAGTGGTAGCCCTGGAGTGTCTGAGACATCACAAAACACAACCCCAACACCTCCATTGGTGTTTGGGTGGCAGTGGGGAGGCTAAGATGCTGTGATTGGAGAAAGGGGGTTTCTTTAACACCACATAAAGAGCCTTTCCAATCTGATCTGCCACTGCCTCCTCTTCTCCACATATTCAATTCTGTTGACCCACATGGCAGAGAGAAGGTGCTTCCTCCAAGTTGTTCCCCATAGCCACCACATCAGTGGTTCGTTTTGTTCTTTCCCACCCGTCACCATTACCTAGTTTTTTGGATGACTTGCCTAAAATCCCTCTAAGGTAATGTGGCCACATTTAAGTCTCCGTGGCCGTGTGAATCATCCTACTTGTCTCCAACCAAATTATGTGCTGTTTTTATTGACTCTCAAGCTAAGGATGTTTTTTGCATTTTTAAATGATTGCAAAAAATTAAAAGAAATATATTCTGCGACACACAAAACATACAATTAGGACTTCAGTATTCATAAATAAAGTCTTATTGGAACACATATATGCTCATGCAAGTATGGCTTATGGCTGCTTTTTGTGCAGTAGAGTTGAGTAGTTCGAACAGAGACTGAATATTTACTATCTAGCCCTTTGTGAGAAAGTTTGCCAACTTCTCTATTCGGTTCTATTGATATATTTGCCTATCCTAACATCAATATCATATGGTCTATTTCATCTTGGCTGAATTCTGGTAATTTGTGGTTTTGGAGGAGTTGATGCATCTCTTCCAAGTTGTTAAATTTATGAGTGTAAAGTTGTTTATAGTAGTCCCTTATTACTTTTTCCATGGCTGCAGGATCTGTAGTAACATTTTTCATTTCATTCTTGATATTGACTATTTGAGTTTTCAGTCTTTATTTTGTTAGTCTTGGTACAAGGTCATCAATTTTATTGATTTTTTTCAGGGAAACATCTTTTCATTTTATGAATTTTCTCTATTTTCTCCAATTGCCTAGATTTATGCTTTTATCATTATTATTTTTTCCTTCTGCTGGCTTTGGGTTTATTTTGTTCTTCAGTTTCTAGTTTCTTGAGGTAGGAACGTTGATTGTTGATTTGAGACCTTTTCTTATTTGTAAGTAAGCATTTATTACCATGCATTTTCCTCTCAGCTTTAGCTTAGCTGTGTCCCATATGTCTTAATAGGTTGTGCTTTCATTTTCATTCACTTCTATGTATTTTTAAAATTTCCTTTGCGGTTTCCTCTTTGATCCATGGGTTATCAGTATGCTGTTTAATTTCCTAGAGTTTAAATAATTTCCTGTTAACCTTCTGTAGTTGACTTCTAGTTTGATTCCACTGCGGTCAGAGAACATACTTCGTATGTTCATTTTTTTAAAAAAAAATGCTGAGGTTTGTTTTATGGACTAGGATGTGGTCCTTCTTGGTGAATGTTCCATGGGCACTTGAAAAAAAATATTTACTCTGCAGCTGTTGGGTTGAGTATTGTATTTTCTATATATGTCAATTAGATCATATTGGTTGATTCTGTTGTTCAGTTTTCCTACATACTTGCTGATTTTTTGCGTAGTAGTTATATTGATTGATGAGAGTAGTGTGTTGAAGTCCCCTACTGTTACTGTGGATTTGTGTATTTCTTCTTTCATTTCTATCAGTTTTCGTTTCATAGATTTTGAAGCTCTGTTGTTTGGTGTATACACATATCAGGATAAATACGTATTCTTGTGGAGTGTTCCTTTCATTTTAATATAATGTCCAATTTGCCCCTAGCAATTCTTTTGCTCCAAAGTCTACTTTATCTAATATTAATATACCTACTCCTGCTTTTTAAAATTAGATTGTGCATGGTATATTTTTCATTCTTTTACTTTCAATCTACCTTTGTCATTATGTTTGAAATGAGTTTCTTCCAGACAGTGTGTAGTTGGGCAATTTACCTTATCCACTCTTTCAATCTCTGTCTTTTCATTGGTGTATTCAAACCATTTGTACTTAAGTTTTGATATGTTAGCGCTTAAGCTGCCATGCTATTATTTGTTTTCTGTTAGTTTGTTCCTTTTCTTCATTGTGCCTGCCTGCTTGTGGGTTACTTGAACATTTTTAAGAATTCTATTTTGATTTTTTGTTTCCTAAGATATCTCTTTGTATAGTTCTCTTTTAGTAGTTGAGCTAGGCGTTATAACATAAATACATAACATCGAGTCTACTTGTTTTGATATTTTTCTACTCATTGAAACTGTACTTCCATTTAGGTCTCTGCCCTTCTCAATTAAAAAATGTAAATGTCATAATTATTTTCTCTATATTGAACACCACCTAGATGATATTATAATTTTTGCTCCAACCATTAAACATAATTGTAATAAGTTGAATTGTGTCCCACAAAAATATGTGTTGAAGTCTTAGCCCCCAGTACCTATGAATGTGACTTTATTTGAAAATAGGATTAGTGCAGATGTAATTAGTTAAGACGAGGTCATATTGGAGTAGGGTGAGCCCTTAATTCAAAATGAGTGGTATCTTTATAAGTAGAGAAGAGACACAGAGACATAAAGACATGAGGGGAGAATACCATGTGATGATGGAGGCAGAGATTGAAGTGTTGCAGCTGCAAGTTCAGTTCTCCTCCTGACCCCATTAACACATTCCTGAAGAAGGCAGAGTACAGCCTCATTCAGCCTCATTCCTGCATTGGAACTCAGCTCCCCACTGCTAGGGGAGGCCAGAAATCAGAGAGCCTACTAGCTCTGCCACAACACACCCTGTTCCACCTCATTGATGCTGGATAGGTGTGGAGGCTCAGCTTCTTAGTGGGCTCCTCTGATAGCAGCTGGGGAAAGAGTAATCAGAATACCTAATAACCTCACTTCACACTGCTTCATTCCACCTCATTGATGCTGGATGTAGGTGCAGGCTCAGCTTCCCGCTGGGCCCTGATGGGGGAGGGAGGGGAAGAGGGACATGCCAATTTGCCTCTCTTTGCACCACCCCCTTTTCTTATCTGATACTATTGGTCAGAAACTTCATTTATAATGAAGTATGGTGAGCGGCCATCTGAGTCTGATTTTAGGGAAAAGGATTTAGTCTTTCACTATTAATTATCATGTTAGCTGTAAGTTTTCTATATTTGCCTTTTATCAGGTTGGGGAAGTTCCCATTTTTTTCCTAGTTCATTGAGTTTCTAAAATGAAGAATGGATGTTAGTTTTTATCTAATATTTATTCCAAATATATTGCAATGATCGTACATACAGACACCTATAAGTGTGTATACACATATATGTTTACATATATATGTATGTATGTTCTTATACATACATAGTTTGTTAATATAGTGAATTATATTAATAATATTAATTGATTTTTTAATGTTAAGCCAACCCAGCATTTCTGGAATAAACCTCAATTGGTCATGATATATTATTTTTTTAATATAGTGTCAGATTCCATTTGTTGAAAATCAAATCTTTTCTAACATAGGCTTTTAGTGCTTTGTATGACTTTACATTTTTTGCATCCATGCTCATGAGTGATACTGTACTGTAATTTTCTTTCCTTAGAATGCCTTTGGCTGGTTTCTGTTTCAGGGTATTATGGGTTGATTGTGTATGCTAGATTTATATAATGAAGCCCTAACCTCCAGTACTTCAGAATGTGACCTTATTTGCAAAAAGGGTCCTTGTGGATATAATCAGTTATGTTATTATAAGGTCATACTGGAGAAGGATGGGATCTTAATGTAATGTGACTCTTCATTTTAAAAAAGGGAGAGGATTTAGACACACACACACATGCACACACACACACACACACACACACACACAGGCAAGAAGAACATTATGTGAAGATACAAGGAGAACTAGGAGTGATGTGTCTACAAGCCAAAGATTGCCAGCAAACCACAGAAGCTAGGGAAGAAGTATGCAGCAGATTCTCCCTCACAGCCCTTAGAAGGAACAAAACTTGCTGATTGATACCTTTGTTAACAGACCATGCAAGAAAGAATTTAGGGTGAATCTATAGAATAAAGTGAAAGCAAGTTTACTAAGAAAGTAAAGAAACAAAAGAATGGCTACTCCATAGACAGAGCAGCGTTATGGGCTACTCACCTGAGTACACTAATAGTTATTTCTTGATCATATGCTAAACAAGGGGTGCATTACTCATGAGTTTTCTGGGAAAAGGGCATGGATTTCCCAGAACTGAGGGTTCCTCCCTTTTTTAGACTATGTAGGGTAACTTCCAGACATTGCCATGGCATCTGTAAACTGTCATGGCACTGGTGGGACTATCTTTTAGTTGGCTAATGCATTATAATTAGTATATAATAAAAAGTGAGGATGATCAGAGGTCACTTTTATTTGCCATCTTGGTTTTGGTGGGTGTATTAGTCCATTCTTACACGCTATAAAGAAATACCCAAGACTGGGTAATTTATAAAGGAAAGAGATTTAATTGACTCACAGTTCCACATGGCTGCAGAGGCCTCAGGAAACTCACAATCATGGCAGAAGGGGAAGGGAAAACAAGAATCTTCCTCACATGGTGGCAGGAGAGAGAAGAAAAGCCCAGGGGAAACTGCCATTTATAAAACAATCAGATCTCGTGAGAACTCCCTCACTATCATGAAAACAGCATGGGGGAAACCGCCCCATGATCCAGTCACTTCCTACCAGGTCTCATCCTCAACACCTGGGGATTACAATTCAAGATGAGATTTCAATGGGAACACAAAGCTGAACCATATCATTCCACCCTTGGCCTCTCCCAAGTCTCATGTCCTCACATTTCAAAACCAATCACACCTTCCCAACAGTCCCCCAAAGTCTTAATTCATTTCAGCATTAACCCAAAAGTCCACAGTCCAAAGTCTTATCTGAGACAAGCAAGTCCCTTCTGCCTAGGAGCCTGTAAAATCAAAAGCAAGTTAGTTACTTCCTAGATACAATGGGGGTACAGGCATTGGGTAAAACACCCATTCCAAATGGGGGAAATTGGCCCAAACAAAGGGGCTACAGGCTCCATCCATGTCTGAAATTCAATGGGGCATTCGTTAAATCTTAAAGTTCCAAAATGATCTTCTTTGACTCCACGTCTCAAATCCGGGTCACACGGATGCAAGAGATGGGCTCCCATGGCCTTGGGCAGCTCCGCCCCTGTGGCTTTGCAGGGTATAGTCCCGCTTCTGGCTGCTTTCATAGGCTGGCATTGAGTGTCTGTGGCTTTTCCAGGCACACAGTAAAAGCTGCCGGTGGAACTACCATTCTGGGGTCTGGAGGACTGTGGCCTCTTCTTACAGCTTCACTAGGCATTGCCCCAGTGGGGACTCTATGTGGAGGCACTGACCCCACATTTCCCTTCTGAACTGCCCTAGCAGAGGTTCTCCATGAGGGTTCCACCACTGCAGCAGACTTCCACCTAGGTATCCAGTAGTTTCCATACATCCTCTGAAATCTAGGTGGAGGTTCCCAAACCTCAAATCTTGACTTTTGCACACCAGCAGGACCAACACCACATGGAAACTGCCAAGGCTTGGGGCCTGCACCCTCTGAAGCTATGGCCTGAACTGTACCTTGGCCCCTTTTAGCCATGGCTGCAGTGGCTGGGACACAGCACACCAAGTCCCAAGGCTCCACACAGCAAGGGGGCCCTGGATCTGGTCCAGGAAAACATTTTGCCCTCCTACGCCTCCTGGCCTGTTATGGGAAGGGTGGCCATGAAGGTCTCTGACATGCCCTGGAGACATTTTCCCCATTGTCTTGGCCTTGTTACTTATGCAAATATCTGCAGCCAGCTTGAATTTCTCCCTGGAAAATGGGTTTTTCTTTTCTACTGTATCGCCAGGCTGTAAATTTTCCAAACTTTTATCCTCTGCTTCCCTTTTAAACATAAGTTCCAATTTCAGATCATCTCTCTCAAGTTCAAAGCTCCACAGATCTCTAGGACAGGTGCAAAATGCCACCAGTCTCCTTGATAAAGCATGGCAGGAGTGACCTTTGCTCCAGTTCCCAGGAAGTTCCTCATTTCCGTCTGAGACCTCCTCAGCCTGGACTTTATTGTTCGTATCACTATCAGCATTTTGGTCAAAACCATTTAACAAATCTCTAGGAAGATCCAAACTTTCCAACATATTTCTGTCTTCTTCTGAGCCCTCCAAACTATTCCACCCTCTGCCTGTTACCCAGTTCCAAGGTCACTTTCACATTTTCAATGTGAAATGTGCCTCCCTACTTGGGTACCAATTTATTGTATTAGTCCATTTTTACACTGCTATAAAGATGCTACTCGAGACTGGGTAATTTATGTAGGAAGGAGGTTTAATTGACTCAGTTCTGTGTAGCCATGGAGGCCTCAGGAAACTCACAGTGATGACAGAAGCAGAGGAAGAAGCAAGGACCTTCTTCATATGGCAGCAGAAGAGAGAAGAAAAGCCCAAGGGAAACTGCCATGTATAAAATCATCAGATCTCGTGAGAACTCACTATCATGAAAACAGCATGGGGAAAACCACCCCCATAATCCAACCAACTCCCACAAGGTCTCTCCCTCGACACCTGGGGATTACAATTCAAGATGAGATTTGGGTGAGGACACAAAGCCTAACCATGTTAGTGGGTTTTGGCTGGCTTCTTTACAGCATCCTATTTTATAAGCAGGGTCTTTGTGACCCGTATCTTGCACCAACCTTCTATCTCATCCTATGACTATAAATGCCTAACCTCCTGGGAATGCAGCCTAGCAAGTCTCATCTTCATTTTATCCAGCCCCTATTCAAAATAAAATTGCTCTGGTTCAAATGTCTCTGACACCTTAATCGTGAACTTCTAGCTTCCAGAACTGTGAGACAATAAACTTCTGTTGTGTAAGCCACCCAGTTTGTGGTACTTTGTTATGGCAGCCCTAGAAAACTAATACAGGGTAACGCTGGCCTCATAGATTGAGTTGGGAGGTATCCTCTCCTCTTCAATTTTCTTTTCTTTTTTTTTTAGATGGAGTTTTGCTCTTGTTGCCCAGACTGGAATGCAATGGCACGATCTCGGCTCACTGCAACCTCCGCGTCCCGGGTTCAAGTGATTCTCCTGCCTCAGCCTCCTGAGTAGTTGGGATTACAGGCACAGGCCACCATGCCTGGCTAATTTTGTATTTTTAGCAGAGACAGGTTTCTCCATGTTGGTCAGGCTGATCTTGAACTCCCAACCTCAGGTGATTCGCCCATCTCGGCCTCCCAAAGTGCTGGGATTACAGGTGCCTCTTCAATTTTCTAGAAGACTTTGTATAGAATTGCTATCATTTCTTTCTTAAATGTCTGATAAATTTCACCTGTGAAAGCACCTGGGCCTGGAATTGTCTTTGTGGGTAGGTTTTTATCTAGAAACTCAATTTCATTAATAGATATAGAACTATTCAAGTTATCTATTTCTTCCTGTGGGAACTTTGGTAGTTTATGTCTTTCAAGAATTTGTCAACCAGGCATGGTGGCTCATACCTGTAATCCCAGCACTTTGGAAGGCCGAAGTGGTCAGATCACCTGAGGTCAGGAGTTCAAGACCAGCCTGGCCAACATGGCAAAATACTATCTCTACTAAAAATATAAAAATTAGCCAGGCATGGTGGCACTTCCCTATAGTCCCAGCTACTCGGGAGGCTGAGGCAGGAGAACTGCTTGAACCCAGGAGGCAGAGATTGCAGTGAGCTGAGATCAGGCCACTACACTCCAGGCTGGGCAACAAAGTGAGACTCCATCACAAATAAAAAAAAAAAAGTCCATTCATCTAAGCTATTGAATTATTGGCATAAATTTGTTCATAGTAGGCTCTGAAAATTTTAATGTCTGTAGGATCTTTCATGATGTCGTTTTTCTTCATTTCTGATACTGATAATTTGTGTATTCTCTTTTTTTCCCTCATCAGTCTGCCTAGAGATTTATCAATTTTATTATTCTTATTTAAACAGCTTTTAGTTTCATTGATTTTCTCAATTGTTTTTCTGTTTTCTATTTCATTGATTTCCATTCCTTTCTTCTGCTCAGTTTGAGCTTATTTGCTCTTTTTTCCCCTAGTTTCTGCAGGTAGATGCTGAGGCCATTGATTTGAAACCTTTCCTCTTTACTAGCATAGGTGTTTAGCGGTACAAATTTCCCCTTCATCACTGCTTTAGCAGTTTCCAACAAATTTTGTGTTTTCCTTTGCATTCAGTTCAAATTACTTTCCAATTTCACTTTCGAGTTCTTCTTAGACACTCATGGTTTATTTAGAAGTATGTTATTTAGTGTATAAATATTTGGGGATTTCAGGAGATTTTTCTATTATTGATTGCTAATTTAATTCCTTTATGGTCATATAACAGACTTGGTATTACTTGAATTCTTCCAAATATATTGAGATTTGTTTTATCATCTAGAATATGGTCTATTCTGGTTCATAGTTTGAATGTGCTCAAAAAGAATGTGTATTCTATTGCTGGATTGAAGATTCTATAAAGGTCAATAGGTCAAGCACATTAATAGTTGTGTTAAATTCTACTATGTCCTTGCAATTTTTCTGTCTACTTCTACCAAGACTGAAATCCGTGTTGAGGCCAGGCATGGGGGATTATGCCCGTCATCCCAACACTTTGGGAGGTCAAGACAAGAGTGTAGCTTGAGCCCAGGAGGTTGAGACCATCCTGGGCAACATAGTGAGACCTCATCTCTACTAAAAAATAAAAAATAAAAAATTAGCCAGGCATGGTGGCATGCCTGTGGTCCCGGCTACTTGAGAGGCTGAAGCAGGAGGGTCACTTGAGCCTAGGAGGTTGAGGCTGCAGTGAGCCATGATCGTGCCAATATACTCCAGTCTAGGTGACGGAGCCAGATCCTGTCTCTAAACAAATAAATAAAGTTAAAATCCACACATTGAAAGCCTACCTATCCTTTTTTAGACAGGGTCTTGCTCTGTCCCCCAGGCTGGGGTGCAATGGTATAACTACAGCTCACTGCAGCCTCAATCTCCTGGGCTCAAGCAATCCTCTTGCATAGCTGGGACTGTAGGCACACACCACCACACTGGCTAATTTTTAAATTTTTTGTAGAGACAGAGTCTCATCATATTGCCCAGGCTGGACTCCAACTCCTAAGCTCAAGTGATCCCCCTGCCTCAGCCTCCCAAGTAGCTAGGACTACAGGTGCATGCTACCACAACTGGCTAATTTTTAAATTTTCTGCAGTGACAAGGTCTTGCCATGTTGCCTACACTGGTCTCAAATTCCTGGCCTCAAGCAATCCTCCCACATCTGCCTCCCAAAGTGTTAGGATTACAGGCTTGAACCACCATGCATGACCTCTGACCCATTCTTAAGGCTGGAGTAAAACGATCACCTGTATGTGAACCGTACATACTTAGGTTCAAATCATGCCTCTACCACTCATTGTGTGTCCTTACATTAGTCACTAGTCACTTCACCTCTCTGGGCTTCAGTTTCCTCATCTGTCCAATGGGGATAATTGTAGTACCTACCCCACAAGTTCATTGTAGAATCGTGTGAGAAAGTGTCAGAGAGCTAGATGTTTCTAAATGGGCAGTTTCAGAAGAAAAGATTTGGCTCTTTTAGCAAGGACCCGCCAAGCTGGACCACGTTCGCACCAAAAGTACGAAGAAGGCAGCCTGGATCATCATTGAAAAGTATTATACCTGCCTGGGCAACTACTTCCACATGAACAAAGGCATGTGCGAGGAGATTGCCATTATTCCCAACAAGAAGCTCCACAACAAGATGGCAGGCTATGTCACACATCTGATGAAAGAGATTTAGAGAGGTCCAGTGAGGGTTATCTCCATCGAGTTGCAGGAGAAGGGCAGAGAAAGGAGAGATAATTATGTTTCTGAATTATCACAACTCTGGATCAGGAGATCATTGAAGAGGATCTGGACACTGAGGAAATGCTGAGGGTTTTGGACTTTGGCAGTCTGTCCAAACTGCAAGTCACTCAGCTTACAGTTAGGATGAATTTTAAAATACCACATGGAGCTGTTTGAATCTTTTTGCTATGGTGCAATAATTTTAATAAACCTGGGACAACAGAAAAAAAAGATTTATTTCCTATAATTTTCTCATTATTTGGAAAGTTAGAGTTGTAAAGGTCTTTGTCAGTTTTCAGTTTACTATGCCTACCCACCTTTATTTAAGATTGTAATTTATCTGATCATGTAGTCATCAGCATTTTAACCAAAAGGGATGTAGACTGGGTGTTAAATGTCTGTAGAGCAATAGTTGAATATTATATAAAGAGGTTTTAAATAAAGAATAGTAGGTGGTTAATAGCTCTCTCCCTTCCCTGGCCCCACCCCCAAGAAAGATTCAGAAATAATGGGTTTAACAAAAAGAAATGCAGCCATCACAAAGAGCTAGATTAATGTGATGTTTTGCTATTGTTTACTTTTCATTCTGGCTATTACAGAGATATCCTGGCAACAAGTTATCCGTCGCAACTTAGGTCAGAGTGCATGCGAATGAAAAAAGCCCACAGACAAGTAGAGACGGTTCAAGTAGGCTTTCAAAACCCAGACTAATGAGAAATTGCAGATAAAAAAAACAGTAACTTTCCCTGCTGCAAAATTGCCTCTCAAATAGATCATCGTTTTCTGGTATCCAGGGAAGGTCTGTTCAAGGCAGCAGAGTGGAGGTGGCTGGAGCATGCACTTTAAAATCAGGAAAAAAATGGGGCTTACTTCTACACTTTGTAGTTCACCATTGATATGACCTGACCTGACTCCATCTCGTATGTGAAAAATGAAGCTAGTGATCCCTATCTCCATGTGTTGTGGTGAGGGTTACATGAGATGGTATTGGTTAGAGCCCAGCACTCCGCCCGGCCTGGGAGAATAAATGCTTGTCGCATCTTTAGAGAGAAGTTCCTTTCACTTTCTAACCCTTTATCTGTTTTTTAATATCTGTGATGTTATCACATTATGTTAAGGTCTCCCTTGGGTTTTTAAGCCTCCTGCTCCTATATAGTCTACGCTCTTTAAATTTTTGTTTTTTCTATAATTAATCTTTTCCAGATAAATATCATACAACTGTGTGGACTCACAGAGTGCAAAACCACCTGGGCCCACAATTCCAGCCTGAAATCCTCTTTGTTTTTAGTCACCTTCTTATCCTACCCAACAACTCAAAACCTCAGTACTCAAATGCAAGCCCCTGAACTGACAGCCATGTTCTACTTACACTCTCAGCAGATGGCTTTGCCTCCTCCTTCACAGAGGAATTCCCTTAGATTCCTGGCCATCGCTTTTTCTACAGTCATCTTTTCCTTGTTGTTTCTTTCTCAGAAGAACCAGCTTTCCTTTTTCCACCCTGGGTTTTGGATCTCATCCTTGCTGACTCCTTAGGGGTTTCTTTCCTTTTTTTTTTTTTTTGAGCCGGGTGTCGGGGGAGGTGGACACAGGGTCTCACTCTGTTGCCCAAGCTGGAGTGCAGTGGCATGATCATGGCTCACAGCAGCCTTGACCTCCTAGACTCAAGTGGTCCTTCCACCTCAGCCTCCTGTGGGGTTACAGGTATGCACCACCATACCCAGTTAATTTTTCTTTTTCATTTTTTGTAGAGATGGGGTCTCATTATGTTGTCCAGGCTAATCTAGAACTTCTGGGCTCAAGTGATCCTCCCATCTGGGTCTCTCAAAGTGCTGGGATTACAGGTGTCAGCTACTGTGTGCCCAGCCATTAGGGGTTGCTTCCATCGATTCCTCTCACCATTTCTGTATTTTTTTTTTTTTTTGAGACTGAGTCTCCCTCTGTCACCCAAGCTGGAGTGCAGAGGCATAATCTCGGCTCACTATAACCTGTGCTACCTACTATAACCTGTACTACCTACTGTAACTGATTCTCCTGCCTCAGCCTCACTGGTAGCTGAGATTACAGGTGCCCGCTACCATGCCCAGCTAACTTTTGTATTTTTAGTAGAGCTGGGGTTTTGTCATGTTGGCGAGGCTGGTCTCAAACCCCTGACCTCAAGTGATCTGTCTGCTTTGGCCTCCCAAAGTACTGGGATTACAGGTGTGAGCCACCATGTTTGCCACCTCTTCTGTATTTTAACTCTTGTTCTCTATTGGAGCCTTCCAATAATATTGGAAACATGATCATATTTCTCTTATCACCATTCCACCAAAACCATAGTCTTCTCTTCACCCAACATCCACTATAGCTAATGCCTTAGTGTCCCTCTTTTTATAGATGACCTTGAAAGAGTTGCCTACAATTACTATCTCTACTTCCACACTTTTTCCACATTCCTCAACCCAATATTATATGGGTTTTGCCTATATAAGCCTGTTAAATATATTCTCATTCTGGTAATTAGTGAGTTTCTCATTGAACACAGTATTAGTTAGGACATAGGTTCTGTTGCTGTAACAGAAATCCAAGATAAGAGTGGCTTAAACTACATGAATGTTGCTTTCTCTCTCATGTAACCATCAGGAGGTAGGTAGTGCAGGGCCCGTACAGCAAAACTGCTCAATGAAGTATTCAGGAACCCAAGTTCCTTCTACCATCATACTCTGCCATCCCTAAAATCTTACTCTACCTGTATGGTCAAAGATGACTCACCATGACACACAGCCAGTGAAGAGGGGAAAAAGGGAAGGATAAGGAATGTCTTTTCCATTAGAGGTAACAACTCACATACCACACACACCACTACTGCTCACACCCCACTGGCCAAAACTCAGTCTTATGGCTAAACCTGACTCCGCAATGGAGACTGGAAATATAATCTCCATTCTGAGTGGCCATGTGACCTGCTCAAGATTCTGTTATTATGGAAGAAGGAGTGAAGAAATATTGGGGAACAAGTAGTCTCTGCCATGCTAACCATATCATCTTTAAAAAAAAAATCATCCTAGAACATGTGAGGTCAGAGATTGGTTTCTAGAAGTACCCCTCTGATCACCTGCAAATTGACTGTACCAAGTACCAGAGCTGACTTCTACTCCTGAAATTCTGCTGTGGTTGTAGGATCCTTCCTCAAGCTTGCAACACAGAGTAGGAAGCAAGGAATAGGGAAGTCTCTATGATATCAACATTCTTGCCTAGCATGTTCATTGCTACATATCTGGAAACAGGCAAAATACCTCACATATAGTAAATGCTCAATAAATATTTGAAAATGCATTGATATTATATATGCATTTAGTTAAGGGAAGATGACACAAGTTTTACCGTCTTGAAGGCCCTGAGAAAACCCAGGAAGAAGCCTGAGCTTGGGGTAGTAGAAGAAATGAGAGTGACTTAATGAATCTGATGACATCATGCCCCTCCTTAAGATATGTTAGTTCCTTCATTAGCCTGCATCAGAACTCAATCTTATCCTAAACTACTCTGTAAATCATAGTTTCTAGCTAGATGATCAGCTGCATGAATGAATGAGTAGATAGAGAAGTGGGTATAGAACCAAGTTGGTCTCATGCCTGGATGTTTTCCTGGCGAGTCATCCCTTCTGGGAGAAGCTTTCCTTGTACCACAGGATGTCTTTTGGTTTTCCTTAATGACCTCTAGGCCAGTAGTTTCCAATGACTACGTATGAGAATAATCAGGGGCACTTATTTAAATTATGGATACTTAGACTTCTTCCGGAAAGTCTTTTGTTAGAAAGCCATTATCTAAATAGTGAGCGAGAGCCTCCAGGTAGTCATAAGGTTTGGCAGTTCATCCAAAATAAAGAGTAATGCTGGTTAATATAAACAGGACAGATCACTTTGAGAAGTCCAAATTGTTAGTCACACATGAATGGGGTAGATGTGCGGATGCGGGAGTGGAGATGGGCTTGTCCTTCACAAAACCCCATAGTTTTAAAGGCAGTTAATTTCTCAATACAAAAATGGCCTCTACTACCTTCCTGTCCTCTGGATTTTGATACAAGGGCAACTAAAAAAAATCTCTATGTGTCCTTAATACAGAAAGGTAGAAGTTGGGGATGAAAACAGTTTAGGACTTTGAATACCTTGTCTGCGTCATCCACATTCTGGTTCAAATGCTACTTGGTCCAACAATTCAACCTCCTGTTTCTTGTGGGTTGGACAGATATGGGGCCGTCCTAGTTTGCTCTTGGGTGGTCAGGCAAAGAATATATGATTATATAATTAAGTTATTCACAGAGATCAAGAGACATTGTCAATTATTCTAATTACCCCAATCACATCTAAAAAGTCATTTTTCAGGTACTTCCCTTGTGGACTCAGTCTAGGATTCATGCTCTGAGGAGGTCCAGATTCATGACTACCTGGGCTTCTTTGAATTGACAGAAGACATAAGGAAAGAGTGGGAAGAAGTAGCTGTCTCCTACCACCTCGCGTCAAGAAGATCTTGGCAGAGCCTGAACTCCCAGTTGTTAATGTCTTGTCCTTGTTCTCGCTGTCATTGCTGTTATTGTCCTCCTCCTCCTCCTCCTCCTCTCTCTTCTTAATATGTTTTGGACCACATTTGTTTTTATATTTGTAGTTTAGGAAGGTATCATCTACAGGTTAAATAATGAATACTTTATTTTTCCTGAGGCCTAGATGGAGATTGTGACCCCACTATATTCCACCATTTTTGGTGGCTAGTGGCATTTCCTGGCAGTATGTTAAATCTCCCAGATAGGGCATACATACAAATGCCAGGTGAGGCTGGCCAAAAGATGAAGCTGGCAGCAGATACACTCCTATGAGTTCAACCAGTTCAAACCATGATCCTTTCTGAATGGACTTCTTATAACTGTGTCATAATTGTATGGGCTTTCCAACACAGCTCTAAGAGCATTGTTGAGCCTCTGAAGCAAAACCAGCAACGGCCTGTCTTTAGACTTATTACATTTAAGAAAAAATATATATTATTAATAGATTTTCTGCTACTTGCAGCTAAAGCATTCCTAACCAGTAATCCTTATATGGTACCCTGTGCCATCAGGATAAGGGCCACAGTGCTTTAGCACTATAAATAAAGCTCTACATAATCTACCCCCTGCCTATGTCCATAGCCTTGTCTCTCGCATTTGTCCTTGCACTATAGGCTATGGTAACACAGAGCTACTTCTGTTGCCCTAAGTACACCATGCTGTCTCATTCCTCCTAGCTTTATCTATGCTGGCAGAATACAGGCAAGAACTGTCTTCCTCATCTGTGGATTTCTAAAATGTAGCACAGTGACAAATAATAAAGGAACTACACCAAAATGTTGTTACCTTACTCTCTTTTGATAATAAACGAATTACTTAATGACACATGCATTTTATGTATCATTTATTTAATGTTTCAGCATCTCTTCACATATGCAAAGGAGCATGCCAGGCTTATGTACTGACAAAAGATCTCTAAAGGCACAATGTTATGTTAATAAAAGATTATTCTATCAGAAGAATGCACCTAGTATGATTCCATTAATGTTAAAATACAAAACCCAATAAAATATGTTTATCCATGAGCATGTGTTTGTACATATATATATATTTTAAAACAGAGAATGAGCCTTGGAAACATGGATACCAAAATGTTAACAGTGGTATTTCTTAGGAAAGACAAAGCCTGGGGGACTGCATGACTGTATTCACATGAAACTTCTGAAATTAAAAGTATAAAATGTAAAAGGCAGGAAAAAGAACATGGGAAATGAAATCAACAGATTTCATTTCAAGTCCCTACTCTGTCACTAACCAATTATGTGGCCTTGAGCAATGTGTTTTATCTCTCTGAGTCACAGTTTTATCTGTGAAATTGTGGCCCATTCATTTTTTTCATTCATTCACTCAACAAATATTTGTTGAGCACCTATTTAAGTGCCAAGCACTATTCTAGGCACTGGGGTTTCAATCATAAGCATATAGATCCCTGTCCTCATGGAGTTACAGTTCAGTGGGGAAGGTAGACATTAAACAAATAGTCACAAAACTTGATGTAAAATTGCATCTGTGAAAGTGTGGAGGGGGAAATCCACAGGGTCATGACACCCTGTAGCAGGAGAACATGACCGAGTCAGGAAGGTCAGGGAAGGCTGCTCTCTGAATGGGGTGATAACTAGGTGAGAGTGACAGGCTTGAGACAAGTGAAGAAGGGCATTCCAGAAAGAGGGAACAGCATGTAAACAGGATGTATATTGGCAAGAACATGACTGATTTAAGATTCTAAAATAAAGCTAGTTTGACTAGAGTGTGTGTGGGGATGGGGGTGGGTATGTGTATTTGAAGTGGGGGCAATACTGGTATGAAAGGAGACTGGAGAAGGAGGTTAGAGTCAGAGTATGTACAGGTCATGAAACAGTTTGGTCTTCATCCTACCAGTAAGAGCAATGTGATGCCATTGTAAGTCTTAAGTGAGGTGATAACATTACCAGATTTTAGTTTGGAAAAGGTTAACTCTGGCTGCTGTGAAAGATGACATGGGCTGGGATCACAATGGTAATAATGGAGATGGGGGAAAAGTGTGTTATCTCAAGAGAAATAGTTATGGCCTAGAATCAACAAAACTTGTTGATGGATTGGATATGTTGGCAGGGGTATGAGGAAGGGAGAAAGAGCTTAGAGTGAGGATGGCTTCTAGGTTTCTGCCTCAACTAACTCAGATGGTGGGATGATTTCTTGAGATTGAGATCACTGAAAAAGGATTAAGTTTTGAGGAGAAAATCATGGGTTGGGTTTTGGTCCTATTTAGTTTGAGGTGTTTTAGAGGTTTCCCTTACCTCTCTCACCTCTTCCACCTCCCTTATTCAAATACTACAACAACAGCGAGGCCTTCTCTCTCTATCCTATCTACAATTTCAACACCACTCCAACATTTCATATCCTCTTCTCTGCTTTATTTTTCACCTCAGTTCTTCACATTATCTAGATATTTTCCATTTTTTTCTTCCTTACTGTGATTCCCCCACCAGAATGTAAGCTCCATGAGAAAGGGATTCTTGTCTATTTTTATGCTGCTATAATCTTCAACATCTAGAATCATGCTTTTTATATAGTAGGTGATCAATGAATATTTGTTGAATAGATGAACAAATAAATTCAAGAACAAAAATTAAGTAAGCAATTGGAAATAGTGGTGTGAAATGCTCAGAAAAGTCTGGTCTAGTGATTATTATATATAATCTAGATATAAACGTTTGTCATTCATTTGAGCATAGGTACTAACTGTAGTTGTGGCTGTGGATGAGAGTACACAGGGAGAGGGAATGAAGTGAGAAAAGGGAATACAATAGTACCTGCCTCAGAGGATGACAAGATAATGAAATTTAAGTATTTAGCATGATGCCTGGCACCTGATGGGTGGTCCAGGAATGTTAGTACTTCTTAGTGTTTTGATTACAGACCTATGGGACTAGAAAACCAGCAGACTGACTGAACGGCAGGATGTAGCCTCTAACTAACACTCTCATCAGTGAGCTCCCTACCTTTGTTAGGTGGGAGTGAAATGAGCACTGGCTGGGACAGAACCTGTTACTTGCTTTGCTGTATGACCACATCAAGTTACCTAACTGTGGTTAGCCTCAAATTCCTCACCTGTAATTCAGGGTCGATGGCAACACTGTCCTCACAGAACTGAGATAATGTGCTTGGCACCAAGTCAATTTTCAATCTTCAACCCCTCACCCAGTGTCTGGCACATAGTCAGGGCTCAACAGGTTGGTTGTTTGTTGGTGGAAAGTGTACCAAACTTGGAGCTAGAAGATATTTACAATCTTTTTGATTTTGCACAAATCTCATACTCTCAGAGGATCAGCGTATCTGTCACAGGATTGTTTTGAGTATCAAATGAGAATGTATGTTTTTTCAAAAAGATGATTTATTTATACCTTACCTCATTCCCAAGTTGATTTGCGGTGGTTTGAAGAAATATATCACCTTCAACAGGAGAGGGAAAATAACCAGACGGCAAAGCAGAGGCAGAGATAAAACCAGGATGGGGAAGTAAGTTCTTAGCATCAGAGCTAAGAACAGTACATAAAGTCTATGCCAGGGTAGTTCAAATCTAATAGAAAATAATGAGGCCGGGCACGGTGGCTCACACTTGTAATCCCAGCCCTTTGGGAGGCTGAGGTGTGTGGATCACGAGGTCAAGAGATTGAGACCAGCCTGGCCGACATGGTGAAACCCTGTCTCAACTAAAAATACAAAAATTAGCTGGGCGTGGTGGTGCATGCCTATAGTCCCAGCTACTCAGGAGGCTGAGGCAGGAGTATT
The DNA here is from genome assembly GCF_028885625.2 of Pongo pygmaeus. Lineage (NCBI taxonomy): Eukaryota > Metazoa > Chordata > Mammalia > Primates > Hominidae > Pongo > Pongo pygmaeus. Next base: position 145,092,705 of record NC_072396.2, on the reverse strand, counting down.
GCTTGAACTGGGGAGGTGGAGGCTGCAGTGGGCCGAGATTACACCACTTCACTCCAGCCTGGTGACAGAGCGAGACTCTCTCTCAAAAAATATGTAATAATAATAATAATAATAATAATCATCATCATCATCATCATGAGCTGGGGCCAGGGCTCATGCCTGGAATTCCAGCACTTTGGAAGGCTGAGGTGGGTGGATCACCTGAGGTCAGGAGTTTGAGACCATCCTGGCCAATATGGTGAAACTCCGTCTTTACTAAAAATACAAAATTAGACGGGCGTAATGGCATGTACCTGTAATCCCAGCTACTTGGGAGGCTGAGGCAGGAGAATCACTTGAACCCAGGAGGTGGAGGTTGCAGTGAGCCAAGATCGCACCATTGCACTCCAGCCGGGGCAAAAAGAGAGAAACTCCGTCTCAAATAATAATAATAATAATAATAGTCATAATAATAATGTGACTAGCCACAACACATGGCAGTGGCTGTTCCCTCCCCTGTTTGTCTCTGCTTCTCCCAGTACAGACCCACTGAGAAACTCAGCTCGTATTTAAAATAACACCAGCACTAGCCCCGACCCAACTCCTCAACAAGATTACCTTCTTGGCAGAAGGATGGGGCTGCTCTTCCTTTGCTGCTCTCTCCCCAGTGGTTCCTTCAGCTGCTCCCAGCAGATCTCAGTGGCTCTTTTCCTTTTCTAGGTGTCTAGAGTGTTCCTTTAAAACCTTCTTATAGGTACTTCACATGACTGCTCTAGAGAATCATAGACTTGCATACCCTGTCTTAGTCCCTTCAGGCTGATAAAATACCATAGACTGGGTAGCTTATAAACAACAGAAATTTATTGTTCACAATTCTGGAGGCTGGCAAGTCAAAGATCAAGAAGCCAGCAGATTTAGTGTCTAGTGAGGGTCCATTTTCTAACTCATAGATAGCTGTCTTTTCACACTAACCTCACATGGCAGTAGGAGCAAGGAATCTATCTTGGTCCTCCTTTATACAGGCACTAATCTCATTCATGAGGGTTCTACCCTTATAACTCAATCATCTCCCAAAGGCTCCACTTCCTAATACCATCATCTTGGGGGTTAGGATATCAACCTATGAGGAGACACAAATATTCAGACCATAGCATGCCCCAAGTATTTCACTGGTCTGACATGGCCTGAGAAAAAAAGCCCTATCAAATATATGCCCATACCAGCTCAACTCTCAAGGGTTTTCCCCAATTCAGAAGGCTATATGGGTCTTATGCTTTTAGGGTTATGGTACATCCTAGATCATAAACCCAAACTTTGAAGTACTCCAGAAATACCCCAGTATCTTCAAGGCAATGATTCAAGAGGATCTTATCAATCTTTATCAAGCACCTACTATATACTGGTCACCAAACTGAAAAGAGAGTCAGTAACAATATAATACTATTAACAATAGTCCCTGATCTCTAGTGGCTCACAATTTAAGTTGGGGACAACATGGCCATGTAACAAAATGAGCTACAATTTATTGAATGCTTATTATGTGTCAGGCACTATGCTTTAGATACATTATCTCATATAATCCTAAAAATAACTCTAGTAAGTAGACACTATTATCATTCTCATTATACGGATCATGACACTGAGGGCTCGAATGGTTAGTAAATTTACCTGAGGTCACACAGGTGATGTTTCTAAGTCTGCTCTCTTGAAACCACAGCTTGTGTTCTTAACCATTTGGCTACACAAGGCAGGTTGTGTCAAGTTCTTAACAGAGGTACTAAGTGTCCTGGGCACAAAAGGGAAGGAGAGATTGATTCTTTCTGGTGGCATGTGGGTAGAGATGGTGGATATGCCCCAAGGGTCGGGTCTATTGGAGGAGGAATTTGACCTTAATTGATTGACTGGACTCTACCAGAGGCAGATATGGAGAAGAGGACTCTGGGTGATCAGACTGTACCTGGAAAAGCACAAAGGCAGGAAAATACAGGGTGTGTTTAGTGAAGTGGGTAGAGGGTAGGATAGGAGCCAATAATGGCAATGAGGTTGGAAAGGGTGACTGGAGCCAGATGCAGGGAGAGGGGATCTTTAGGGCCTTGCATGCCCCAAGTTAAGAAGATTTACCGTAACTGCTCAACTGCTGTAAGCTTCAAAGAGGACACTCAATCGGTATGCCGACTTGTATTTGACTAAGCCTCTCCTGGCATCTGGAAACATTTGGGTTGCCATGACCCAGTTGTCACTTGCTGGCCACCGATTTCAAGGCCTTTGCCCTGGGCAAGTGCCTTGTCATCCTTTAGGAACCAGCTTGTGCCTCCAGTAGGAAGTAGAGCTGCTCACACACTGATATTTAGTCTCAGATCCTTTTGGAGTACATCCTGACCACAGGGCACTCTAATGGCATGGCACTTGCCTGGTTTCACCACTTGACTTCTTCTCCAAGGCAGGGCATGGAGTGCGTCATCTCTGCATCCCTGGGGCCCAGCATACTGCAGGGTTCAATTCAATATTCTGTTACAAAAGAAAGGAAAGGGGTGGGAGATACTCACTCTCATCCTGATGACCTCCTTATCATGACTCAAACCATTGCATATCATAAAAGAGGAACATAGTAATCATTCCTCCTCTGCATCTTTTGTGTTTTGTGGCTAACAATATCCATAATAATAAAACCCACTTCATCTTGATGAATAGTTCTAGGCATCCACTGGGCTGGAGTGCTGGTGTTTGCGGGGACACAGTACTCATCCTAATAAGCTCTGGGGCCAGAGGCTTACCAGGCTGTGCAAAACACTAGGACTGTTCATTGCTGCTCTCCTGCCACCACTGCCCAGTTGACTCATCTTGGACATCTTGGCCTTGCCATGTTTATTTTCCATTCTTCATCAGGCAGCCAAGTGCTTCTTATAGTACAATGGTTGTCTGAGTGTCAATGGGCAGACAGGTACATGGCTTCTCTCTGACACTTGTTCTAGCAGCACAAAGGGAATTGATGATGACTCATCTGTACCTTTCTTGACTCTCCTTCCTGGCTCTCCACTGCTTAGAAACAAGGCCCAGGTAAATGTGGCTGGAGTTAGAAGAGGCTCTGTGTCCCTCCTCCTCCTGTATTCTCCATCATAAAGGCTGCGGTGAAGAGGCTGGGTGAAAAGCAGGACATCAGGTGAATAGAGGCAGTCTAGTAGTTCATAGATTTCAGCAGGCCATGTGCTCCTTGAGTCCTCACAGGAAATTTGCCAGGTCCAGATTATTCCCCCTATTTTGGAGATGAGGAAACAGGTTCAGAAAGTGTAAGGTCATCAGTTAGTAATGAGGAATTTAGGATCCAAACTCATGCTAACTACTCCAAAGCTGTGCTCTTAACCCCCATACACTCTCTTGGCTATGGAAAAATTACCTCATTTCATCTCCACACTATTCTGAAGTATGGATACTGACAAGGAAACTGAGGCTCAGTGTCCCTCTTACCAACCTGACTAAGCAAGGAGAATGGTGTAGAAAAGATAACGAACTGAGCTATTCCCCAATTCTATTCCCAGTTATTGCTGGCCCTCTTTCCTGGCCACCTTCCCCTGCCAACCTACTTATCAAGATTTTATCAGTGCCTGAGTGCCATAGTAGATGGGTAACACAGTGTGGTGGAAAGGGTACACTCTTATTTGCATTTTATTTTCTCAAAATAAAAGTGGCTTCTTGCCACTGCCAATTGAAGTAATGTACTTTGTTGTAAAAAGAAAAACAAATACAAAATTACAGAAGTATAAAGAAGATAATAAAAATCAGTCCCAAGCTTACCACTGATGACCATTGTCAACATTTTGGGCTATACCCTTGCAGACATTCTTAAAAACACAAACACATAATCTAACAAATGAGGTTATACTATTTATAATATGTTATAATTTGCCTAAAAAACATTTCAAAATATGGTTGGGCATGATGGCTCATCACTGTAATCCCAGCACTTTGGGAGGTTGAGGCAGGAGGATTTTTGGAAGTCAGGAGTTTGAGAACAGCCTGAACCAGAAAGTGAGACCCCATCTCTACAAAAAAATAAAGTAAAATAAATTAGCTGGGCATGGTGGAAGGTACCTGCAGTCTCAGCTACTCAGGAGGCTGAGGTAGGAGGAATGCTTGAGCCCAGGAGTTTGAGGCTGCAGTGAGCCATCACTGTGCTCCAGCCTGGGCAACAGAGCGAGACCCTGTCTCTAAAAACAATTTCACAATACTGTATTATCTCATTTATTCCTTATAATAACCCTGTGTGGAGGGGATGATTATCCCCTGATTAACTCCAAGGAAATTAAGGCCCAGAGAGGTCAAACCACTTGACCGAGGCCATGCAACTACCACCTGATAGAGCCAGAATTTGAACCAATATCTGTCTCCTCTTAAAACCCATGCCTTTCTAAACAGACTTACATATTCATTACAAAGTAATATTAGTACACATTATAACACTTAAATGATGAAAACAGTGCGGTGCTCATGCCAGAATCAACAGACTTCCATTCATTTGTATTCAACAGATGGTAATTGGGCATCTACTAGACACCAGGCCCTGTTTCAAACACTAGAGAGAGAGAGAGAACAGCAAACAAGACAGTGTTCTTAACCTCATAGAGTTTGTATTCTGCTGAGGAAGGCAGGTAAACAAATAAATTTAATGCGAAGTAATAAGGGCTATGAAGCAACATAAATTTAAGAGAACAGACAGTGACAAAAAAGGCTATTTTGTTTCTTCCAAGAATGAAGGCCTCTTTGAGGAGGTGATATCAGAGCAGTAAGTTGAATGAAGTAAGGGGGCAAGCTATGTAACTACCTGGGGAAGAGTATTCCAAGAAGATTGAATAGTGAGTGCAAAGATCCTGAGGCAGAAGCATGCTTGGAGTGTTTGAGGAACTGCAAAGTCAGTGTCCCTGGAATCCAGCTTGCATGGGAAAGAGCAGTAAGAGGTATACGATGGTGGAGAGACAGGCAAGGAATCAGGTCATGCAGGGCCCTGCAGGCTATAGTAGGCCTTTTGATTTTATTCCAAGTATAAGCTAGTGTAGGGTTTTGAGCAGAGGAGTGAAATGACCTGATTTATCCTGTGAGAAGTTCACTCTCACTGCAGACTAGAGAGGGTAAGAGTAGAAGCCAAGAGGCAAGTAATGAGGTGTGCAATGTGGGGACAAGCTTAGGGAAATCACTTAGGGAAAAAGATGAGCCTAGATGTAACAAATGACTGAGTCTTATAAGGCTAGGTTATGGAAATAAATGCAACATTGCTACTGTCCCTACAGAGTTCATAGTGGAGTAGATGGACCAACAATTCCATGTGAGCCTGCCATGGTAGAGGACTTTAACATGAGCTCTGGAAACTAGAGGAGAGAAATGTTCCTTTTGCCTGGGGTCTGGGGTGAGGGAAGGCTTAACAAACAGGGCTTGAATTAGCTAGAATTCTGAAAACTGACAGGAAATAGACAGGAAAAAAAGAGAGAGGGTAGGGTGGGGTTGGACATTCCAGGCAGAGGGGACTGCATTAGTAAAGGCTCACAGGGAAGCAAGCACTTTCAGCTGCTTTCAAGAAATGCCCAATTATTAGTTCATGCCACATCTGCTTAAAGTTGACTATAAGCAAACAAATCAAGACAACAAATATAACTAAGCTTATTTTAGATTCTTGTTCAGCAACTTTAAATATGTTAGAACATTTTAAATTACAGACAACCATCTAGTGCATGGGTTGGCCAAATTTTCCTATTAGGGGAGTAGATAACAAATATTTTAGTCTTTGTAGGCCACATGGTCTCTTTTGCAACTACTCAACACTGCCATTGCAGTGTGAAAGCAATCATGGGAAATAGGTAATAAATGGGCATAGCTGTGTTTCAATAAAACTTTGTTTATAAAACCAGGCAATGGCCTAGATTTGGCCCGTGGTTTGGCAGACCCTGAACTACTGCCTCGATCCCCCAGTTCTGTGCTCAAAACCCCCTAATGTTTAGCTCACAGATGCCTCTTGATGGGACCAGTGGCCTGACCTACAGTCACTCATTCTGGGTAGCTCACAGATCTCAATCCTTTCGGGAGATTACTGACAGCACTAAATCAGTTTTAAAGTAAAAGATGGAAATGTCAGGACTTCATGCCAAGAGGATGTTAATGGTTGTAAAAGGAGACTAGGCTGAGGTGCTGGACTTAACAAGCACATTGGAACTAAAGTAACAATTATTATAAGACAGATGAATCTGAAGATAAAAGATACATACTTCTGCTTTTATTTAATCTGGAATCCATATATAGCCCTGATAATGTCATCTACCTCTCTTCCCCAATTTTAAAGTTTCAGTATAATTTCAAATGAATCTCATTATATACATTATTAAAATAGGATCACTGCAATAACTGTATATAGTTATATATATATGATTTTCTAACTATTAAGGGACACAAGGGAAAAGAAATATTCACAGTGTAATGTCAATGATTTCAGGGTACTGATCTCTGCAATTCTCAACATGATTATAATAAGACTTAATTCTGACCACAAAAAAAGGTGGGCTCTGCAAAGGCCAGCTCCTGCTCTTGAAATGGACCATTAGCTTCATACTGGGCTATGTATTGATTAGTTGCCATAGTTTATTTGTCATTTTCCTCTTAATTTCATCCTAGAGCATCACCCTTGGCTAAATGTCTTGAATGGCATCACTGAATCAGACATGCTGTCAGTTCCAACATTTCTAGGAACTTGATGCCCAGAACAACGGATTTGACTTTTCTCACATTGGCCATCTTGATGATCCATGACTTTGCATTGGAGACATCTCTTCCACTGTCTTTCTATAATGCCTCTCGGAGGAAAGACAGCAGATTTTTAGGAAATCTGACAGGATTCATTTGGGGCAGGATAACAACTTTCAACAAGGACCAATCTCCCAACTGCCATCATCATCATCATCACTCACACTTCCTTACTCTGTGCCAGGCACTGCTCATGCATCTTTACATCTTTTAATTCATTAAAGCCTCACAACAACCCATAAGGTATTAAACTCATTGTACTGGGGTGTGTAGAGGTTATGTAATTTGCCCAAGGTCTCTTGGCTAGAAAGTGGCTGAACCAGTAGCCAAGCCCAAGCAGTCAGGCTCAAGCCCATGTAATTCATTGCTAAACCATGCAGCATTGACTTTTGGTTGAGTTTTAGAAGAAATGCATCTTAGTTTTGGCATTAACCAAGCTTCGATTGAAAGTACTATTATTACATTCCTTGTTATGTCTTGAAGTTTTTTCACAGAGTTAAACTCAGTTCACAGGCAAAAAGCAGCTTTCCTTTATTTTCCCCTCTTAGGAAGAAGTATTCCATCTTCATAAAATAAGGTCATTTCAAGATATGTGAAACTTGCCCTAGCTTTAAAGGCCTTATTTCTCATATTATACTCCTCAGCATTTTCATGTAATTTCTCTCAATTGATGCAGACAACAAATAAATGAGGTAACTGAGGCACAAAGTCATTGAATAACTTGACAATAATCATAAGTCAGTAAGTAACAAGGCCATACTTTTCCTTCTACTTGTTTTCCTCTTTGGGCACAAGTTGAGTTAGAATGGACTACAAGTGTCCTGTTCAAGTGATTGGACTTGATTGATTTTTACTACATTTGTGAAAATTACATCGCTAGTATCTCTGGCAAGGTTATAGTTTTAAATGTGCAAAATTATTCCAAATTACTTTAGAATCCATTTATTCCTCATGCTTCTGTGCATAAAGGGGATGATGCAGCTTGGAACCTGGTCATCTATGAGATCACACTTTGTATTTTCCATTTACCATGAAAAAGCCATGTAGCTCGTGTGCTTTCTCCATTATTCTCTTCATCACTTTTTTTGAACTTTTCCAGCTGAAGAGCAAGATATCTTTTTGGTCTTATTTCCCAAACCATACTCTATATATATTTCAGAAGTCAATAGTTTGTTTACATAAACACAAACAAATAATGGATTAAAAAGTAATAAAGAGTTTCACTTCTAGAATGGCAGTGTGAATAGCACTGTGGACATACTTCTCAATGAAACCATCATAACTGGTGAAAATTGTTCTTAAAAAATCAGTCATTCAAAGTCTCTAAAAATTACCTTAAGGGCATCCATTAAGTAAAACATTTATTCAAGAAAACCTACTAAATCTCAGCAAGAGCAGCAAGAGTCTGTGGTATTTCAGTCATGAGTGGCTCCCTTCTACCTGCCCCTCACTAAGCTCAACTTAGTGGAAGTTCCACTCTGGGTGGGTGTGGTCAAGAAGATGGGCCTTTTTCTCCCCTCATATCCCAGTCAAGAAATATGGCATCCCACGAGGAGGATCTGGCTGCCAGCATTTCTCATTCTCTCCAACTCCAAATGATAGAGGCTGAATTCCTGATGAGTGCAGCTGAGAGGTAGGGTGTTCCCTACCTCCACGCAGACCTTGTGTATATACTAGGCTTGTCTCTATAGGCCAGGTGCAACAGGCCAAGAATACTAGGGCCTTGATGATTCTCACTCCAGCTAGTTTGTAGAGCAGAGGTTTCATACTGGGAGAAGCAACCCAGCAAGGCAAGAGATTCCCAATGCTCAAAGCAGTGGCTCAGAGATTTTGCCCAGGGGGAGAGTCAGTCCATAAGAACAGATGTAGCTGAAGTTCTCCTCAACTCAAAGGAACTGACTTTGTTTGAAGGAGTATGTGGCAGTTCAAGCCTAAGGATACTCTAGAAAATGATGGAGATTTTAATGGTGAGCAATTAAGAGGAGGCTGATAGCTCTATCAGAACAAAAAGCCTAACCACAGACCATCTTGTTTATCAGAGAGAACCAGAGAAAGGCCCAGCTAAGAGGAGTTTTCTTGGGGTTAGAGCAAACCTCAAAGAATCACAACATAAAGCTACCCCTGCTTAAATGTAATTGGATCCAACTGTGAAGCTATGTATACCCCCAAAATTATTGAAAAATAATTGAGCAATCCGCCAGAAATTCGTGTAGTTTAATAGAAGGAGGCAGACAACTTAACAGAGGTATCAAGGAAAAAGACAAACAGAGCCATGCTGAAACCACTATCATCTCAGGGTGACTGTGTTCATGCTCACAGCCATACCATCTTAGGAGTGACATCAGAGGATTTTATTGTATAGTATGTGAATTCTACATCAATAAAGTTATTTTAAAAAGTGATACAAATAAGAGCAAAGTGAACATTTCCATTTGCTTCCCCTTAAAAGTCACTTGAGAAGAACATGGGCCTGCAATTCTTCTTTTATGTTTGGGTTTATTTATTTTCCATTTGCCACAAGTCATAGTACATGTCAAAAGAAAAGGAGATCTTGAGACAATTTTGGCCATTTGTTCTCCTTCCCAGCATACTTCGTGGCACAGTTACTTAGACATCAGCACTGGAATAGCAGGAACATCAAACAGGGAAATGCAGGGTAAGTTGGGAGAGTCTGCTGGTCTGATGAGGTTTATTTGCTCACTCTCTATATGAGAGAGTTCTTAATGCTTGGTTCCTGGCTGCTTTGATGTCTTTTCTATGTCTATTTGAGCTTACCAGATTATATGTCCCCTCTTCAAATTTATATCAGTAAAGGAGAGCAAGTAGCAAGCATCATGTCTTCTGCAAAATCACTTTCTTTGGGAGCCACTCATACCAGGATGACCCAGAAGGACCTCAAATTTGACATGTCCAAAATTGAGCGCATTCTTCCCCTCCTGCCTCTGCTACCCCTGCTCCTTCTGTATCTCCAATTCTGGCAGGACACAAACTGGAAAACTGGAAGTCATCGTAAACTCCTTCTTCTGCCTTAGCCACACAGCCGATCAATCACTCATCCATCTACCTCCCAAACAGCTCTGTGTCTCTCTGCTCTCTTTCGCTGCTCTTACTGGCCTAGCTCAGGCCGTCATCATTTCTCCCTTGGACTGTAATAGCCCGGCACCCTCTGTCTTATATCTCTGTCTTTAGAATTGCCCCCCACTGGCTCACAACATCTGATATGATTTTACACGGGATCAAGTCCAAGTTTCCCAGTTATACCCAGAATGGCATATAAGGTCCTTCATTCTCTGACCCCTGCTTATTGCTCAAGCCTCATTCCCCAACCTCCATTCTCAGGCTCATCTCCATACTCTTGACCATGAAGTTCCCTCTGTCTGGACTGACCTTGTCCATATTTTTCAAGCAGCTAAGCTCTATTCATCCCTTCAGAACCAGCTCAGGACTAATCTCGGAGTAGCCTTCTCTGACCTACACACTGTGTTAGGGGCCCCACCTCTGTTTTTCTATAGTTCTTTTTGCATGACCCCATCTCTGCACTATGCTGAAAGTGTTAGTTTATTTGGAGGTTTTCTCCATTAGACTGTGAGCTCCTTAAGAGCATGGGCTATGTCTTAGTCTTCCTTATATCCCCCCAGCTCCTAGCACAGGTCTGACCTAGAGAGGATGCTCAATGTATATGTTGTCAGAGTGACCATCAAGTTGGTGCTTAGAGGCAAGGTTTATGAAATCTAATCTTTCTGACTTGATACTTGATGATGCAGTTGATAATTGGTTAGATGCACCTCCTTTATGCTCCCAGAGTGTTCCCTCATTCCCCTTACCACTGTGATAATCATCCTGTATGTTTAATGGCATTTCCTTCTTTATTTACTTGTCTGGCTCCTCACTAAATGGTGTCAGCTCCTGGAGAGAAGGGTTCAAGTTTCCTCTTGGTCACTGCTGAATCCTTTGTGCAGAGCCCAGTATGCATGGTGGAAAGTATCCTCTGGGCAGGTGAGCAGATGTGAAAGGAGGGACTGTGTTGGGAATGTCCATTTCTCTGGTCCATCCCACCAATCAGGTGGAGTGTAGAGAGATGGCAGTGCTGCTCTAGCAAAAATTTCCCGCTCCCCAATACAAACACGAGCCTGGGGAAAGGGAGGACCCCACCAGCAATGACTACCTGCTAACCTAGATTGCAATTGTGGGCCTCAGCTTTCAGTATGGTCCAGTTGTTGCAACAGAAAGCTTTTGGAAGAGATTTTATTCCTTATAAACTCCTGGAGAGTTAGGAGTATAGAACAGACCTAGAGAGAGAAAGCAAAACTATTTCAGAGAGCTGCACTGAGAATTGGATTAGTCATTGCAGGATGGGCATCAGCTGTTACTAACATAACTTCAAACACAGAACTTTGAAAGAGCACGTCTGTAGTCAAATAGAGATTGAAACAGAATCTTGATAGAGCCCCAGTGTTCAGATGTTTATAAACTGTAAGATGCCTCCTTTCTTGTGCTCAGTCTTCCAGGCACCCCTCTCTCCTCTACCTTTTTAAGGTTTTCCAGTGAAAACTGAGAAATCTGCTAGACTAATTCCAAAAGAGCTGTAACACTGTGTCTCCTTCTTTATTGAGTGTGGTCATAGTTTTCAGCACATGAGAATCAGCAGGATTACAGGTGTCTCTCTAAAACAAACAAACAAACAAACAAACAAAAAGTTGACCACTTTTCAGTGCTGCTTAGTGTGAAAACATAAAGACATACTGAATATTTATCAGTGCCAGGGTTGTGTGGGTCTGCCCACACAAACACAAGCAAACTTTGTCATTCCACTCAAATGAGCCAGTGGCAAAGGGAAATGTTACTTATTTGAGCAGACTTATGTTACTGTAACTTTGAACAAAAGGTGCTGGTCCAATGTCTCAGTGTTGATCATAAACAAAAAAAGCTTTGAGCCTAGCCTCATCCAGAAAAGAAACCCCTTTGTAGTTTGGACTTTAGGCTGAGTTTGTCATGCACCTGCCCTATCATCCATTCCCTAAGCATTCTAATACTCATTTCTAAAATGAGGATTGAGTAAAACTATTTTTGTTTGGGAAATGTCCTGAGATGTCCTGTGATGACCAGAGACTCTGTCAGGTAAGTTTAACCCCTAAAGCTGGGCTTTGCTCCCCTAGAGGAAACATTCATTAACATTTGTTGAGTGTCTACTGTGAATCAGGCACTGTGCTAGGGCACTTTACATGTGCTCTCTTCTTTAACCCTTAAAATGGCCCAATGAGGGAGGCATTCACATCCCTGTTTTCCAAATTGGTGACCAAGACTCAAGAAGAGTAAAAACTTACCCAAGGTTGCACAGCCATCAATTGATAGAACTAGTATGCAATGCCAGCTCTGGCTTACTTTGAAGTGCATGTCTTTGCTCACCACTTCACCACACTGGTCTCTTAGCTCCTGGATGCTTGAGAAAACCACATCTAGCCATCATCTAGAGGTAATCTGCAGCCTTTATAAGTCACTATTTTTGAAGATCACTGATTCGGGTAGCCTTTGTTTTAGGATAGCTTTTACATTTGTAATGTGGTTGTGACTGTGGATTTCCCCTAACCAGAAAAGACTGGCATGTTGTACCACTTTAATCATAATGCTTGAAATAATTACTACATAATTTCAACACCTTGCCTTATATCTCAAAATAGGGAGATGATGATGTACTAACGGAGGATGTTACACTGACAGCCCACTTAGGCTTTCACCAAATTTGTTGAATTGTAAGCCAAACAACAAATAGAGGGACTTATTAGGTAAACATAGTTAAAATGCATAGCTTCCTGAAAGGCTGCTGATAGTAGACATTCATGAAGACTTGTGCAGGTGCCATTAATTTTTAATTTACCATCTGTAGAGTCTGTACCTCCAAATATCATTTTTGGGGTCTCTACTTGGGCAGTGTTCCAGGTTGAGTATCGGGAGTGGGAGGAATATTCCAAACCCACACCTGTTCAGATAAATGGTGATATCATTAGCAACAAGAAGTAAGTGATCATGGCTTCTCCCGCTTTTCATAAATTACACAAAATAACCATAATGCTGCAATTTAGTGGTCCAAAGTTCATTCTATTCAGCAGGCCATCCATAGTCAACAGTTTAAAGAAAAGGGACCTGCTGAGAAAATAGTGGTCTAATCAGATGCCATAAAATCGAGCTGATGAGATGAGTCTTATTTCTTATTTTGTAAGGGGATTCTAATGAAGCAATGCTCGGAGGGGATTCATAACTTTCATTATTCAGGTCAGCTGCATCCAGTTCCAAATGAGGCTGGGGAGCCTAATCCTACAAATTATTTGTAGACATGCTGGATTGTGCAGAGGACTTATTAAATCCCAATTTCCTCGCTGCCAAATTGTACACCTTGTCTTGGTTCCTATGAGGACTAATGAGAAAGCTTTGGAAAAAAGGTAAATCAAAGGGAACAGTAATCAAATGAAATGTACTGAAGGATGGTGCCTCAAAAACAAATTCATCAAATGCTGAAAGTGGAAGACAAGAGGGCTCCGTTTGTGTACAGCACAATAACAGCTCTCACAATACGGTAAACACCTCTGAGGCTCAGGTGGGCAAACACAGGCAGGTTCAAACGGGAAGTTTCCATGACACATCTAGCACACCTTTCTCTCCAGAAAGAGCCTGAGGAGGGAGGGAAGGGAAGCTTGGCCATTTACTTAAAATCTGCCCACTAGGCCCATAGGCCTCTAGAAATCATCTACCTGTCAATGTACAATTATCTCCTGCCAGGGAGGCATAAATAGCCCAACTGTTAATTTCTGAATTTATTCAATAAATAGTTTCCCAGTGGAATATATAGGAATTATGTTTGAAGTAATTCCAATATGGTAAGTGGGAAATGGACGTATTTCCTTTTGGCAGCACTGAATAGATTGAGAGTGTATTTTTAATACTTTCAGCATTAAGGAATGCATTAACAAAGCCAGACAAAGGAATCGGTCACCAGCTCCTGGGGAACAGAGAATCTTCCTGCTGCAGCTCTTGGCTATTGCCTTCTCAGCTCTCTGCCCTCTGCCACTGGGTTGTGTCTTGCTTACTTGCAGGAGAAACTGAGGCCATGGAGAGGAAGGAGCTCATACTGTTGTTAAGATTAAATGAGGCAATGCATGCAAAGCTCTTAGCAAGGTGCTTGGCACCTTAAATGATAAGCACTCAATAAATGATACTTAATGTTATTATTATTATTACTTTTGCAGTCACTATCATTATCATAGGAGGAGGTATCTACCTTTATTTTTTTATTTTTTTATTTTTTGTATTTTTTTTGAGACAGGGTCTCACTCCTGTTGCCCAGGCTGGAGTGCAGTGGCAAAATCTTGGCTCACTGCAACCTCTGCCTCACAGGCTCAAGCAATCCTCCCACCTCAGCCTCCTAGGTTCCTGAGTAGCTGGGTCTATAGGCCTGCACTACCACACCTACCTAATTTTTTGTATTTTTAGTAAATACAGGGTTTCACCATGTTGCCCGGGCTGGTCTCGAACTCCTGAGCTCAGGCAATCTGCTCACCTTGGCCTCCCAAAGTGCTGGGATTACAGACATGAGCCACCACCTCAGCCATATATAAATCTTAATGTGTTGAAAGTTATTTGGGATTCTTGTTCTCTAAGATCCCAGTGACACTTCATGTGGCCCATATGGGATAACCGAAGTGAGCTCAGCCTGTCTTGCCAGGTGAAGTCCTTTCAGTACAGCTTGATCAACCTTAACTAAATAAGTCTGGTGTCTAGTGATCATAGCTCAAATAAAGAGGATTTCTCTTCTGTGTATAACATGGTTTATAAGCTAGGAGTGAGGGGTAACCCATCTCTGGACTCATTAATCAATTCAACAAATATTGGTTGAATGCTTACTAGTTCTGTGCCAGCCTTACTTTTGGATGCTGAGAATAGAGTGATAAACAAAAATAGACACAATTCCTGCCTTTATGTAGTTTACAGTCTGGTGGATGTGAGGTGGGGGATGAGGGAAGGGGAAGAGACAGACATTGAACTCAACCTACTGGAAGATGTGTACTTGAAACAATGTGCATGATCCCAAAATGATTATATCAAAAGAAAATTTCACAGAAGAAATAACAGAACAGGTTTTCAGTCTGTCATTTCCAGAGCACTGGTACCTTATTAGCCAACCAGACATAGGCAAAACAAACAAACAAAACAAAACGAAGCAAAACAAAAACACACACACAAAAAAAACCAAAAACAACAACAACAAATCAAAACAAACAAACAAAACACTGAAGCTGCTCCTGAGCCTGAAATCTCCATCCAAAGGAGTGGGGCAGAAGCATGGAAGGAAACTCTGTGAAGCCACTTGTACCCTTGCACTGCCCCAACTGGCAGTAAAGTGAAACAGGTCATACATGACACCCAAGAGTATGAGAGTGAAAAGAGGCACTCCGTACTGCCTTCACTGGTGACTCACTATGGCCATTCATCCAGTCAGCATGCATTTACTGAGCCCTTACTAAATTCCAAAGGGTACACAGTAGTCCCTGCTTTCAGAGAGCTTCCATTCTAGTGATTGGCCCTGAGTCACTAACCAATGATGTTGAGTTCATCTACATTCCTAAAGGTAAGGGATAGCTAAATTAATATTAAAGGTAGTTTGGAAATGTATGCCAGGCAGAAAGAACAGCAAATACAAAGACTGGAAACAAGAACAAGCTTGGAGTATATAAGCAGCAGAAGAAAGTCCATTGGGGCTGGGCGCGGTGGCTTACGCCTGTAATCCCAGCACTCTGGGAGGCCAAGGCGGGTGGATCAGCTGAGGTCAGGAGTTTGAGACCAGCCTGGCCAACATGGCAAAACCCCATCTCTACTAACAAATACAAAAATTAACTGGGCGTGGTGGCACACACCTGTAATTCCAGCTATTCAGGAGGCCGAGGCTGAAGAATCGCTTAAATCCAGGAGGCAGAGGTTGCAGTGAGCCGAGATCGCACTACTGCACTCCAGCCTGGGTGACAGAGTGAGACTCTGTCTCAAAAAAAAAAAAAAAAAAGAAAGTCCATTGGGATTGCAGCATAGTGGATGAGGAGAGATTGGTGGCAAAGAAGGCAGGAGAGAGTTCTGGCTTATACAACTGGGTACATGGTGGTGCCATTCACTGGGAGAGGGACCATGGGAGAAAGAGGTTATTATAGATTGTCATTGCTCCCATGTGGCACAATTTTGCCACATGATCATCCTAGGTTTAGGATCACTAAGGCCATTTCCAACTTACTAATAGGCAAGTTTTCAAGGTCTATTTGTGAGATGGCTTTTTAAAATCCAGAGTTTGTTTTCCCATAGAGTAATGTTATATGTGGCCAGCAGATGGGCTGTTGTATTGGAAGTTTGACCGTCCAAGACCCAAGCGTGGAGCTGGAGTGAACCTGGACAAAGTGCCATTCATGGAGGGACTTTGTCAATGTCAAGGCCCC
The DNA here is from genome assembly GCF_028885625.2 of Pongo pygmaeus. Taxonomy (NCBI): domain Eukaryota; kingdom Metazoa; phylum Chordata; class Mammalia; order Primates; family Hominidae; genus Pongo; species Pongo pygmaeus. The sequence continues at coordinate 145,076,473 of NC_072396.2, read as the reverse complement.
GGTGTAGCCATGGATATCATCTGAGTGCTGCCTGTGGCTAAATTAGCGCTCATGGAGTATTGATGGGCAGGACCATAGGATTAGCTCACGCCAATGGACCATGAGCAGAAGTGATGTGAGTTACTCCTAGGCCAGAGCATTTAATGGCTGGTAAGCCATTAATGTAAGCAACCTCTTTCTAGATGGCAACCCATGTAAGACATGTAGCAAGAATGAAATAGAAATGTGTATTACTAAAATTGTGGGTAGTTAGCCCAATGTAGGCTAGCCTGCCTTATACAGTGGTGTTTGCCGTTTGGCAGTCTAAATCCATCAGGTCCTCCTGTGTACCATGCCATAGGTGGAGGAGGTATTAGATTGGCCATGAAAAATATACCTGGGTGGGCTTGGTGTGGTGCTCATACCTATAAATCCAGCACTTTGGGAGGCCAAGATAAGAGGGTCACTTGAGCCCAGGAATTCAAGACTAAACTGGGCAACATGGCAAGACCCCATCACTACGAAAATAATAATAATAAAAAAAATTAGCCTGGCACGGTGGTGCCTGCTTGTGGTCCTAGCTACTCAAGGGACTGAGATGGGAGGATCACTTGAGCCCAGGAAATAGAGGCTGCAGTGAGCTGTGATGGCACCACTGCATTCCAGCCTTGGTGACAGAGTGAGACCCTGTCTCAATAATAATAATAATCACAATGCTCATTTCAGATATCCAGCTAGACTTGTCCTCTTGCTCGCTTGACCTTTCAATATGCTAATGTTTACTCTCATTTCACTGTGCCTCTATTCCCTAACTGCATAGCTTGACTTTCAATAACTGCCCCTCACGGCCTACCCAGCTTCCTGACACATTTTCATGCCTTTCTCTGCTTTATTGACCTTGAGTTCCCACTTGCTTCTCCTCTCCGCACACCATCTCAATTTGAGCATCCTTTGTAGCTATACACAGGATACTCTCACAGACAACTCTTGGCACTATGAGAGCCTCATCAAGCCCCATCTCCACAGGATAAGGGAGTTTTTAGATACTAGTAAAAAAGGGAGCCAATGGTGTTTTCTGGGGAAGAAATACTGAACATGAGGAATGTAGGATAAAGGTGAGACTGCCAATGAAAAATGAGGGTAGAAGTCAGAAAGACTGGAAATTAGTGCAGAGCAAAAAATGGCTCAGGACCAAACATCTGAATGGTGCCTGGTTGACTGAGATGAACTCCCTCGCGTACTTCCTTAGGGGTGCCAGCTGTGTGGTATAGGGGCAGGCCCAACAGCTTAAGAAAATAGAACAGGTAGGACTTGGCATCTATAAAACTCAAGACTCCAGGTAACATGATACCTACAAAAACATTCTTCCAGGGTTGTAGCTTAGCTCTGCCATGCTACCCTGGCAGACGCAGTAGGAATATTCCCACCCCAACAAGTAGAGAAAGGAGAAATCACTGGTGATGACTTCTATGGCTAAAGGCAGCTTCTAGTGTTGGGACCTGGACTGAAGCCTTGGAATGTCCTTTTTACCCCATGAATGGGATCTTCCAAAAGTTACACAGTGGGGGCTGCCTATAATCTGCTGTGTTTCTGTCTAAGCCAGTTTTGGGTCCAACCATGCACACAAATGATGTGGGCCCTTTCGTTTACAATGTCTCAGTGACTTTTGCACAAGAAGCTTTTTTTTTTTTTCCCCCGCCAGTTGAAGGCAAGTGCTAAATAAAACAGGAAAAAAGGAAATGGATGGCATTGGGGCCAGAAACAAAGACACCGAAAGATATTAGTTCCAGATACTCGACTTCCACAGCTGGCTGGGATGTTTAACATCTCTAGTTCTGATCTGTTCTCTCACTTTCCTTAACACAGCCACTTTCTCTGTTATAGATACACGACTTAACTTTTTGTAGGAGAAGCAAAATCCACTGGTAATTTTTCCCCCCTCGATCTCATCCTAGAACCCAGCACTCAGTAGTTGCTCAATAATGTTTGTTGCCATGAAATGTTTCTTTTCTTTTTTTTTTTTTTTGAGATGGAGTTTCACTCTTGTTGCCCAGGCTGCAGTGCAATAGTGTGATATTGGCTCATGGCAACCTCTGCCTCCTGGGTTCAAGTGATTCTCCTGCCTCAGCCTCCCGAGCAGCTGGGATTACAGGCATTCGCTACCATGTCTGGCTAATTTTGTATTTTTAGCAGAGACGGGGTTTCTCCATGTTGGCCAGGCTGGGCTCGAACTCCCGACCTCAGGTGATCTGCCTCCCTTGGCCTCCCAAAGTGCTGGGATTAGAGGCATGAGCCACCGCCCCCGGCCGCCATGAAATGTTTCTATCTGAAGAGCAGCCATCCCAGTACCTTACCTTTTCCATTCTATTGAACCCTAAACTATCTCACCTTGTTTTGCCTTCCTTCCTCCAGCCCTAGAAATACTAGAACTCTGTCTACACAGTAGAAATACTAAGATTTCCAAATGAATACATGCCTTCTTCTCTTCTTCCTTGGAGACTCATCAGGAGAGTCAATCAACTGACAAGTATATACTGAAAACCTACAGTGTAGCAAGCAAGCAACAGCTGCAGGGTAGTTACAACCCTTTGGAGAAAGCTCCAGGTACAAGGTAATATTGTCATGAATGGTTTCCATGTCATTTACTTTTCCCACATATTAACGTGCTGCTGGTTCTAATTACTCAGAATATTATCATTGTTACTGGCTTTACGTTTCTCTGTGTTTTCATAGACAAGGCAGTTCTAGACATTATAGTAGGTAACAGACCAAGTAAATTCAATTTAATTTGATTAGCTATCATTTGCCTATCATTTATCATTAGAAAAACCAATTTTTCTGGTTTTTATAAAGGATTTTCACAGCATTTCCCAGTTGAGTCCTGTGTCAAGTATTTGACAAGGTATGATAAGTTGAAATGTTTCAAGTTGCATACAATATTCCTCAAGAAACAATGTTTTACACCGCATGTTCTCACTCATAAGTGGGAGATGAACAATGAGAACACATGGACACAGGGAGGGGAACATCATACACCGGGGCCTGTGGTGGTGTGGGGAAAGGGGAGGGAGAGCATTAGGACAAATACATAATGCATGTGGGGCTTAAAACCTAGATGACGGGTTGATGTGTGCAGCAAACCACCACAGCACATATATACCTATGCAACAAACCTGCATGTTCTGCACATGTATCCCAGAACTTAAAGTATAACAAAAAAAAAAGAAAGAATGTTTTAATACAGGGTCCAGCAAACTATGGTCCATGGGCCAAACAAGCCTGCCAGCTGCTTATTTTTGTAAATAAAATTTTATTAAAATACAGCTATGCCTATTTTAAAAATATATTGTCTATGACTGCTTTCATGAAATATAACAGTTGCAAACAACTGAAATATCTTCCATGTATTAAATGCCTGACGTTTGCAATGGCCATCACATTCAGTCTTTTACTCAATCCACATGACCTCTCTGATGTAATAATAGCTAGCATGTATTGTACTAATCAGAGTTTTGTTCTTAATCTGGTGTCCATAAATTTAGATGGGAAAAATTACAACAAAATTAGAAAATTAATTTCCACTAACCTCTAAATGAAAGCAAGCCTTTCCTTCCATTATGAATGTAGGCAACAAACCAAAGTCATATTTGCAATACCTGTGACTTTATTACCAGTAGAAATATCATAGGTACTTTTCCAGTACATTACAGTTGTTGTAGTTATCTCACAATACCACTTACTTTCCTTATTGCTTTGAAATATTGGTAGATATTAGACAGACTGCTAAATCTTGTTATTTATTCAATATGCTACTAAGGAAGCATGTATATCACAAATTTGTTTTAAAAATACGTCAATAACTTGATTTCATTATAACTAGTTTTCCCTTTGTAATCCAAAGTATTGCATTTATGTATTTAAAAATAATATTCTGAAAAGGGATCTGCAGGTTTTCACAGGCTGCAAAAGGAAGCCATGCAGAAGTTTAGGTAGATCTATACTGAGTGCATTAATTCACTGAATACTGGCAACTACCCTGGGTGGTGGGTACTACAACGAGCCCCTGACCACTCCCTTTTTACACAGGAGGACAATGAGGAGCAAGAAGATTGATTTAATTGCCCAAAGTCACAGAACTAGTAGTGGGGCTGAGATTTGAACCCAGTCTGAGTTCAGAATCTATGCTCTTCATCAATATTCTGCACTATGTTACTCTTATTGTGTCACTATCCCAATTTTACAGGTGAGGAAATCAATTCTTTTTTACAAAGGAGGATGTTAAAGGCTGTTGTGAATAGGGAAAAACATGAAAAAAAATTCTTGAGCACTCACTATGCCAGGCTCTTTTCAATCATATCTCATTTTATCCTCTTAATGGCCCTCAGTGATTGACTGATGAGTGAACTGAGACATAGGGAGGATAAGCAACTTACAATCACACTAGTTTGAAGCCATGTTAGCATCCAGAGCCTCTCTCTCTCTCTCTCTCTCTCAACTACACCATGCAACCTAATTAGTATGTAAATTATCTCATGCAATCCTGAGATCTTATTTCATTCGTGGGGTTTTAAGTGAGGGGAAGATATTGCAAGGAAATATCCATGCCCTCTTTCCTACTAGAGCCAAGAAATTTTTCATCAAAACAGATGGGCTAAATCAGTATGGATCTGCATGATGCAATTTTAAGCAAAATATTTCATGTGAGGTTTAAGAATTTCACAAAACCACGTGTAAGAGTCAAATTTAAAAATAAAGTAGTAGATTGATATCTATTTCTATGATGAATGTTCTGACTGACAATATAATACAGGAAAATAATACTTTCAAGCAAGAAAATTGATATCAATATAATTTTTTAAAAAAGGAATTGCAATAAATTATAGTGCAAACCTGTTTGAAGGATCTCAAATAAAACTGCTTAAACAATGCTGACTTAACTTCAAAAACTATATTCTTGTTCAATTAGTTGGCCTGATTCCCTCAGTAAACTTCAAATCAAGGCCGAATTTAAAGTATTTTGTATCAGTTACAATTTACAAACCAAGGAAAGAAGCTACGAATGAGAAAGTCTTTCTGGGTAGGAACTGCTTTGCTCAGATCTGAACTGTTTATACTCACAAATCACAGTGTGTGTAGTTCAGACATGGCCTAAGCTTTTCCTTGGCAATAATGCTCAAGTCTGCCCTAAGAGAATGCAGAAACTCCGCCCCCAGAAAGCCGTTTCATTAGCAGCCTGCCTCTTCCTGCTAGGAGAGCTTCGTTTCCCAAGGCTCTCAGTGGTCACAAACCACGTTTCTAATGCAACTAAAAGATTCCTCTTCACGGACGCTTAATGATGCCGAGTGTGTCATTACGACAAAAACAAACAAACCTTGTCTTCAGAAAGGAAATCTGGGGCCTCATAGTCCAGAAATGAACACAGAAGAGTGAAATAAAATAGCCTGTATTTGGAGAAGCCCTTCAGGATTCTATGGGGCATTGGGGAAGGAGGCCTGGATTTGCATTTGGCAGATTCATTCCTGGCTGCAACACTTAGCTTCTTAGAACCTCAGCTACTTCATTTGTTCAAAGGCATTGGATTCCACCAGCCTGCCACTATGCAGGAGCAAATCCAGCTATTTATTAAGTATCGTGTGCTGGGTCCTGTATTAAGTATGGGGTGATTGTGAAAAGCAATGTGTGCGATATAAGCATTTAAGAATAGTTGGTTACGGGTAAGGTGTACGATATCATCATTATTATTACATGGTCATGATCTCTGACACTTCTTCCTTTTGTCTGTTTTATTTCTATTTTAAACAATGTTTATCGATTTTTTTCTGATTATATAATTTGTGAACAAGTTCATTGATCTGAAAAACACAGGAAGGTACAAAGAAAAAACAAAACTTCCATAACCATGTTCATATGAGACAAAACCACCCAGTCAAAAATGTGAATTAGAAAATAACTAAGGGATCAGAACCCATCTGGTTGAACCACACATCTATGCATGTGTCCTTCCCACCATCTATCCAATTTGTCCCTCCCTCCGATAATACACAATGGCAGACACTGTGTAGGTGCCGGGTATGTGCATGGTGCAGGACCAGAGTCATCTGTGCATCTCCAAACTCACAGAATGCGGGGGGTGGAGGGGAGGGCCCTAGAGAACGTGCAGCCGCCCCCACCCCCACCACCACCCCCCGCCCTGCATCTTTTCCAGAACAGGAAGAGAGAACATCTTTGTCGTGGGTGACCCCGCAGCGTGCTTGCTTCCCATAGAAATGGAGGAGACATTCCTACCCTGGCCCCTTGGGTTCGAGGACAGGCTCCATCTGGAGGGCCCTCGCCCAGTCCAGGAGATTCCTTCATTTCTAAGAAAAGTGCCTAACTGCGGCCAGCGGCTCCTACAGACCCCTGTATGCCCCCCTCCGGTCCTTGCCCGCCTCCCCTTTCGAAGCCTCTCGCTTGCTCGCTCGGGATTGGATCAATGCAGCAGAGTGCTCTTTGCTGGGCCTTCATGCCCTGTGATCGCCCAGCCCGGGGCTTTAGGAGCTGAGCGTATCAATTCAGGCCCACTGAACTGTATTTCCCTAGCCCGGGCCCGCCCCCGGCCTTTGTGCCGCGCCCGGTCCGCCCCCTTTACTCACTCTGTCTTCATGCTTTGTTTGGCAAACACAAAACGCCCGGCCCAGCGGCGGGTCCTTTTCAAGCTTCGCAGCCAGCACTTGAAAACGCCGCGAGGCTCGGGTACCTGGGAACACCTCCGGGGCCAGGCAGAGTGGACGCCCAGCGGCTCGTGCCCCCGCCAGGCGCGTCGGTGGTCTGGGCCGCGCCCCCCGAGACGGCCGGCCTGAGTCTGGGCCGAGAGGCGCGGGCTTCCCCACCGCGCTACCTTGAATGCCCGGGGCATCACAACTTTCTAGGCGCCGGCGTTCCCTTTGAAAATCTGGGGCACTTTCGGGGCCCCCTCGCCTTGCCTTTGTGTTTTAAATGGCCTAGAAGTTCACTTGACACAGAATTTAGAAGCCTGAGAACCGGTTTCCATGATGCACCCGGAGCTTTAACCACAGCAGCCTTTACTGGACACTAAGGGCTGCAAAGGCTCTGGCTCAAGAAGAATAAAAGCAGCAACATCGGTGGGAACAGCAGCTACTGTTTACTGAGCGCTTACTGTGTGCCAGGTGTCACGCTAAGTGCTTTACAAGCATGACGAGGTGCAAACTTAATTTACAACAACCTGTGATGTTGGGATTAGAGCCTCTTGTATTGAAAAGGAAGCTAAGGATCTGAGAGGCTAAGAAAGCTTGCTCCTAACCACTCCTCAGTCGAATGAATGTCCTCTTTACTTAAATAGTGAAATCCGTTGACGTCCTTTCTTTTTTTCTTTTTTATAAAGAGAACGGGTCTTTCTCTGTCACTCAGGCTGGAGTGCAGTGGGGCGATCACGGCTCACTGCAGCCTCGACCTCCTGGGCCCAAGCAGTCCTCCCACCCCCGCCTCCCGAGTAGCTGGGATCAGGGGTGCACCACTACATCCAGCTAATTTTTAAATTTTTGTAGAGACGAAGTCTCACTATGTTGCCCAGTTTGGTTTTGAACTCCTGGGCTCAAGTGATCTCACCTCAGCATCGCAAAATGTTGGTATTTACAGGTGTGAGCCACAGTGCCTGGCTCGTTAACTGACATCTTTTGGCCCGTTATAAGAAGTTTTTTTGTTTTTGTTTTTGTTTTTGCTATTCCTGAACATGTCATTTTCTGTCCCGCTTTTATCAGTTGCCTTCATAGCCTGAGTGGAAGAAACTTTTAGGTGTTCTCATACAATAATTATTAGAGTAGCCTCATTTTGTTGAAGATTTATAGTGTGCCAGGCACTTAGCTAAGTGATCAAATACATCCTGTCATTGGATCCTCAAAACCATCCTCCTGGGTGAGTTCTGCTATTGTCTCCATTTTACAGTGGTGGAAACTCAGCAAGCTGAAGTAACTTGCCCAAGGTCACACAGTCAGAGAGGACTTCACAGAGCCAAGGCTTGTCTGAAGCCAATGTGTGTTCTTTTTTTTTTTTTTTTTTTTTTTTTTGACAGAGTCTCACCCTGTCGCCCAGGCTGGAGTGCAATGGCACGATCTCTGCTCACTGCAACCTCTGCCTCCCGAGTTCAAGCGATTCTCCTGCCTCAGCCTCCCGAGTAGCTGGGACTACAGGTGCGCGTCACCACACCCAGCTAATTTTTATATTTTTAGTAGAGACGGGGTTTCACCATGTTGGCCAGGATGGTCTCGATCTCTTGACCCCGTGATCTGCTTGCCTCGGCCTCCTAGAGTGCTGGGATTACAGGTGTGAGCCACCGCACTGGCCCCAGTGCCTGTTTTCTAAACCATTAGATGATTTGCCTTCTATTATTATTAATTGTGTTTTTATGTTTACAGTTCTTCAAAGGGTGGCTTTTTGTTTTCCAAAATTTGCCTTTCAAGATAACATAATTGACAATCACTTGCTTTGTTATTTTAAGTCCCTTTGGGATCATTTTTTCCTTGAAAAGACTAAAATAGCTTCAAACTGCAGTAACACAAAGGGAAACAAGGAGAATTGGGCTCCTAACTTAGGTAGGTCCACCTGTTAACAGGTGTTTGTTGGAGGAAGAGAAAATGACTGATGCCAAACTAATAAATTTTAGAACATCCACATCAAAGGGAGCAGCACATGCCAAGACCCTGTGGTTGGAAGGGGTATAGCAAGTTTCAGGGACTGAAAATTCAGTGTGGGTGGAGCATAAAGAACAAGGAGGAACATGGTGTGAGATGGGGCTGGAGAGATACACATGTGGGGCCTACCCATCATGGGCCTACAAAGTCCTGCTGATGTTTTGAGTCCTTACCCTAAGATCACTGGGAAGCCATTGAAGAGTTTAGTAAATAAAAGGTGCCTGTAATCCCAGTGCTTTGGCAGGCCAAGGTGGGAGGATCATTTGAGGCCAGGAGTTTAAGAGCAGCCTGGGCAAGATAGCAAGACTCTGTCTCTACGAAAGAATAAAAAATTAAAAAGTCAAAGGGTAACATGGCATTCTTAAAAGATCACTCTAGCTTCAGTGTAGAAAACATATTAGGAAACATAGTAAATCTAGGGAAACAACTGGTAAACTATGTAGTTGTCCAAGCATGAGATAATGGTGGCTTGGATTAGGGTGATGATAGTGGTTTTCTGCTATTAATAAATGGTTGGCCAGGGGCCACGCACGTAATGTCTCAGATCTTCAGTTTTCTCATCTGCAAATTGTCCCCAACACCATCAACCTTTCTCACATAAAGGTCAATCAAAAAAGAACATATACAGGCAAGCCATTAATTTAACATAACGATAAGCCAGGTCCAGTAATTTTCAATCCTGATTAAGTAACATCTGCTACTTTGCATTATCATGTAATGACTAGGCAGAGCTATAGGTTTTTTTCAGGTTTAGTGTTAACTATACAATAAACCCCTGACTAAAACACACTTCTCCTTGTAAGGACTTAAACCATTATAGGTAAGGCTAGAGTTTCCCTTGACTTCCTTCCCAAATCCTGATCCCTTTTGTCTCTCCTTAGAGGCAATGTTTAAAGTCCTTGAAATTTGAACTTCAGAAACGCAGCTGATGATGCAGACCAACCATTTGTAGCTGAATTCATCTAGAAGCATAATATTGGGGTCAGCTGGAAATACCTAAAAGAAAAACTCTCTCTTTTGGGGCAGCTGCTTTGTAATAGACATCTGTGTTCATGGATCCCCATATCCCACTGTGGTCAAAGGTCAGTTGGATCTCTGCAGGGTTGAATATTCTCCACTTGTACTTTGAAACAGTAAGTGATTTGTTTGCATATGTACACTATACGTCACTAAAAAGCATGTTGTTTTTGGTTGAAAGTGCAAGTGTTCTGTGTCTTCAATTTGATCATAAAGTGAGCACACCTATGAAACCAGCACCCAGGGCAAATTCAAGACTGAGAACATTACTAGCAGCCCAGAAACCCTACTTGGGTCCTCTTTCTATCACTATTCCTCACTCAGAGATAACTACTGACTTCTAATGGCATAGATTAGTGTTGCCTATTTTTGAACTTTATGTAAATGGAATAATACAGGATGCACCCTTTTGTGTGTGTGTGTGGGGAGTTGTTTGTTTGTTTTTGTTTTTGTTTTTGCTCAATACTAGGCTTGAGAGATTCATCCATGTCCTTTGCATGTAGCAGTAATTCATTATCAGTGCCGTTGCATAGTGTTCCACTGTGCAAATATAACACACAATGTATCCATCCTATTGTTGATAGACATTTAGGTTGTTCCAATTGGGGTTACTTGATTTTACTATATTTTGTATTACACCTGAGCAGGTTTTTCAGCTTTAAATTTACACTGTCATGAGAATGAAATGCCAACAAAACAAAGCTGATTATTTTACCCTCTCAAACTTAAAGTCCTTTGTTGGCTCTCCCTTCCTTTCCTCTGAATTAAATCTGAATTCCTTAGCATGACACTCAAGATCTTGTCCAACATATCCAAAACTAAATGTTGAGCCTCATATCCTGCCACCAAATTCCAGCTACTCATTTCTAATTACTCCCCAGTCATACTAGGCTTTTTCATGACTCTATGCCTTTTTTGCATGTGCCTTTCTGATGATTTGAGATGCTTTCTCCTTTATCTGGAAAACTTCCACTGCTTCTTTAAGATCCCACTCCAAGGTCACCTCCTTTGTGAAGCCTTCCTGAATACTTGTAGGCAGAATCAAGTGACACCATCCTCTGGGTTCTCCTACAATTGGTTCAGCTTATTAATTTTATTTTCACTTAAGAAAGACATTGCATTTAGTGCATATTCTAAACACTTGAAAAATATTAACTCATTGATCCTTAAAATAACCCCTTTGGGATAGGTATGATAAAAAGAGTACTTTTGCCAAGTGAGGAGACTGAGGCACACAGAGGTTAAAAATGACTCCCCTACCTTATGATAGGTGGATGCAGATGTATTAATTTGTAGATGCAGAGCCTAGGTCAAAACCCAGGCAGCCCAACCCGAGAGCTCAGGCTCTTCCTTACTTTGCCACACTGCTGCTATCTCTGGGTTGCACTGCCCTCTGTGCTCGGATGAATCAACTGGCTGACATACCAGTCTCTCCCACTAGACTGTATCCCCTGTTACCATTTCATTCCTATTTGTGTCCTGAAAGCCTGAGAGAATGCTCAGTAAATAAGGAATATGGTTGAATTCACTAAGGGGAGTGGTTCAGAAGAGCCTGGGAATTTCTAGGTGTGAAATGCAAACAGGTTGCCTAAACAATTAGCTCAAGAACAACGTTCATCCAGGTAGAAGGGTTGTAAGGCTTAAATACGATCATGGGTGTAAAGTGATTAGCCTGGCACGTGGCAAGCGTGTGGTAAATGTTATTTTGCACTACACTAATAATAACAGCAGTTCACATTTAACAAGCAATTACCATGTTCCAAGCACTGCTGTAAGTGGTTTATTTAACTAATTTAATCCTCATGATAACACTATAAAGTAAGTATTATTGTCAGAATCTAAGCAGTAAAACAGAAACCACTTCAAGTGTAAACAACAGTGAGAATTTAATGCCTGAAATTGGTGACACAGTTCAGGGAAGACCTAAGAAACAAAAATGGGTTGAAGAGGCAACCTGGACATTAGTAGTAGCAGGAAGCTGCTAACACCTATAGGCTGGAGGGACAAAGGGAGGGGACAGTGGTACAGAGCCAGGGGCTGCGATCACCCAGTGGAAGCTAGAATCACAGTGGCAATCTCTGGGATGGAGAAGGAGGGGCCACCAGCAGGGGCTGGAGCCACAGAAGAGATTCAGCCTTGAAGGAGAAACTGCTTGAAGCAGAGATACTTTCAAGGCTTCCTGGGACATGGGCCTCTCAGTGCTGAAACCAGAAGAGTCCTGGACAAACTGGGACAAGTTGGTCACTCTGGGGCACAGAGAAGCAGGGGAAAGAAATTATCTGGCTTCTTTTTTCTTTTCCCCCTTCTTTCTCCAGTGAGTGCCTCCCATTGGCTAGACCCAGCAGGACGTCAGCCTGGGAAAGAGCCTGAAGGGGTTAGACCCCCTACCATACAAAGCAGAGCAGGCAAAAAGCTAGAAACGGACTTGAGGATCAACAGACCCACGACTGGAACAGCCACATGATAGGCACAGAAACTTTTATGCACAAAGGCAACAAACCACTTGCAGTCTGGGTCTTTGAGTAGCCCCTATCTATAGGGTTGGGTTCGGGCAGCCAGGAACTAGTTTTAGCTGTGCAGAGCTATTTTCAGTCCTGAGGGGCTGTGATTAAACATGACCATGTGACCTGTGACTCCAGCCTCTATCACAACCCATTCCTCTTACACAAAAGGTGAGGCACAGTTCTGCAGTAGATCCCACCTCATGTTGGACAGTCAACAGCACCAGGGCTGCTGGACACAGGGACGGCATTGAGCTAGAGAGTTTGTGCCAATGTAAATCAGCAATCACTAAGCATGCTGTTTAGTTCAGCTGACATTTTATTTTCACAGCAAGATTGTTGATGAAGCAAGTAGTGAATTGATTTACATTCTGGCGCAAGCTCCTTATTTCGTCATGGACCACTAACGAACAGTTCTCAGACTGGCACTGGTGTTTGGACCACACTTTTGTTGGCTTTGTCTCTGGAGAAATAATGTGGTTTAAAAGTAGAGGGAAAAAAGCATCAGATCAGGGCTCAATCTCTGCTTCTTTCACTAATTGTGTGAGAAAGTCACTTAACCCCTCTCTTAGGTCAGTTTCCTCCTCTGTCAATACCAACCCAAGATGCCCTGCCATCCACACCGGGTCACCTCTGAAGGTTGTTTCCTTTACTGTGGGGCTGAATCCATGACTGGTTGGAAAAGGGGTGGATATCTTATTCTTAATCTGCCACAAAACTTGGAGCGGGGAGGCACAGAACTACCGGGACATACCCATGCTCAACGATGGGGCATTGAAAAACAGAAATAGCCCCTAGAATGTGTGGCACAAAATAATCCACTTATACTGGCCTTGTAGCAAACTATGAGTGTGTGTGTGTGTGTGTGTGTTTATGGGTGTGTGTTTGTGTGTATTGGGGAACATGGTGATAGAGTGGGGTGCAGACAATGGAAAGAAGAGTCGGGAGAGTGAGGGGTGGGGTAATGTGACTGACTGAGCTGCCCAAGGGAAGTGGTAACCAAATGAAATGACTATCATGGAGAAGTCCAAAGACACTGAAGGAGAACTGCCCATGTGGATAGGCATGTTATGTGACAGTGCCGACAGATGGATACCATGTGTAAGCTTCACTGGATCATGCCAAGAGTTCAGTGGATGTGGTGGGAATTACTGTGCCTTCTGGGGATCACATCCTAGCAGTGACACAGGGTTGGGAGCCAAATTGGCATGTCCTCCAAAAATGTGGGTAGGGCTACCCTGGCCTGGCTACATTTTACAGCCCTTACCTTGGCCAGGGGACCAGAGTGTGCGTGAGGGTCAAAGCCACCAATGTGCACCTGTGTGTTCACTCACAACAGCTGGGCCACCTCTTTAAGGGCAGCCTTGTATTCCTCTGGTCAGAGGCCAATCCCTCCCCCACCTCCCTTCCCAAACACCCAGCTGCTGTGCTGGGAAGGGCCATTAGTGAGGACAGAAGGAGACAAAGGGGAACCTCTTGTGTCTCCAGGTCCTGCAGCTCCCTAGCTGTTCCTATGGGCACACAGATGTCTGCAGGCTCTGTGAACGTTGTCTGATAGCCAAGGAGGGCAGTGGGCCAGGTCAGGGAACTGGGACTCCAGCCAGCACTGTCTGCCCTGGACTATCGCCCAGTCTGAGTCTTTTCTGCCAGAATCCATGCCAGGGGAATGTCCAGTGGTAGATCCAAGTATCCCAAGCTCTTTAGACCCATGATGTCTTTACAGAAAAAATTATGTGCCTGTTGTGAAAGGGCCTTGGTGTCTCACACTGAGGCCAGATGTTAGAAACTATTATCTGGAGGTGGCACCTAGAGAAGAACATGCTTGGGGAGGCCACAGCCCATGTGGCAGTGAGGAACATGCTTGGAGCCTTAGGGAGTTCTGGGGAACCAGGTGGTCCTGTTGCTCTGGTAGATCCACACCATTTAGTGAGATCACATGAAAACCCTTAAATAACTCAGAGTTACTGGGAGTCAGACTTCAAGCAGAACTTTCAAGCCCTTTCTCCACCTTCCTTCATCTCTTCTGGTTTTATGTTGCTCTCCTCACTTTATCTCTCTTTTCTCCTGTATCCTATTTGATGCCTAGTGCCCAGGAACTCTGGGGGCTCATTCTCCACCTACACTAGTTCCCTAAACTTGTCTCCTTCCTGCTGATACTGTACTTGTTTTAGAATGCTACCCCAGAAAATACCCCCATTGGCTTGGATCTGGCACTCAATTCTGGGGCAGTGGGGGGAGGGCAAGAGAGAGGGCGTCTTTTCAGGCAGCATGCTGAGACTGACACTGCCGCAGCTTCCTGTGCTTCCTGCCTGGTCAGAGGTGCCCAGGGGTAACAGCGAGGGTAGCAGCAACAGCTCTATTCACTCAACAGGGTCATAGACTAGGCATTTGCTCAGCTGTGTTATATGCTGGGATATAGCCAGCAGGAACCAGTTCATAGCAATGGAATGAAATTGCCTGGGAGGGACTGTGGTATGGAACTACTACTGTTCTCTGGGAGAGTAAGGGCAAAGGGAACACGTTCAACTCTAGATGGGCACTCCAGTGGGCAGAGCATGGACATCAGGGTAGGCTGACAGCAGGCAGCAGGGCCCCAGGCTCTGGGCTAGAACTTAATGTCAAGTCCTAGGGAACCTCTCCCCAGGCCTCAAATGCCAGGAGCACTAGCCCAGTTTGGTGCGGACTCCAGAGTCCCGGGTGGTGTGGTGGAGGGAGCATTGACTTTGCTTAGAGCATGACAGGCTTGAGTTCAAATCACAGCAATGCCATTTAAGACCTCTGTAAAATTGGGCAAGTTATTTAGTAATTTTGAGTCTCAGTTTCCTCATCTGGCAAATGGAGACACTTCAAAATCATCTCACAAGGTTAGGAATTAAATAAGGCAGTGTCTGTGAAAGTACACTGACTGACATTATTACTAAACTTGGGTCTAATGTAGAGATGGAAGTGCTCTTGGAAGGGAGCAGAAGCCCAGCTGTTACCACAAGCTGGGTAGGAATGGGTTTTGCAGAATAGAACACGCAAGCCAAGCCCAGAACCCTTGCCTGGGGCTACTTTGAAGTCAGGCTTGGCATTGGAGGGGAAAGAAAGATTTTAAGCAAAGAAGCTACCTGATCAGATTTATGTCAGGGGGAGGCAGAGGACAAACATTTTGGAGCTAGTATGACTCAGTTCTGCATCCCTAGCTCTAGCAATAGGAGCTTTATAAGCTTAGACAAGTTATTTAACTTTTTTGGCATCTGTAAAATGAGGATAATGATGCCTGCTATTATGGGTTAAATTTTATTTCCCCAAATTTTCTGTTGAGGTCTTAACCCCCAGTACCTGTGAATGTGATGTGATTTGGAAATAGGATCTTTGTAAATGATCAAGTTAAAATAAAGTCTTTAGAGTGGACCTTCATCTAATATGACTGGCGTGATGATTAATTTTGGGTGTCAACTTGATTGGATTAAAGGATACACAGATAGCTGGTAAAGCATTATTCCTGAGTATGTGTTTTTTCACTCATGTTTGTGGCAGTGTTTCAAAAAGAGGTTAGTATTTGAATCAGTGGACTGATTAAGGAAGGTCTGGCCTCACCAAATGTGGGCAGGTACCATCTAACCAGCTAAGGGTCTGGATAGAACAAAAGGTAGAAGAAAGGAAAATGTGATCTCTCTTTCTTCTGGAGTTGGGACACCCATTTTCTCCTTCCTTTGGACATCAGAACTCAAGGTTCTCTGGGCTTCAGACTCCAGGACTTGCACCAGTCACCCCTCAGGTTGTCAGCCTTTAGAATTGGACTGAGCCAAGCTACCAGCTTTCACGGTTCTTCAGCTTACAGATGGCATATCATGAGGCTTCTCAGCCTCCATAATCACATGAGCCAATTTCCCTAATAAATCTTCTCTCAAATATCTACACATCTATATATGTCATATTGGTTCTGTTTTTCTGTAGAACTCTGATTAATACAACTGGTGTCCTTACGAAAAGGGAAAATTGAAGGACAGACATACACACACAGAGCACACCATTTGGAGACGAAGATAGAGATCAGTGTAATGCATCTATAAGCCAGGAATGATAAAGATTGCAGCAAACCACAAGAAGCTAGAAGAGAGAAGTGGAACAGAATCTCCCTCATAGCCCTCTGTAGGAATCAATCTTGCCAACACCTTGATCTTGCACTTGTAGCCACCAGACCTGTGACACAGTAAATTTCTTTCTTTTATAGTTTTAAAAAATGTTTTAATTTTCAATTTTATGGGTACATAGTAGATGTATATATTTATGGGGGTACATGAGATATATTTTTTTTCAGGTTGTCCTAACCTTTTGCTTTATTGATTTTTCAAGGATCAGAGTGTTTACTGAGTTTCAGAAATTGGATTCTGTACTTAATTTTCTGTACTATCCTAGTTTTTTATTTATGTATTTATTTATTTATTTATTTATTATTATACTTTAGGTTTTAGGGTACATGTGCGCAATGTGCAGGTTAGTTACATATGTATACATGTGCCATGCTGGTGCGCTGCACCCACTAACTCGTCATCTAGCATTAGGTATATCTCCCAGTGCTGTATTTTGATACAAGCATGCAATGTACAATAATTGCATCAGGGTAAATGGGGTATGCATTACCTATCTCAAGGATTTATCATTTCTTTATGTTTCAAACATTTCAATTATACCCTTGTAGTTATTTAAAAATTTACAATAAAAGATTGTTGACTGTCATCACCCTGTTACACTATCAAATACTAGTTATTCATTCTACCTAACTATATTCTGGTACCCATTAATCATTCCCACTTCATCTCTACTCCCCATTACCCTCCCCAGCCCCTGGTAAACATCCCTCTACTGTCTATCTCCATGGGCTCAAATGTTTTGATTTTTAGATCCCACAAATAAGTAAGAACATGAGATATCCGTCTTAATATGTCTGGCTGATTTCACTTAACATAGTGATCTCCTGTTCCATCCACGTTGTTGCAAGTGACAGGATTTCATAAAGCTGAATAGTACTCCATTGTGCTTATGTATCACATTTTCTTTATTCATTCATCTGTTGATGGACACTTAGGTCGCTTCCATATCTTACCCATTGTGAATAGTGCTGCAATAAACGTGGGAGTGCAATTACGTCTTCAGTATACTGATTTCCTTCCTTTTGAGTATACACTCAGCACTGGGATTGCTGGATGGTATGGTAGCTCTATTTTTAGTTTTTTTCAGGAACCTCCATACTGTTCTCCATAGTGGCTGTACTAATTTACATTCCCACCAACAGTGTACAAGGGTTCCCGTTTCTCCACATCCTGTCCAACATTTGTTATTGCCTATCTTTTGGATGTAAGCTATTTTAACCGGGGTGAGAAGATATGTCATTGTAGTTTTGATTTGCATTTCCCTGACGATCTGTGATGTTGAACACTTTTTCATGTGTCTGCTTACCATTTACATGTCTTCTTTCAAAAAATGTCTATTGAGAGCTTTTGCCCATTTTAAAATCAGATTATTGGATTTTTTCCTATTGAGTTGTTTGAGCTCTTTATATATTCTGGTTATTAATTCCTTGTCAGTGGTATAGTTTGCAAATATTTTCTCCCATTTTGTGAGTTGAGACATTTCATTCATGTTGTTTAAATCATCTAGTTTGTGATGCTTTGTTGTGGCAGCCCTAGCAAACCAATATACCTACCTTAATGGAGGATTATAGATAATCTAGGCATTCAATAAATGATGGCTATTATTGTTGTGCTTTCTCTCAGTTGCTTAATCAGGTATGACTGGAAAGCTCCCAAAAAGCAGGACACTGTGCAGTGTGAGAAGCACAGGTTCCAGGGCCCAACAAAGGCCTGGGTACACCACTTACTAGATTTGTTACCTTGAGCATGTCACTAAAACTTCTTGATCTTCAGGTTCCTCAGCTCTAATATGGAGATAAGAGTGGTAGCCACCTTAGAGCATTGTGAGAAATGCTTGAGAAAAAGGAATTTAAATGATTACTCAGCATAGTACCTGGAATATTAAAACCACTCAATAAGAGATAGCTATTGTTACTACTATTGTTGTGGTGATTATTATTATTATTATTACATGTAGTATAGAATCTATAGGCTTATGTCAAGTTCTGCCTTATCCTTGAAGCTTTTCTTGAATGCCCTAATCAAATGATTTTTCTTTCCTCTTAATTCCTGCAGCTCAAGCCTTGACACTGAATTACATTTTGTCTTATGAGTTGTTTCAAATGTTTATCTTCTCTTTCCAAGGACACTGAATGCTCTATGAAAGCATGGGTTGTATCTTACTAGGTTTCTGTAACTCCCACAGCACCTAAACACAATTCTTTGCTTTTAGTAGATGCTCAGTTATTGCTTATGATTGATTGACTGATACATTGAAGCCAAGTAATTGCAGCTTCAACAGGGATTCAGGGGTGGTAAGAAGGGCTCATTTGTAAGCATATCCAACTTTTGAGTTACCTTAAGGGTTATATTTTGAAATACAGAGGTATTTGCTTTTGTTGTCACCTTTCAAAAACAATAATATCCCATTGAATATTGTTAAATTCACTTAAGTATCATCCCACATAGACATGTAGCAGTTAAAAACAAAAAAACCAAACCAAAAAACCCTCCTATCTCAAAAGAGTTGGATTAGATACTATTTAAATGTTAAATTCTAACTTAAATGTTAAATTCTAATTTTGTCAGTTAAAACATGTCCTGAGGTATCCATGGTGTGGGTGGAAGAAGTGGCCTGAAAAAGTGGGTTTAGGACCAGATTGTAAAAGGTACTGTGGTTGGTTCATGCTAAAGAGTTGGGATTTTGCTTTACAGGCCTGGGGACTCACAATGAGAACTCTGAGGATGCTGCTTCCTCTGAGGCCTCTCCAATGGGCTTACTTTCCCAGCCTTTTTTAGCAGAGGGCCTAGAGGGAGAAATTTTTTTTAACTGTTAATTGCTGTTTCCAAAACATGACTCTTCTACCCTGCCACTCTCATCAATCAATCTCTTGCTCACTTCCCAAGATTCACTGGAGACTGTGATCCCTGACTCTATGGCTTCCTCTCCACCTCACACTTTGCCCTTATGATAGGGGACTTCAATGCCCATGGTGACAATCCACCCAGTACCTTGGCTTCTCATTCTTCTGACTTCATCTACAGTGGCCTTTCCTCCCCTCCACCTGAGCTATGCACTCATGGCCACACCCTGAATCTTATCATCTTGGAGAATTACTCTACCTCGTGAATTCTGAACTCCACAAACTATTCTCTGAACATGATTTTCCTTCCAATTCTCTCATTCCATTATTTCCAGCAGTTTTTAGCTTCATCAAAACCATCAGTCCCTTTTGCTTCTCCAATTACTCACTGTCTGTCCTATCTTTTCTCCCTTAGTATTTTAACCTTTGACTACCCTCTTACTGAAAACTTTGACTTTCATGTCCTCTCATTCATTGAATCTGCTTGGCAAAACTCTTTGCCTTCTTCAACTACATTCCTGCAGAAAACCATACAACCACTTGCAGGTTGGAACTGCTGTAAATTCACATTCTTCAGTTTCAAGCATGTACTCAATATTGTCAAACAATCCTTCTATGCATCCCTAAGATCATTCCCATTTCACACAAAAGATAATTTAACCTGTCATCACTTTCTTTGAGATTACTACCTCATTACCTCCACCGTCATTCTCATATTAACTCACTTTTTACCTTACAAAGACATTTGGAGCAATCAGGTAGAATTTCCTCAACTGACTATCCTCTTTCTTCCTGAGAAATAAATACACCATACATTGTATTTCTGTTCAACTACACCATTCCTTCTTGTCTCATGAAAGAAGCATATCCTATTACTCCTGACAGCTTATTTCTTCCCTTGTACCCAGCATTTCTTCTCTGTTCCATGATATTATTATTTTTTCATTCTTGTATCTTCAACCTTTCCATGCGTAGCATATAAATATTTTAAGTCTCTCCCATTTAAAAAAATCTCATATTCCTGTTTAGAAAACCAACCTCTCCCCTTCTCAAATAATGTTTTTGCTGCTGTTGTCATTGATTTTAGTAAGTTTCAAAAACCTCGGACTTTAAAAATCTCTGTACTCATCACTTACTAGTTGTATTACCTTGAGCAGGGACAGTACTTTGCAAGTAACAGAGATTACCCTGGCAGCATGACTCACTCTTTCCTATATTCTGTTCCAGGGTAACATGGTGGCGTTCCTTCAAAGTTCCTGCATATTCTAATTGCCATTTAATGTTTCCTTGGTTAGAATTAAGTCCTTCTTCCCAAGGAAGATTACATTTTACTCAAGAGAATATTTTAGCTGGTGTTTTGTTGTTAGCCAATAGTATTCCTAGATGATTTCTGTCTTCAATAGTTTACTTGAACAAATATTTACTGAATGCCTATTATGTTCCAGGCACTATTTGTAGGTTCTCCCTCACCTCGGTGTCAGTTTTGTGATCTGTATTAGGAAAACATTTTTCATGGCTTCCATCTGGCCAGTCTGTAGTCCACACCCACAAGGATAATACCTTTAACAGATGCTATTAATGCGCTACCTCATATATACTTGGCTAACCTAAAAATGTAAGGGTTAATGCTCCCAGGGGTGGTAGAGAGTAGATAAACGACCTAGCCTCCCTGTGTTCCAGTGGGATAGTTCTGAAGTATGTTATACCAGTCTTCTCAAAGAAGGTTTCTCAGTAGGATTGAGCCCCATTTGTCCATAGCAGTAACCTGCTCATTAATGTACATGCTATTGGTTTTTATCTCTTCCTGCCTCACTTTTCCTACTTTACCACTTAGGCTAGCCCCCAAATAACCTACAATCTAGTAATCTTTGTTTCAATTCTGTTTTTGGAGGAGCCAAACTAAAATAGTGTCTTACCCTAAAGGCGCACTTACTGTGGGCCAGCTATCATGATATTCACTTCATGTACCTTAGCATAGTGGTTAAGATTGAGATTAAGTTAGGCAAAATATACAAAATGCTTATAATAAGGTCTAGCACATAGCAGGTACTCAATAAATATTAGCTATATAATATATCAGACAAGGTCCAGTCAGAGACATAAACCACACCAGTTATTTGAACAGAAAATTTAGTACAAAGAATTGTTACCTAGGCATAAAGTCATTACACCAACAACTGAAAAGGTAAAAAGAGAACTTTAAAGCATCACAGAATTAACAACTGCAGGATGAAGCTACCATCCCTGGGAAAACAAAGGGAAGAGGTCAGAAGTGTTAAGGCTTAAAATCTTGGAAGAGACTTTCATCAGAGCTGAAGCTCAGACCTCTGAAGAGGGCACTGCTCAGCTGGTACTGCTGACTCTAAGCTTGGAGGAGTGGCTCCATGAACCTCAGACCTTTAGGGAGGGGCAGAGTTGGTATATTAGTCCATTTTTACACTGCTATAAAGGTATTGACCAAGACAGGGTGATATATATAAAGGAATGAGGTTTAATTGACTCATAGTTCTACACGGCTGGGGAGACCTCAGGAAACTTACAGTCATGGTGGAAGGGGAAGCAGGCACGTTCTTCACAAGGCAGCAGGAGAGAAAAGGAACGAAGGAGGAAGAGCCCCTAATAAAGCCATCAGATCTCATGAGAACTAACTCACTATCATGAGAACAGCATGGGGGAATCCACTCTCATGATCCAATCACCTCTCACTGGATTCCTCCCTCAACACATGGGGATTATTGGGTTACAATTCAAAATGAGATTTGGGTGTGGACACAAAGCCAAACTATGTCAGTTGGCTGGTGCTGTTTCTATGAAAGGGGCATGATAAGGTGAGTTTGGTAAGTTCTAGAAAAATGAAAATCTCAATTCAGAATGTGCTGCTTCTGGAAGAAACTGAAACTATTGGAGTGAAGAAGTATTGTTAAGGAAGATATTCATAGGAAAATGAAACCAACAGGAAGCACATAGCAAGGACAAAGTCCTTTCTTCCTCCTCTAGCCTCAAGAGTCTTCCTCTAATGTACCCTTTGGCACTTCCTAACAAGAAGCCGACTGGCAGAAAAGAAATATGGTTTGTATGGTATCTGTCTCAGCATCACAAAACCGAGTATAAACACATGGGTTTTGGCCTGAGAGGCAGCAACCTAATAATTGGCGTGAGTGCTCTCTACAACAATCCTTTGGGGCAGGTACTACAGTTATCCCTGCTTTTTAAAAAGACAGACTTAATTTTTTCAAGCAGTTTTACATTGTGATGATTAATCTTATGTGTCAACTTGACTGGGCCAAAGTTTGTCCGGATATTTGGTTAAACAATATTCTGGGTGTGTCTGTGAGGGTGTTTCTGGAAGAGATTAACATTTACATTGGTAGACTGAATAAAGCAGATTTCCCTCCCCCATGTAGGTGGGCTTCATCTAAACTGTTGAAGGCCTGAATAGAACGAAAAGACTGAGCAAGAGAGAATCTGCTGTCTCTGCCTTATAGTCTTCAAGCTGGGACTCGAACAGGAATTTATACCATCGGCTCTTCTGAGTCCCAAGGCTTTGGACTGCAGATATTGGGACTTCTTGACCTCCATAATCCCATAAGCCAATTCCTTATTATCTGTCTATCTATGTATCTGTCTATGTATCTATGTATCTATCTATCTTTGTATCTATGTATCTATGTATCTATCTATCATCTATTATCTATCTATCTATCTATCTATCTATCTATCTATCTATCTATCATCTATCTATCTATCTCCCACTGGTTCTGAGTCTCTGGAGAACCCTACTACTTACATAGGTTCACAGCAAAACTGAGTGTAAAGTATGGAGAGTTATATCCCTGAATTTTTATGATTAGACTGCAAGTTACTAGTCCAAGATCACACAGCTAGTCAGTGGTAGAGCCAGGATTTCAACCCAGGATTTCAGGTGCCAGAGCCCATACTATTAATCACCTAAACAATATCCCCATGTAAACAATATCACTGTTTCTCTCTCCTTTTATCCAAGCTCACATGTTCTCCAGTGTCATTAAAGTTCTCTACAACTCAAACCTTTTATACATTTGGGTAGGACAACCTTCTTTCTTCTTCACACTTCTTTTTCCAAATTAGTGACTATTTTCTACACTTCAGAGTCAGAGCAATTAAGTGTTTATCAGGACACCACTCAGCACCTCAAATGGTTTTGGTGAACTTAGGTTTCTGTGGGTCCCATTGAAGAGCATGACAAACTTATAATACTGTTGAAAATGTATGTGCATTAAACTGGCATTTATCCTAAGTCATAGGTAGAAGATAAACTTAGTGAGTATGAACTGACGCCTGCAACATCTGGTAAGGAGGAGAAATCCAGGTATATTCTAGTTCTCACTCCTGAGAGACCAAATGATTTTCCTTGGGCCAAGCTCCCTCGTGACAATGAGTTTATTCTCTGTGGACACTACCTTCATGTAGATTCAATGTCTCTTTCTCAATGTTCCTAGTCATTATGCCAAGTCAGAAGCACTAAGCTCAAGTTTGAAGGGTAGGTGTAGGGTCAGCAGAAGGTCACTAATATCTCTTGCCAAGTTGAAGAATTTTGAGACAAGTGATTGTCCAACTGTAGAGCCAACACCTGATAGCCTTCATGCTAGAGGGTGGAGACCTCTGCAAGGAAAACTGCAGCTGGAATCCTTCTCAGGGGCTGCCCTTCAACAGAAAGTCTGGTTTCACTCAGCACAGAAATGTTGACTCTGGGTCTGGACAACTCACATGTGACCACATTTTACAGACTATAGTTATCATCATTGTCTAAGGTTGTGATATCTCATGGTGCAGGAGTTCCTTCTTTCCTTTCTAACAGGTTGGAAACCTTCCATTTGCCAAAGTCTCCAAAGAGGGAATTTCCAACATGACAATTTGGACAGGCTTGAGCCTGGTGTGAGACAGCCTTTGCTCTTGTGATCTGCTTTGTGAGGAGTGAAACTGATGTTATAATTAAGGCTATTCAGAGAAAAACAGTGATACGTGACTGACATTCTGAGCTTCCTAACTGGGTAAGTATTTGATGAAATCTATAATGAGTAGGATACGTTTTCCTATCATGTTAATCAGAAGCTTGAGCCATTCAGACCCTCTCAAGCAGTGGCCATTAGCCAACTACAGGCATTTCATGACAATGGCTTTCATCTTTAGCATCCCATTATTGGTGCATGTTGCTATGAAGGCTGATGCTTAAAGGGCAAGAGAGGTGAAAATCTCTATTTTCTGTCATTCTTAGGAGAATATCAGGTTCCAGTACTTTCTATCCCTTCTTATTATTGTTCCAATTCCTCTTTAATCCACTTGATCAGGATTTAATTATTCAGATTCTTACCTATAGCAGACACTACCAAATGAAAATATTTTGTGGAGTACCACAAGATTTATGATATATTAACAGGACCTAGATATATCACAGGACCGAAAACAGGTGGACTAGTGATAAGGTTTGAATCCTAGTGCTATATTTTAAATTCTCAAAAACAAAGAACAATCTAGTCATGAAGGCCTAGAATAGAAGATGACTGCAGACCTTGGTCATTAGAGAGCATAGATATTTAAATCTTGGAAAACCCAGAGAAAATATCAAGTCTGATGTGGCAGGGGAAGAACCAAGATGAGAGACAATCATGAACTAGGAGCTACAAAAAAACGTCAACAGAACAGATGTAAGTGGGGGATAAAGTAAGGAGAATCAGGTGATGGTAGAAAATAAAATATATCTGAAGTGCTTGCATTTATCTGCTGTTGTCTGGGCATGGCATGGATGGGGAGGACTGGCTTAAAGGTACAGGGTCAGAGCAGACAGCAATGACACTATAACACTGAGGAGTTTCCATCAATGTGGCCCATGAACTTCTTCTGGATAGTCTACAGGCTGCTCATTTGTAGTTTGGGGTTTGAAAATATGACAAAGACTATCCTCTAGTTTGTGTCACAAATGAATTTACTGATGACATTGATGTCTCCTTTGAAATACGGTGCTACGGTATGAATGTGTCACCCAAAATGTATGTGTTGGAAACACAATTCCTCTGCCCTCATGAATAGATTAATGAGGGCTCTGCCTTCATGAATGGATTAATGTTCTCCCACAGGAGTGGGTTTCTAACTATGAGAGTGGCTTTGTTATAAAAGCAAGTTTTCTCTGGCTCTTGTGCTCTTGCACTCTCACCATGTAATGCCCTCCACCATGTTATGACACAGCAAGAAGGCCATCAGCAGATGTTGGTACCATGCTCCTGGACTTCCCATCTCCAGAACCATGAGTTAACAAACCTCTATTTCTATAAATTACCAAGTCCATGATATTCTGTCTTAGCAACAGAAAATGAACTATGACATAAGGATATTATTTTCATTATTTAGTGGATTTTAAAGGTGGCAGCATGTGGGTCCAATGCTTTGTAGTGGCTTTGTCTCCACCAGAGTTCTCTGTGCATTACAGAGAATATATAGGGAAACTCAGGAAAACTTTCACCAACATTTCCAATCTCCCCAACCAACTCCAACCATATCAATTTTGAAAGGGTTCAGCTTTCCTCCAAGCCCCTAACATGTTTGTTCTAGTTTATTTCTGGTGACTTCAGTGTTTTTAAAAAGCAATATATCATTGTTTCAGTTGCCCAGTATAGTCCTTCAGAAGCTAACTCTTGTAATGCCACATACCTTTCTAGTTTAAGCCCTTACCATAGAAATAGTGGAAACCAATATTTGATTGCTATTAACTGCTACTGAAGGTTTGTAATGTATTGCTTTTGGAAAAGAAATAGATATTCTAACATGAAAATGATGATATAATACATCGATAGGTGAAAATCTGAAGACTGGGTGATTGATTTCAATGGCAGGGATTGGGGGAGAAAGAGACAGAGAGAGAGAAAAATCTTCTCACTTTCACCTGTTTGACTATAGTTGACTGAATCAGCAATAAAGGTTGTGACATTACCAAGGAATATCAAGTCACTAATACAAACACAATGACCTCTTTATTGTAAGACAGTCTGGCAATCACTGTCACCTCTTTCACCCACAGACATTTGATTTGAAATACTATAGCTGTAGGGGTATCCCAGCTGTAACACACATTTATATCCAAGTCACTTTTTAAGTCTTTGACTTCAGCAGCCATGAGATGTTTCTTGTAAAGGAAAATAAAACTCAAATATTTAGAAGCCATTGGGTAAAAAAAAAAGTTTGCCCTCAGTTGGTTTCCAGAGTTTGGTGAATTGCTTTAGAAAGACTTTACAAATTTAACAATTTTAATTACATGAAATAAGGTAACATGACTGTCACTCTTCAAAAACATGCACTTTTTGTTCCAGGATTTGAAGATGCCTAACCAGAAAGTACACAATTGCAAAGGCAAATTTTCAAGTACAACATGCAGCTTAATCATAATAGGTAACATTTATTGAGTGCTTACATAAAAGTATTATCCCATTTTATAGGCGAGGAAATGAACCTACAAGGAGTTTAAATAATGCAATGTCACACAGGTAATAAATGGCACAGCTGAGCTTTAAACCCAAGTCTTAGACCAAGCCCATGATCTTAACCGTTTTACACTTCTTACAGAATTGTGAATGGTATGTTGCTCTAGACTACAGGAATCTCATACTTTGAAATTATTTTTGGTCTAGAAATCTTTTCAATAATCTATATGTCACTATTTTGTATAGCCAGTTTATGAAACAAGCAGTAAAAAGTGTCTCAATTCAATCAAAGTTTATGGAACACTTCCTCTTAGTCTTCTATGTTCCACAGTCAAGAAATTACCTTATAGTCAGGGACATAGACATAATATGTTAAATAAAAAGAACACTCATAGATAATAACTCTGATTGAAGTGACAACTTGTATATCCAGAACTTTCCTGCTTTTATGTAATTTTATTATTTTGAGCAATTGCAATTTACTAAATCTCTAACTGAATAAAATTTAATTTTATATCATTGTCAAGCTTTCTATATCATTAAATTCATACATAAAAGAATAGTCTTTGTCAGATAAGGAGTCTTGATTTCTAATTCAGAAAACATGTCTGTTGTAGCAGGTGCTAGATTAGCAGTACTGACCATGCTAAATGTCAGAAGTGTTCAGCAAACGGAGAGATAGCAGAGAGGATTGACTATCTACTTAGGGGGTGCTTCATGGAGGAAGAAAACTTTGAGCAGAACCTTGAAGGTTGAGTATAATTTGAATAGAGAGAAAAAAGAAATAAGCATAGGATAAAAGAAAAGAGAGAAAAATAGCCTAAGGAGGTCCTCCAGGGGACATTTATGTGTAGGAAGAGAAAGTTTAAATCCATGTAAGAGACCAAAAAGGAACTACTAGAGAGGGAGAAAAAAACTAGAAGCAGAGACAGAAGTCAAAAAAGAGAATTTCAAGGAGTGGGCAATAATCCTCTTCAAATGATAGAGATGTGGTGGAAGGTAAGAACAAGAACAGGGCATAAACTGGGTAAGGCTTGAAGCTTCTGAACAGCGGCCCATAGAGTGGAATAGGTAGTAGACAGGCTTGAAGGTTAATGTGGATGGATAGGCAGATGAAGCAGCCAGTAAATACAGCATGTGTGGAATTCAGCAGTGAAGGGGCAA
The DNA here is from genome assembly GCF_028885625.2 of Pongo pygmaeus. Classification (NCBI taxonomy): domain Eukaryota; kingdom Metazoa; phylum Chordata; class Mammalia; order Primates; family Hominidae; genus Pongo; species Pongo pygmaeus. The sequence goes on along the minus strand of NC_072396.2, from coordinate 145,048,692 downwards.
AGTTAGGTGAAAAGAAAAAATCGACTCACACAAAAGGTCATCTACTTTCTAAGATAAGATGGTCAAGATTGTTTTTGAGGGTAAAAGGGAAGAAAACTGTGGCCAAGGAGAGAGCAAAAATACCATGGATTAAAGAAGTAATTGGAGAGATAAGGACCCAAAAAAAGGAGGGAAAAAAATGTGGTCCAGAACACAGATGTACCTTACTTTCAGAATAGCAGTTCCTTCATTCAACAGATATTTGTGAGGTACTATGTTAGGCATGGGAAGCACAGGAGAGAAAAAACCAACTAATCAACCAATCAACCAACCAAACAACAAAAAATTAGAATCCCTACCTTCAAGAAACTTTATAGTTTAGTGGGAGAGAAAGATTTTTAAACAAATAACCACTAAAATAAAAATAAAATTACAAATGGTGGTCATCATAAAAGAATTAAGTAGTATCATGAAACAGAATCATGGGGAAGCTGCAAAGACAAAGCCTTCCTGAAGAAAACCTGAAGGGAAAGAGGGAGCCAGCCATGTGAAGACCTGAGGTCTGGGGATAGAAATTTTCTGAACAAGGGAGACAGCAAGTACACAAGCTCCAAGGTAAAAATAAAATAAAATAAAAATAAAAAGTCTGGTATGTTCCAGAATCTAAGAGAAAGCCAAGCAAATGGCAATGATAACAGTGAGCCTCCTGACCTCCTAGCGAAAAAGATCAGGCCGAGTTCCATTTTCTTTCTGAGCCAAGTGAAAGACAGGTGAACCCATCCCACCACCACAACCATACCAGCATTTTCACTCTAATTCTGTGAAACAAGGAGAAGAAGCAGGGGCTGCTTCTAGGAGAAGCAGCTCAGCAGGAACCAGGGAAGAAGCTTTGAGTAGTTAGACAGGCAGGCAGGCCAAGGTAGGCCTGGGCCAGCTGAGGAGCAGATGGCTGCAGGAGCAGCAGCTGGGGCTCATCCACAGGCATGTCTCTAGCCTGCCCCTGAGCTCTGGATAAAACTTCTAAGGGTCACAGAAAAAGAAGCTCTGTGCTGTGTGATTGACTGATTGATTTAGAAATGGACTGATTTTTTTTTAAAGCAACTAATAGTCATTTTCTGCTACCACATGTACCAAATAAGGTGGGTGATCAAGCTACGCAATACCATTAAAAATAATTTTTAATGAAATGTAATTTGTGTGTGTATATATATATGTAGCACGCAGTTTGATGAGATTCAACAAATGTATTCATCCATGTCACCACCACCCCAGTTAAGATACAGAACACTGCCAGGTGGTTCATGCCTGTAATTCCAGCACTTTGGGAGGTCGAGACTGGTAGCTGGTGAATCGCTTGAGCCCGGGAGTTTGAGACTAGCCTGGGCAACATGACAAAACCCTGTATCTACAAAAAATAAAAAAAAATTAGTAGTGCATGTTGGCATGTGCCTGTAGTCCCAGCTACTCAGGAGGCTGAGGTTGAAGGATTGCTTGAGCCCAGGTGGCAGAAGTTGCAGTGAGCCAAGATCACGCCACTACACTCCAGCCTAGGAGACAGAGCCAGACCCTGTCTTATAAAAAAAACAAAAAAACAACAAAACAACTCCTCCCCCCAAAAGAAACCAGAATATTTTTCACTTCAGAAAGTTCCTTCAGTGTCCTTTCCCAGCAAAGAATGTCATGTCTTTCCCCAAAGTCAACCATAACCATTGTTCTGATTTTTCTCACCATAGAATCATTTCACCCTTTTTGAGGGTGGTATAAATGGAATCGTGCTGTTTGTACTTTTTTTGCATCTGATTTTATTCATTATAATATTTTTGAAATTTTTCCACCTAATTTGATGTATCAGTAGTTCATTTATTTTTATTGTTCTCCAGTATTACATTGTATAAATATACCACAATTTGTTAATCCATTTTACTGTTGATGGACATTTAGGTTGTGTTTTTAATTATAATGCATACGCCCACTATAGAAATTCATATACAAATCTTTTTGTGGGCACATGTTTTCATTTCTTTTAGGTAAATATCTAGGAATATAATATCTGTGTTATAAGGCTAGCATATATTTAACCTTATAAGAAAATGCCAAACAGATTTCCAAAATGGTTGTAACATTTTACTTCCCCACCAGCAATATACGAGAGTCCCAGTTGCTCCGCATCCTCTTCAACATTATGTACTGTCATTTTGGTGGGTATAAAGCAGGGGTCTCCAACCCCTGGGCCATGGAACCAGACCTCACAGGAGGAGGTGAGCAGCAGGTAAAAGAGCGAAGCCTCATCTGTATTTACAGCCACTCCCCATCACTTGCATTACCGCCTGAGCTCCACCTCCTGTCAGATCAGCAGTGGCACTAGATTCTCATAGGAGGATGAACCCTATTGTGAACTGCACATGTAAGGGATCTAGGCTGCACACTCCTTATGAGAACCTAATGCCTGATGATCTGTCACTGTCTCTCATAACCCCCTGATAGGATTGTCTAGTTGCAGGAAAACAAGCTCAGGGCTCCCACTGATTCTACATTATGGTGAGTTGTATAATTATTTCATTATGTATTACAATGTAATAATAATGTAATAATAATAGAAATAAAGTGCACAATAAATGTAATGCCCTTGAATCATCCCAAAACCATCCCTGCACTGGTCCGTGGAAAAATTGTCTTCCACAAAACTGGTCCCTGGTGCCAAAATGGTTGGGGACCACTGGTATAAAGTATTATCTCATTGTGGCTTGATTTGCATTTCCTTAATGGCTAATGATGTTGAGTACCTTTTGATGTGCTTATTGGCCATTCCTATATCTTCTTTCATAAATTGTCTGTTCATGTCTTAGGCCATTTTGGAGGATTGTTTATCTATTTATTGGTGATTTTAGGGATTCTTTATATATTCTGATTACAAGTATTTTGGCAGATATACGTGCATGTTGTTACACTATATTAATTATTTTATGTGAATATTGTCTCCTTGTCTGTGGCTTGCTTATTCATTATCTTTTTAAAAGCAGATGTTTTCAATTTGGTATATTCTACTTTTTCAATTTTGTCATGGCTAATACTTTTTGTGTTCTGTCTAAGAGATTTTGTTTACCCCAAGATATCACAAAGTTTCTTCCAAAAGTTTTATGGTGTTACCTTCTAAGTTTAAGTCCCTAACCAATTTCAAATTAATTCTTGTGTGGTTTGAGTTAAAGATTAAAGTACACTTTTCTATATCGATATCCAGTATTTTCAACATGATTTTTTGAAATCTGATAGTATGGATCTTCTAAACTTTCTCTCCTAGTTTAAGTTCATTTTAGCTGTTCTAAAACTTATGTGGAAATGCAAACACAGTTCTTTTTCAATTTTGGGGGGGCTTTCCTAGATCCTTTAAATTTCCACATATATTTTAAAATCAGCTTGTCTACAACTACCAATCTGGCTGTGATATTGAGTGGGATAGCGTTGTATTCATAGATAAATTTGAGGGAAACCAATCTTAATATTAGGTTTTCTAATTCATTAGTATAGAGTATATCTCTCAATTTATTTAGGTCTTCTTAAATCTCAGTAATGTTTTATAGTTTTCATTGTAGAGGTCTACACATTCTCTGTTAAATTCGTTTCTAAGTATTTTATAATTTTTGATGCTATTATGACTGGCATTTTGAAAATATCACTTTGTAATTTTCTATTTTTAGCATATAGAAATACAATGGATTTTGTCTATTGATATTGTGTGGTGGACTGATCCTTAAGATGCCCCCCAAGATTTTAATTTCTTGATGTTCATGCCCTTGTGTGACCTCCCCTTGAATATGGATGTGACCTGTGACTTGCATATAGTCAACAGAATATGACAAAGGTGACGGGATGCACGTGATTCTGTGTATGTGATTATGTTACATAAGATTGTGGCACCCATCTGGCTGTAGTCTCTCTACCTTACTGCTATGAGGAAGCAAGCAGCCATGCTGGACAACCCCATGTGGCAAGGAACTGTGGTTAGCCTCTAAGAACTGAAGGTGGTCTGGTCAACAGCCAGCAAAAATACTGGCTGAAATCCTTCAGTCAAAATTAACTGATTGCTACCAATAATCATGAGTTCAGGGTAGTGGGTCCTTGCCTAGTTGAGACCTCCACATGGAAACCCAGCCCTGTTCAATTCCTTGATTGTAGCCCTGTAAGACCCTGAGTGGAAGATCCAGATACACTGTGCCCAGACTTCTGACAGAAATTGTGAGATAATAAATATGCTTTATATTTTAGCTGCTAAGTTTGTGGTACTATTATGCAGTAGTAGAAAATGAATGCAGCTTGTATGCAGTGCCCTTTGTAAATTTGCTTATTACTTCTAATAGTTTTTTGTTTCAGATTCCTTTAGATGTTCTGTGTACATAATACTTCTGGTGGCAAGGACTATTTCACATCCTCCTTTCCAAATATTTGGTCTTGTTAGTTCTTCATTTGTCTGCCTTCTATTTTATTAATTTCCACTCTTAACTTTATTATTTTATACTTACTCTGGGATTAATTTTCTCTGTTTTTTGAGCTTTTAAGGATAGAAATTAAACAATTCTTTTTAGAGCTTTGTTCTTTTTTAACATAGACCTTTAAAGCTATCAATTTCCCTCTAAGTCCTTCTTTAGTTGCATTCCATAACTTTTTAAACACTCTAATTGCCATTCAGTTCAAAATATTTTCTAATTTCTCTTTTGTGGTTTCTTTCTTTGAATTCCTAGTTATTTAGATTGTGTTAATTTCCCACTGTTTGGGGCTATATATATATATATATATATATATATAGAGAGAGAGAGAGAGAGAGAGAGAGAGAGAGTATCTTTTGGTTATGATTTCTAATTTAAACCTGTTACAGTCAGAGAACACGAACGGGTAGAATGAATGAGTAATAATCCTGAAAATGCTGTTGTTTCTGCTGCTTCCTCATTGAAATAATGCTGAAAACTGTGCTCCCACTCTGAGACATGTTTCCACAAATGAATGAGAGCCCTGGGATGGGAGGAAATGGCAGATAGGAGGCAGGACTAACTTGCAGCTCTCACTCAGAAGTACAGAGCAGTGTGTGGAGACCCACATTATGAACTTTTTTTCCAAAAACTACTGCAGGAACATACCACGAAAGCTGAGATAATCCATAGACCCTTTGAAGGAGGTGGATTGCTACTGCAGGCTTTGTGGGACAGCCAAGGAACAGTCTGCTTGCTTTCTCAGCTGGGAGGCATGTAGCCTGCGGCAAGTTCTCAGCCCTGCTCACCAGCTGCCTGGAAATAAACTCAGTGCTGTTATGGGGGCACAGTGGGAGTGAGACAAGCCTTTTGGGCTGCAGGTGGTGTGGGAACTGGGTGAAGCCTATGACTGCTGGCTTTCCCCCACTTTCCTGGCGAACTGTGTGATGCAGCAGAGACAGCCATAATGCCTTGGGAACATAACTCCATTGGCCTGGGAACCACAACCCCGTCTCCCACAGCAGCTGCAGCAAGCCCTGCCCAAGGAGAGTCTGAGATCAGACATACCTAACCCTGACCCTGCCTGATGGCCTTTCTCTAACCACCCTCGTAGCAGAAGACAAAGGACATAATCTATTGGGAGCTCTATGGCCCTGCCCACCACCTGATCCTCCCTATACTACTACAGCTAATGCACTCTTGAAAGTGCCACCTCCTGGCTGGAGGCCAACCAACACAAAGTAAGTGCATTTAACAAAAATACAACCAAGGACCCCCACAGAGTCCACTTCAGTCCCCTGCTACCTCCACTAGAGTAGGTACTGGTACCCATGGCTGAGAGACCTAAAGATGGATCACATCACAGGACTGTTTGCAGACACTCCCCACTACTGGCCCGGAGCCTGGTACCTCCACTGGGTGGCTAGATCCAGAAGAGGAATAACAATCACTGAAGTTTGGCGCTCAGGAAGGCCCACCCTAGGGGAAAAGGGAGAGCACCATATCTGGGGAGCACCCCCGTGGGACAAAAGAATCTGAGCAGCAGCCCTTGAGTCCCAGATCATCCCTCTGACATAGTCCACCCAAATGAGAAGGAATCAGAAAAAGAATTCTGGTAATATGACAAAACAACATTCCTTAACACCCCCAAGAGATCACACTAGCTCACCAGCAATAGATCCAAACCAAGAAAAAAATATCTGAATTGCCACAAAAAGAATTCAGAAGGTTGATTATTAAGCCAATCAAGGAGGCACCAGAGAAAGGTAAAATCCAACTTAAACAAATAAGAAAAATGATACAGAATATGAATGGAAAAATATCCAGTGAAATAGCATAAATAACACACACTGAGTGTTTGTTATGTGTGCCAGGCACTTTTCTATGATTTCACCTGTATTAAAATATGTAATCCACAAAAACAAAAAAAAAACAAAACAACAAAAAAAAACAATAACAACTTCTGGAAATCAGGAACACACTTACAGAAACGCAAAATGCACTGGAAAGTCTCAGCAATAGACTCAAACACATAGAAGAAAGAACGTCTGAGCTCGAAGACAAGGCTTTTCAATTAACCCAATTTGACAAAGACAAAGAATAAAGAATTTAAATAAAATAAACACAGCCTCCAAAAAGTTTGGGATTATGTTAAATGACCAAACCTAAGAATAACTGCTGTTCCCAGGGAAAAAGAGAAATCTAAACATTTGGAAAACATTTGAGGGAATAATTGAGGAAAATATCCCTGGCCTTGCTAGAGATCTAGACATTCAAATGTGAGAAGCTCAAAGAATACCTGAGAAATTCATCACAAAAAAAAATCAGCACCTAGGCACATAGTCATCAGGTTATCTGAAATCAAGACAAAGAAAAGAATCTTAAGAACAGTGAGGCAAAAGCATCAGACAACCTATAAAGGAAAACCTATCAGATTAACAGCAGATTTCCCAGCAGAAATGCTACAAGCTAGAAAAGATTGGGGTCCTATCTTTAGCCTCTTTAAACAAAACAATTATCAGCCCCCATTTCTACTAAAAATACAAAAAATTAGCCAGCAAGACTAAGCTTCATAAATGAAGGAAAGATACAGTCTTTTTCAGACAAACAAATGCTGGGACAATTTGCCACTACCAAGCCAGCACTACAAGAACTGTTAAAAGAAGCTCTAAATCTTGAAATAAATATTTGAAATACACCAAAATAGAATGTTAAAGCATAAATCTCAAAGGACCTATATAACAATAACACAATGAAAAAAAAATATGAGAAAAACAATGTATTCAGGCAACAAATAGAATGATGAATAGAATAGTATCTCCCATCTCACTACTAACATTGAATGTAAATGGCCTAAATGCTCCACCTAAAAGATACAGAATGGCAGAATGGACGAGAATTCACCAACCAAGTATCTGCTGTCTTCAAGAGACTCACCTGATACATAAGGACTCACATAAACTTAAGGTAAAGGGGTAGAAAAAGATATCCCATGCAAATGGATACCAACAGTGAGCAGGAGTAACTATTCTTATATCAGACAAGACAAACTTTAAAGAAACAGCAGTTAAAAAAGACAAAGGAGAGACATTATATGATGATAAAAGGACTAGTCCAACAGGAAAATATCTCAATCCTAAATATATACAAACCTAACACTGGAACTCCCAAATTCATAAAACAATTACTTCTAGACCTGAGAAATGAGATAGACAGCAATACAATAATAGTGGGGGACTTCAATACTCCATTGACAGCACTGGACAGGTCATCAAAGCGGAAGGTCAACAAGAAACAACGGACTTAAACTATACCCTAGAGTAAATTGACTTAACAAATATTTACAGAACATTCTACCCAGCAACTACAGAATATACATTATATTCATCAGCACATGGAACATTCTCCAAGATAGACCATATGATAGGCCACAGAACAAATCTCAGCAAATTTAAGAAAATAAAAATTATAGCAAGTACTCTTTCAGACCACAATGGAATAAAATTGGAAATCAACTGCAAAAGGAACTCTCAAAACCATACCAATACATGGAAATTAAATAACCTGCTCCTGAATGATCATTGGGTCAACAATGAAATCAAGATGGGAATTTAAAAATTCTTTGAAGTGAATAATAATGGCACAACCTATCAAAACCGCTGGGATACAGCAAAAGCAGTGCAGGAGGAAAGTTCATAGCATTAAATACCTACATCAAAAAGTCTGAAAGAGTCTGGGCATGGTGGCTCATGCCTGTAATCTCAGCACTTTGGGAGGCCAAGGTGGGTGGATCATGAGGTCAGGAGTTCAAGACCAGCCTGGCCAACATAGTGAAACCCTGTCTCTACTAAAAATACAAAAAATTAGCCAGACATGTTGGCAGTGCCTGTAATCCCAGCTACTCGGGAGGCTAAGGCAGGGGAATTGCTTGAACCTGTGAGACAGAGGTTGCAGTGAGCTGAGATCATGCCATTGCACTCCAGCCTGGGTGACAGTGCGAGACTCCATCTCAAAAAAACAAAAACAAAAACAAAAAACAGTCTGAAAGAGCAACAATAGACAATCTAAGGTCACACCTCAAGGAACTAGAGAAACAAGAACAAACCAAACCCAAACTCAGCAGAAGAAAAGAATAAAGATCAGAGCAGAGTTAAATGAAACTGAAACAAAAAAATAAAAAGATAAATGAAACAAAAAACTGGTTATTTGAAAAGATAAATAAAATTGATAGACCATTAGTGGCATTAACCAAGAAAAGAAGAGTGAAGCTCGAAATGAGCTCAATTTGAAATGAAAACAGGAGACATTACAACTGATACCACAGAAATACAAAGGATTGTTCAAGGCTTCTATGAACACTTTTATGTGCATTGTATTAGCCTGTTCTCATGCTGCTAATAAAGACATACCTGAGACTGGGTAATTTCTTTTTTTGTTAATTTTATTTTTTTAATTATACTTTAAGTTCTAGGGTACATGTACACAATGTGCAGGTTTGTTACATACGTATACGTGTGCCATGTTGGTTTGCTGCACCTATCAACTGGTCATTTCCATTAGGTATTTCTCCTAATGCTATCCCTCCCCCAGCCCCCCACCCACCAACAGGCTCTGGTGTGTGATGTTCCCCGCCCTGTGTCCAAGTGTTCTCATTGTTCAGTTCCCACCTATGAGTGAGAACATGATGTGTTTGGTTTTCTGTCCTTGTGATAGTTTGCTGAGAATGATGGTTTCCAGCTTCATCCATGTTCCTGCAAAGGACATGAACTCATCCTTTTTTATGCCTGCATAGTATTCCATGGTGTGTATGTGCCACATTTTCTTAATGAGACTGGGTAATTTCTAAAGAAAAAGAGGTTTAATGGACTCAGAGTTCTACGTGGCTGGGGAGGCCTCACAATCATGGCGAAAGGTGAAGGAGGAGCAAAGGCACATCTTACATGGTGGCAGGTAAGAGGGCATGTGCAGAGGAACTCTCATTTATAAAGTCATCAGATCTCATGACAATTATTCACTGTTCCCACGAGAACAGTATGTGGGAAACTGCCCCTGTGATTCAATTATCTCCACCTGGCCCTGCCCATGTGTCAGACATGGGGATTATTACAGTTCAAGGTGAGATTTGGATGGGGACACAGCCAAACCATATCACACATGAACTAGAAATCCTAGAGGAGATGGATAAATTCCTGAATATATACAACTCTCCTAGATTAAACCAAGAAGATATAGAAACTCTGAATAGACAAATAACAAAGTGAGACTGAAATGGTAATTTAAAAGTTACCAACAAAAAAAGTGCAAGACCAGGCAGATTCACAGCTGAACTCCATCAGACATTCAAAGAAGAATCCATTCCAATCCTATTGACACTATTCAAATGGATAGAGAAAGAGGGAATACTCCCTAAATCACTCTATGAAGCCAGTATCACTGTACTACAAAATCAGGAAAGGACATAACAAAGAAAGAAAGCTGCAGACCAATATTCCTGATGAACATAGATGCAAAAATCCTCAACAAAATACTAGCTTACAGAATCCAATAGCATATCAAAAAGATAATCCACCATGATTAAGTGGGTTTCATACCAGGGATGCAAGGATGGTTTAACATTTACAAGTCAATAAATGTGGTACACCATATAAACAGAATTAAAAACAAAAATCACATGATCATCTCAATGGATGCAGAAAAAGCATTTGATAAAATCCAGCAACTTTTTATGATTAAAACCTTCAGCAAAATTGGCTACAAGGGACATACTTTAAGGTAATAAAAGCCATCTATGACAAACCCACAGCCAACATTATACTGAATGGGGAAAAGTTGAAAGCACTCCCCCTGAGAATTGGAACAAGACAAGGATTCCCACTTTCATCACTTCTACTCAACATTTTACTGGAATTCCTAGCCAAAGCAATTAGACAAGAGAAAGAAATAAAGGACATCCAAATCCATAAAGAGGAAGGCAAACTGTCGCTGTTTGCTGATGATATGATCGTATACCTAGAAAACCCTAAAGACTCGTCCAAAAAGCTCCTAGGACTGATCAAAGAATTCAGCAAAGTTTCAAGATACAAAATTAATACACACAAATTAGTAGCTCTGCTAGATACCAACAGCAACCAAGCTAAGAATCAAATCAAGAAGTCAACCCCTTTTACAATAGCTGCAAAAAATAAAATAAACTACTTAGGAATATATTTAACCAAGGAGGTAAAAGACTTCTACAAGGAAAACCATGAAACACTGCTGAAAGAAATGATAGATGACAGAAACAAATGGAAACACATTCCATGCTCATGGATGGGTAGAATCAATATTGTGAAAATGACCATACTGTCTAAAGCAATCTATAAATTCAATGTAATTCTCATCAAAATACTACCATCATTCTTCACAGAACTAATAAACACAATCCTAAAATTTATATGGAATCAAAAAAGAGCCTGCATAGCTAAAGCAAGACTAAGCAAAAAGAACAAATCTGGAGGCATTACATTACTCCACTTCAAACTATGCTATAAGGCCATAGTCACCAAAACGGCATGGTGCTGGTATAAAAAATAGGCACATAGACCAAGGCAACAGAGTAGAGAATGCAGAAATAAAGCCAAATACTTACAGTCAACTGCTCTTCAACAAAGCAAACAAAAACATAAATTGGGGAAAGGACACCCTATTCAACAAATTGTGCTGAGATAATTGGCAAGCCACATATAGAAGAATGAAACTGGATCCTCATCTCTCACCATATTAAAAAAAAAACAACTCAAGATGGATCTAAGACTTAAATCTAAGCCCCAAAACCATAACAATTCTAGAGGATAACATTGGAAAAATCCTTCTAGAGGTTGGCTTAGGCAAAGAATTCATGACCGAGAACCCAAAAGCAAATGCAACAAAAACAGAGATAAATAGCTGGGACTTAATTAAAGTAAAAAGCTTCCGCACAGCAAAAGAAACAATCAGCAGAGTAAACAGACAACTCACAGAGTGGGAGAAAAATCTTCCCAATCTATACATCCAGCAAAGGACTAATATCCGGGATCTACAAGGAACTCAAATAAGGAACTAAAACAAATCAGCAAGAACAAAACAATTAATCCCATCAAAAAGTGGACTAAGGATATGAATAGACAGTTCTCAAAAGAAGATATACAAATGGCCAACAAACAAGAAAAAATGCTCAACATCACTAATAATCAGGGAAATGCAAATCAAAACCACAATGCAATACCACCTCACTCCTGCAAGAATGGTCATAATAAAAAATAAAAATAAAAAATATATATTAGCATGGATGTGGTGAAAAGGGAACACTTTTACACTGTTGGTGGGAATGTAAACTAGGGCAACCACTATGAAAAACAGTGTGGAGATTCCTTAAAGAACTAAAAGTAGACCTACCATTTGATTCAGCAATCCCACTACTGGGTATCTACCCAGAGGAAAAGAAGTCATATGAAAAAGATACTTACATAGGCATGTCTACAGCAGTGCAATTCTCAATTGCAAAAATATGGAACCAACCCAACTGCCTAACAACGAGTGGATAAAGTGTGATATGTATATATATCTGGATGCCACAAATAAGTGAGAACATGAGATGTATGTCTTTCTGTGCCTACTTTATTTCACTCAACATAATGATCTCTAGTTCCATCCATGTGGTTGCAAATGACAGCATCTCACTCTTTTTTATGGCTGAATAGTACTCCATTGTGTATATGTACCATGTTTTATTTATCCATTCATCTGTTTATAAACACTTAGGTTGCTTCCAAATCTTAGCTATTGTAAACAGTGCTGCAACAGACATAGGAGTGCAGATATCTCTTTGATATACTGACTTCCTTTCTTTTGGGTATGTACCCAGAAGTGGGATTGTTGGATCATGTGGTAGCTCAATTTTTATTTTATTTATTTATTTTTCTTCCTTTCTTTTTAAAACTTTTAGGTGTTGGGGTAGATGTAAAGATTTATTACATTGGTAAACTTGTGTCATGGGGGTTTGTCATACAGACTATTTCATCACCCAGGTATTAACCCAGTACTCAATAGTTATCTTTTCTGAACCTGTCCCACCTTCCACCCTCCACCCTCAAATAGACCCCAGTGTCTCTTGTTCTCTTCTTTGTGTTCATAAGTTGTCATCATTTAGCTCCCACTTATAGGTCAGAACATGTGGTATTTGGTTTTCTGTTCCTGTATTAGTTTGCTAAGGATAATAGCCTCCAAATCCATCCATGTTCCCACAAAAGACATGATCTCATTGTTTTTCATGGCTGCATAGTATTCCATGGTATATATGTACCACAGTTTCTCTATCCAGTCTGTCATTCATGACATTCAGGTTGATTCCATGTCTTTGTTGTTGTGAATAGTGCTGTAATGAACATTCGTGTGCATGCATCTTTATGGTAGAATGATTTGTATTCTTCTGGGTATATACCCAGTAATGAGATTGCTGGGTCAAATGGTAGTCCTGTTTTTAGCTCTTTGAGACATTGCCATACTGCTTTCCACAATGGTGAAACTAATTTATACTCCCACTAACAGTGTGTAAGTGTTCCCTATTCTCTGCAACATTGCCAGCGTCTGTTATTTTTTCATTTTCTAATAATAGCCATTCTGACTGGTGTGAGACGGTATCTCATCGTGGTTTTGATTTGAATTTCTCTAATGATCAGTGATATTGAGCTTTTTGCATGTGCTTGTTGTTCGTATGTATGTCTTCTTTATGAAAGTGTCTGTTCATGTCCTTTGCCCAATTTTTAATGGGGTTGTTTTTTGATTTTCTCTTGTAAATTATTCTAAGTTCCTCATGGATACTGGATATTAGACCTTTGTCACATGCATGGTTTGCCAATATTTTCTCCTGTTCTGTAGGTTGTCTGTTTACACTGTTGATAGTTTCTTGCTGTGTAGAAGCTCTTTAGCTTAATTAGATCCCATCTGTCAATTTTTGCTTTTGTCATAATTGCTTTTGGTATCTTTGTCAAAAAATCTTTGCCCATTCCTCTGTCCAGGATGGTATTGCCTAGGTTGTCTTCCAAGGTGTTTATAAACTTGGCCTTTATGTTTAAGTCTTTAATCCATCTTGAGTTGATTTTTGTATATGGTGTAAGGAAAGGGCTCAGTTTCAATCTTCTGCGTATGGTTAGCCAGTTATCCCAGCACAATTTATTGAATGGGGAGTATTTTCCCCATTGCTTGTTTTTGTCAGCTTTGTCAAAAATCAGATGGTCATATATGTGTCGCCTTATTTCTGGGCTCTCTATTCTGTTCTATTGGTCTAAGTCCATGTTTTTGTACCAGTACTATGCTGTTTTGGCTACTGTAGCTCTGCGGTATAGTTTGAGGTTGGAAAACTTGATGCCTCCAGCTTTGCTATTTTTGCTTAGGACTGCCTTGGCTATTAGGGCTCTTTTTTGGTTCCATATGAATTTTACAATAGTTTTTTTCCAGTTCTGTGAAGAATGTCATTGGTAGTTTTATAGGAATAGCATTGAATCTGTAATTTGCTTTGGGCAGTATGGCCATTTTAATGATATTAATTCATTCTATACATGAGCATGGAATGTTTTTCCATTTGTTTGTGTCTTCTCTGATTTCTTTGAGCAGTGTTTTGTACTTCTGATTGTAGAGATATTTCACCTCCCTGGTTAGCTGTATTCCTAGGTATTTTATTCTTTTGTGGCAATTGTGAATGGGATTGATTGCCTTTCTGATTTGGCTCTCAGCTTGGCTGTTGTTAGTGTATAGAAATGCTAGTGATTTTTGCACATTGATTTTGTATTATGAAACTGCTGAAGTTGTTTATCAGCTGAAGGAGATTTTGAGCTAGGACTATGGGATTTTCTAGATGTAGAATCATGTCATCTGCAAACAAAGATACTTTTACTTCCTCTCTTCCTATTTGGGTGCCCTTTATTTTCTTTCTCTTGCCTGATTGCCCTGGCTAAGACTTCCAATACTATGTTGAGTATGAGTGGTGAGAGAGGGCATCCTTGTCTTGTGCCTGTTTTCAAGGGGAATGCTTCCAGCTTTTGCCCATTCAGTATGCTGTTGGCTGTGGGTTTATCATAGATGGCTCTTATTATTTTGAGGTATGTTCCTTTAAGACCTAGTTTATTGAGAGTTTTTAACATGAAGGAATGTTGAATTTTATCAAAAGCTTTGTCTTGTGGTTTTTGCTTTTAGTTCTGTTTATGTGATGAATCACATTTATTGATTTGCATATATTGAACCAACCTTGCATCCCTGGTATGAAGCCTACTTGATCACAGTGGGTTACATTTTTGATGTTTTAGTTCTGTTTATGTGATGAATCACATTTATTGATTTGCATATATTGAACCAACCTTGCACCCCTGGTATGAAGCCTACTTGATCACAGTGGATTAGCTTTTTGATGTGTGGCTTGATGCGGTTTGCAAGTGTTTTGCTGAGCATTTTGCATTGATGTTCATCAGGGATATTGGAGTTTTGTTTTTCTGTTGTGTCTCTGCCAGGTTTTGGTATCAGGATGATGCTGGCCTCATAGAATAAGTTAGGGAGGAGTCACTCCTCCTTAGTTTTTTGTAATAGTTTCTGTAGGAATTGTATCAGATCTTCTTTGTACCTCTGGTAGAATTCAGCTGTAAATCCATTTGGTCCTGGGCTTTTTTTGGTTGGTAAACTATTTATTACTGCCTCAATTTCAGAACCCATTATTGATCTATTCAGGCATTCAGTTCTTCCTGGTTCAGTCTTGGGAGCATGTATGTGCCCAGGAATTTATCCATTTCTTCTAGATTTTCTAGTGTATGTGC
This sequence comes from Pongo pygmaeus, assembly GCF_028885625.2. Taxonomy (NCBI): domain Eukaryota; kingdom Metazoa; phylum Chordata; class Mammalia; order Primates; family Hominidae; genus Pongo; species Pongo pygmaeus. The sequence continues at coordinate 145,033,433 of NC_072396.2, read as the reverse complement.
ATAGAGTTGTTTATAGTATTCTCTGATGGTTGTTTGTATTTCTGTGGGGTCAGTGATGATATCCTCCTTATCATTTCTAATTGTGTCTATTTGATTCTTCTCTCTTTTCTTCTTTATTAGTCTAGTTAGTGGTCTATATATTTTAATTCTTTTTTTTTTTCAGGAAAAAGCAGCTCCTCAATTTGGTGATTTTTTGAAGGTTTTTCTGTGTCTCTATCTCCTTCAGTTCCACTCTGATCTTGGTTATTTCTTGCCTTCTGCTAGCTTTGGGGTTTGCTCTTGGCTCTATAGTTCTTTTAGTTGTGATGTTAGGTTGTTAATTTGGGGTCTTTCTAATAGCTTTTTGATGTGGGTATTTAGTGCTAAAAATTTCCCTTTTAACACTGGTTTTGCTGTACCCCAGAGATTCTGGTACATTGTCTCTTTGTTCTCATTAGTTTCAAAGAACTTCTTGATTTCTGCCTTAATTTCATTATTTACCCAAAAGTCCTTCAGAACCATGTTGTTTAATTTCCATGTAATTGTATGGTTTTGAGTGATTTTCTTAGTCTTGACTTCTATTTTTATTGTACCGTGGTCCGAGCATGTATTTGGTATTATTTCAGTTCTTTTGCATTTGCTGAGAATTGTTTTATGTCAAATTATGTGGTTAATTTTAGAATATGTGCCATGTGGTGATGAGAAGAATGTATATCCTGTTGTTTTGGGGTGGAGAGTTCTGTAGAGGTCTATCAGATTCACTTGGTCCAAGGTTGATTTCAGGTCCTGAATATCTTTGTTAATTTTTTTGCCTCATTGATCTAATACTGTCACTGGAGTGTTGAGGTCTCCCATTATTATTGAGTGGGAGTCTATGTTTCTTTGTACATCTCTAAGAACTTGCTTTATAAATCTGGGTTCTCATGTGTTGGGTGCATATATAATATATTTTTTAGATAGTTACGTCTTTGTGTTGAATGGAACCCTTTACCATTATGTAATGCCCTTCTTTGATCTTTGTTGGTTTGAAGTCTGTTTTGTCTGAAATTAAGATTGCAATCCCTGACTTTTTCTGTTTTCCATTTGCTAGGTAGATTTCCCTCCATCCCTTCATTTTGAGCCCCTGGGTGTCATTACATGTGAAATGGGTCTTTCAAAGATAGCATAGCATTGGGTCTTGTTTGTTTGTTTGTTTGTTTGTTTTTAATCCAGCTTGCCAGTCTGTTCCTTCTAAGTGAGGCATTTATTTCATTTACATTCAAGGTTAGTATTGATATGTGTGGATTTGATTTTGTCATTTTGTTGTTAGCTGGTTATGATGTTGGCTTGTTTGTGTGGTTGCTTTACAGTGACACTTTCAACTTTTTTTCATCACAATGAAAATAACAAAAGCAACACACAGCTTTACAAAAACAAATTTTTATTAGAAAGCAGTAGAATCTGAGCAGGAAGACAGTACAAAGAATGTAAACGGTGTAAACATCACCACGTTCAGCTCAACCTGATTGAATGCCGAAAGACAACTCTAAATGCTCTATGTGCCCTTACTAGCAAACTACATGAATTCTATTTTATACAGAAAATACACTCTAATTTTAATTAGGTGAAAGTATTTTATCAAAGTCAAACCCAGCGCCAAATACTGGCATCATCACAAACAACTGTAAGAATGCTGCTATCCCTGCTAAAACTGGTTTGTTCAATAGCAGCATCACATTTATGATGAGTTAGTGTTGTACATTTGGCTTTATGAGGATCTTAAACTTCTGAATTTCAAACATAAAGTTTTCCAACTTGATTGCCCAATGCAAGCATCTTTTGCCAGAAATTCATAGAAAATCTCATGTACCAAATATCACAGTGGCTACAATCAAATCACCTAAGAATAGTCACATTAGACTCGCCAGGTTGAATTGTATTATCACCTTCCATTTTGCCAGGTTTCCAACACAACTGCATTTTCACAAGACTTAGAAAGTATCAAATCACCTAACCATCACACACGATCAACATAATTCCTGTGTACGTCTCTGATAGAAAAATCAGAAAATGGATTTTCTGAGAATTAAATGGCCTGTAAGTTTTATTTGGGTTATAATCATAAGATTTCCTAATTGAATTCATCATTCTCTTTGAATTGATCCACCAAAGTTTGAGTGATCCATATCACAGGACATTATTTTTTCACCGAAAAGATCACAACCAGTGCTTAGAACTTCAACTCTGTGCCCTTCTATGCTCCAAATATTGCCACCAGTGTGTCCATTTGGAAATTCCATAATCATAAAGCATGATCTTTACTTACTGACAGGAGTAGATTTGGATCTCTAGGGTGGAATTTCAGCTCATTGATAGCATTTCCGTGGCCAACATAGTGCTTTTTACACTGCGATGTTATGGGACTAATCATCCCAATTATGCTTCTATTGCTATCATAGGTCAATGTGCAAGTGTAAAAGTTTTTGTCAGCATCAGCATCCACATAAGATTGCAACAACCGAATTTCTCCTTGTCAATGACATTCATACAAGGTAACTCTGTTGCTTCCTACAGTTGCAAACAGTAATGGATCTTCTTCTTTACTGTGCCAATTAAATTGAACTCCAAACAGTGGTTGGTTATGATCTTCCTTGAGACTATTTACACATTTGAAAGCATATTTGCATTTCTTCGACTTCCATTTTCCCTTTCCCCAACTTTGCCTTCCAGGTGCATTTGGCATGTTTGTAGGTGTATCAGGGTGTTCAGTGATTGTACCATTTTCTACTGACAGCGTCATCATTGTCCTCTCCAGAGAGGTGAGGGTTGCTGGTCTCGTCACTGCTCAGCTTCTGCTTCTTCACTGCAGGCATGTCTAATCCCATCAGCACAGTTGACATTTCCCTCTCTTTTTAGTTGTTTGAGGGACCTCCACACTGTTCTCCATAGTGGTTGCACTAATTTACATTGCCACCAACAGTGTAAAAGAGTTCCCTTTTCTCCACACCCTCGCCTGCATTTGCTATTACTTGTCTTTTGGATATAATCCATTTTAACTGGGATTAGATGATATCTCACTGTAGTTTTGATTTGCATTTCTCTGATAATCGTGATGTTGAACACATTTTCATATGCCTGTTTGCCATTTGTACATCTTCTTTTGAGAAATGTCTATTCAAATCTTTTGCCCATTTTTTGATCACATTATTAGACTTTTTCCTATAGACTTGTTTGAGCTCCTTATATATTCTGGTTACTAATGCCTTGTCAGATGGGTAGTTTGCAAATATTTTCTCCCATTTTTTGGTTGTCTCTTCACTTTGCTGATTGCATCCTTCTGCTTTGCAGAAGCTTTTTAACTTGATGTGATCCCATTTGTCCATGTTTGCTTTGATTGCCTATGCTTGTGAGGTATTGCTCAAGAAATCTTTGCCCAGACCAATGTCCTGGGAAAAGGACATTGTCCCCAATGTTTTCTTGTACTAGTTTCATAGTTTGAGGTCTCAGACTGAAGTCTTTAATTCATGTTTATTTTATTAATCCATGTTTATTTTATTTTTGTATATGGCAAGAGAAAGGGTCCAGTTTCATTCTTCTGCATATGGATATCCAGTTTTCCCATCACCATTTATTGAAAAGACTGTCTTTTCCCCAGTGTATGTTCTTGACACTTTTGTCAAAAATGAGTTCACTCTAGGTGTGTGGATTTGTTTCTAGTTTCTCTATTCTGCTCCATTGGTCTATGTGTCTGTTTTTATGCCAGTACCATGTTGTTATAGTTAATGTAGCTCTGTAGTGTAATTTGAAGTAAGGTAATGTGATTCCTCCAGCTTTGTTCTTTTTGCTTAGGATAGCTTTGGCTATTCTGAGTCTTTCGTGGTTCCATAAAAATTATAGGATTTTCTTTTTTATTTCTGTGAAGAATGTCATTGGGATTGCATTGAATCTGTAGATTGCTCTGGGTACTATGAATATTTTAACAATATTGATTCTTCCAATCCATGAACATGGAATATTTTTCCATTTTTTGGTGTCTTCTTCAATGTCTTTCATCAGTGTTTTATAGTTTTCATTATAGACATCTTTTACTTCTTTGGTTAAATTAATTTCTAGGTTTTCAATTCTATGTGTGGCTATTGTAAATGCAATTGCTTTTTTGTTTCTTTTTCACATTGTTCCCTGTTGGCATATAGAAATGCTACTGATTTTTGTATGTTGATTGTGTATCCTACAACTTTAGTGAATTTATTTATCAGTTCTAGTAGGCTTCTTGTGGAGTCTTTAGGTTTTTCCAAATATGTGATCCCATCATCAGCAAACAAGGATAATTTCACTTCTTCCTTGCCAATTTGGATGCCCTTTATATCTTTTTTTTTTTTTTTTTGTCTGATTGCTGTAGCTAAGACTTCCAGTATTATGTTGAATAACAATGGTTACAGTAGGCATCCTTGGCATGTTCCAGATCTTAGAGGAAAGGCTTCCCATTTTTCCCCAAGCAGTATGGTACTATCTGTGAGCTTGCCATATACAGTTTTTATTATGTTAAGTTCTCTCTATCCTCAGTTTTTTGAGGGTTTTTATCATGAAGGGATATTGAATTTTATTAAATGCTTTTTCAGCATCAATTGAAATGATCATTTTGTTTTTACCCATCATTTTGTTGATGCGATGTATCACATTAATTGATTTGCATATGTTGAACCATCTTTGCATCTCAGGGTCAAACCCCACTTGGTCATCGTACGTGATATTTCTAATGTATTGTTGAATTCGGCTTGCTAGTATTTTGTTGAGGAGTTTTGCATCAATATTCTTCAGAGATATTGGGCTGTAATCTTCTTTATTTGATGTGTCTTTGCCTGGTTTTGGTATGAGAGTAATACTGGCCTTGTAGAATGAGTTTGGAAGAATTCCCTCCTCCTCCTCTATTTTTCAGAATAGTTTGAATAGGAGTGGTATTAATTCTTCTTTAAATGTTTGGTAAAATTCGGCAGTGAAGCCATCAGTTTCCAGGCTTTTTTTTTTTTTTTACTGGGAGACTTTTTATTATAGCTTCAATCGCATTACTTGTTATTGGTCTGTTCAGGTTTTGTATTTCTTCATGGTTCAATCTTGATAGGTTGTATGTGTCTAGAAATGTGTCCATTTCTTCTAGATTTTCCAATTTATTGGCATACAGTAGCTCATAGTAGCCACTAATGATCCTTTGAATTTCTGCAGTATCAGTTGTAATGTCTCCTTTTTCATTTCTGATTCTATTTACTTGGATCTTCTCTCTTTTTTTTTTCTTAGTCTGGCTAAATGTTTGTCAATTTTGTTTAACATTTCAAAAAATCAACTCTTGTTTCATTGATATTTTGTACTTTCTTAAAAATTTCAATTTTATTTATTTCTGCTCTGATCTTTATTTTTTATTTTCTTCAACTAATTTTGGGTTTGATTTGCTCTTGCTTTTCTAGTTCTTTAAGTTGCGTTATTAGATTGTTTGTTTGAAATTTTTTCTCTTTGTTGATATAGGCATTTCTAGCTATAAACCTCCCTCTTAGTACTGCTTTTGCTCTATGCCATAGGTTTTGGTATATTGTGTTTGCATTATCATTTGCTTCAAAAATTTTTTTCAATTTCCTTATTAACTTCTTCATTGACCCACGGGTCATTCACGAGCATATTGTTTAATTTCCATGTGCCTGTGTAGTTTTGAAAATTCCTCTCATTATTAATTTCTAGTTTTATTCCATTGTGGTCAGAGAAGATGCTTGATATTATTTCAATTTTTCTTTTAAGACAGGGTCTCACTGTGTCACCCAGGCTGCAGTGCAACAGTGTAATCATGACTTACTGCAGCTTCAACTTTCCAGGCTCAGGTGATCTGCCCACCTCAGCCTCCCAGATAGTGCAGACTACAGGTGTGCACTATCACACCTGGCTATTTTTTTGTATTTCTTTGTAGATATGAGGTTTTGCTATGTTGTCCAGGCTTGTCTCAAACTTCTGAGCTCAAGTGATCTGAGCGCCTGGGCCTTCCAAAGTGCTGGGATTGCAGGTGTGTGTGACTGCACCTGGCCTATTTCTATTTTTTCAACATTTTATAACTTGTTTTGTGACCTAACATGGTGTATCCTTGAGAATGATCCATGTGCTGAGGAAAGGAATATGTATTCTGCCTCCCTTGGATGAAATGTCCTGTAAATATCTATTAAATCCATTTGGTCTGTAGTGCAGATTGAGTCTGATATGTCTTTGTTAATTTTCTATCTGGAAGATCTGTCCAGTGCTGAAAGGCTGAAAGTGGGGTGTTGAAACCTTCAGCTATTATTGTATTGGTGTCTATGTCTCTGTTTAGCTCTAATAATATTTGTTTTATATATCTGGGTGCTCCAGTGTTTTGTGCATATGTATTTAAAAATTGTTATATTCTCTTGCTGAATTGACCCCTTTATCATTACATAGTGACCTTCTTTGTCCCTTCTTATAGTTTTTGCCTTAAAAGCTATTTTTTTCTGATATAAGTAGAGCAACTCCTGCTCTTTCCCATGATTTTAAGCCCTTGATGGTAGCTGCTGCTGCTGCCGCCGCTGCTGCTGCTACCAGCCCTGCTCACTCTCTAGGCCACAAAGTAAATTGATAGGTCTTTAAGACTACACAGAAATCAAAGAGGTGGATCAGGGCCTATATGAGCTGAAAAGAAATGGCCTTGTCAGTGGGCAGCTTCCAGCTCATGTGTCCGGTTTTTGTTTTTGTTTTTGTTTTGATCCAGTCTGATTAGCAACGGAGCTGAAGCATGAAACTAGATCTTCCAATTTTAAATCCAGTTTTATATATGACAATAATTTTTGCATGGAGTCTATAATCTAGACCTGAAGACAATTCCCAAAAGAGTTATTAAAGTTATTTGATAGCTAGCATGGATAGGAATAGTGTATAACCATTCAGGATGAATACTTAGACGAACAGCATTTATTTAGATAAGATTCAAAAAGTGTTACCTCTGTCTGAAAGTTAGCTTTGCTACTTTACAATCACATTTATACTCAATTACCTGAATTGGATTGTGGGTTTGTATCTCTAGCCATTCCTTCCAGAGACATCCTTTTCTTCATTATCCTGGGGATCTGCGACCTTCATCAACAGCAAGAGTAGACATGCCACTCACTTCAGAGTGGTTTCCATCACTAATGCTTCCAGTCTGGGATTGTCATGCTAATAATTACAATCTCGTGTACTTTAAGGTTTATGAAGCACTTTTCAACATACGTTTTCTTATTATATCCCAGAGTATTAGACAACTGAGTGGGGTCCAGGTAGAGTTTTTAGATTTGAATCCAGTTAGCAGATGAAGAAAATCAGAAGAGAGATAATTTTCTCAAGGTCCCACAAGCAGTCAGTGGCTGAGCCATGATTGGAATTCACGTCCCCCAGTTTTAAATCCTGTGCTCTTCTACCACCCTCATGAGAAGGTAGTGCAGGTCCCTTGTCTCCTTGTATGGAGAGGTGTGCATGCATAGCAATTTTGTCTATCCTTTTTCTCCACAATACTGCAATAGGTCTTTTCTGGGCTGCATTATGACTTTCATTGATCCTAAATGCTTATTACTTTATGGGTCTCTTCCTCCATAAAAATATAAAATGCACCCACCACCGGAGCATCCAGATATATAAAAATATAAAACTTATGTTTTACTACTGCACTGTTATAAAGATGAGTATGTTTTATTATATACTAAAACATTTTCTTTGATGTAATAGTCCAAAGTTTTTCTTCTGATTTTAAAATAAATTAAGACATTTTCATGAGTTTCTAAAATTATTGTGGACACTAGGCTTTGTGCCTCCTGTTTTTAATGGAGAAGAGGGCCCCGGATATTTTTCTGGACAGAGTGAGGCAGTAAGAATAGGAAGACTTACTAGAGCACTTCATAACCTGAAATTTATGGACAACCTGAATCACTGAAATCAATTAAGTGGTATAGAAAATTCTGGACATATGTAGAGGTGTGCATTTTTCTGAGGTAAGCATGCATAGTTTACATTAGATTCTCAAAGGGATCTGTTTTCCAAAAACAGATTAAGAAAAAGGAGACCATCTATTGTAGTGAAGGTGTACTAAGGAATCCCATGCCAGGTCTTTTTGAGATAACTCAACCTCTGTATTTTTATGGACTATAGAGGCAGTTTCATAGGTTTAGATGCTCCTTGACTCAAGCATAGGTACTGCCCCCCCAATCCCCACCCCTCAACACACACGGTCAAATCTTGAACTCTGTCCTAACAGCCCTGAAAGATTGGTCAGGTGAAGAGAACTGTACCTTTGGAGTTAGTCTCCAGGACCCCAGGATTAAGCCTCAAGTCTATCCCTTTATCCACCAACTTCTGAGACTAGTGCTCTGGGTAAGGAAAGAATTCACCCTGAAGCACGAAAGATCCAAAGGCCATGTGCTTTGGCTGGGGACAGTGGCTGATTGTTGGCAGAAGTAAGACATCGGGTGGTGTCACTTAAATGCCCTCAAGCCAGCCCTTGGCAACTTGTCCCAAATTTTTCAACAGAAGGCTCTGTCAACTAAAAGAGCCACAACACCCTTTACGAAGCTAATAAAGAGCTGCAAACATTGGCAGGAAGAGAACCCACCCACACACTGGCAAGAGCAACAGCAGTGATGAGAAGAGCCCTGCAAAGGCTAAAGAACATGGGTACAGAAGTGGCAGCTGCTAATCAGGACCAGCAGGAGGCATAGAGGAGAGTGACTTTGATGCCAGTTGCAGAATAACATAATAATGCCCACCATTACAAGAAAGGGGTACAGCCTGGAGGGCTTGGGGGCCATTAACTCTCCCATAGTGCGAGGGCTCAGAGCCCCACCCCCACCCACAACCCAATGGAATACCCACGTGAGAACAGCAGCAGTGGCAGCAGGCAACCCCGCAGGAAGAAGGATTTTATCACTGACATTGTTTAGGATGGCTAGCACATGATGAGCATGAAAAGCAGACAGACTTTGAGTCAGTTTTATTATTGTTTTTAAATTCACCACAGGCAGTGCCGCCCTCTCCTCCTTATTGCCTGCACCTGGGGTGGAACTCTCCCACCACTCTCCCCCACTTGGCACAACATCGCCCCAATCACTAGGGCCTGAGAAATAGTGATGAAATTAGCCTCCTACTATTGACAGATTGCAAAATAACTCTGGCTGTCCTGGAGGGAAGGCCATCCATTTGTAGTTCTTCCCACATAGGCCCTAGGAAGCAAGTAGGCAAAGGCAGAAAATGCTAAGTCAAGTCCTGGATGGAGTGATGGCAGCCAGTATCCCACAGCTAGAGAGAATTCCTTTCTGTTCTACTCTTGTAGCTTGCTTCAAATACAAAGGGCATTGATCCATGTGGGCTGCAGAAAACACTTCCATATGGGCACAGTATTAGATGCTTGGGTCTTCAAGTGCTTAAAGTGAATGGGAAATGTAGAGTAGGCCTTTCATAATGTACCATTCCAATTATCCCACCATTTTGGGGGCAGGGGGGTCCAGGATTGACCCTTCTTTTTACCCTAATTAAGATCTCACGTAGAAGTTTCTTCTAATTTGTGGGAGAAATACCTGCTTACCTTGTTTGCCTTTTTCTTCTATTAAAGCTGTATTCCCTCCTGTCTTTACACTGCTTTTCTGCTCTAGCCTCACCTTGGAAAGTTTCCTTTGCGGAGTCTATTTAAATGAATGCTGTGTCTCTTTCACTCATACACCAAAAACTTAGAAATCTGGTCTTTTCATTTCAGAAGGATATTTGGGGGTGGGAGGGGAAATCTCATTAGCTTGTCAGTCAAATGTATATTTGCAAACACGGTGCACATCAAACAATACAGACTTGGATAGGAAACAAATGTATTGTGCTCATTAAATTATTAGTATTATTATTTTTACGAAAAGGAATGCCTGAGAAAACAAATGCATTTGGGTGTGTTCAACTACTCTTAGTTTTATAATAGGATTTACTCTTTTCTTTTTAAAAATTCCTGTTCTTCAAACTTGTAAAAATAATAAATCGTTTATTTCCATGTCCAACTTGATTCCCTAGTGTTTGATTACTGTTTCACCAAAAGGAAAATAAATACAATGTGTGCTATTAAAGTAATTCAGTGCAAATTGGGCATAACACAAAATTACATTATTAACAGCTGTTAAATGACTATAAAATGTAATTAGACACACTCAATTCACTACTCATGAACTGCACCTGATTTCTAAAATATCAATTTAGAACTTTGATTATTCATGACAAAAGAGAACATACTTAGATTTTAGGTTTAAATTCCTGATAATGGATGTATTCCCCTATGACCTTTACTGGGATTCCAAATAAGAGGAGGAGGAAAGAGTTGTTTAAGCGCAGGAGGGGGATTGTGAGTTATCATGTGGGTGTCGGCAGGTTCCCACTGAATCCCTGCCAGCTGCAGTGAGGCATGAGTGCCTTGGTTAAATTTTAACTCTCTGCTTGCAAAGAAGCAACAAAGCCCAGCACTGATACTTCTATTCTAGATGTTTACGACTGTTGCTTTTCTTGATTCCTCAATTTCTTGGCTGCCTTTTCAATGTATCCTGTTAATTTGCTTAATAAAAATAAATAAAATAATGCCAGCCAAAAAGTATGGGGATATTCATTCTGCACTTTCCTCCTCCAAGGCAGGATGGAGGCAACATGTCCAATATATGCTTTGGGATCCCATGGGAACATAACTGGTTCTCATTGCAAACTCCTTACTCTAGTCACCCTGGCTTTTCCTACTCTGCCCCTACCTACCTTCTCAGTCTGATTTCCAGCTTCTCCCCTCTCTAGCCAAGGCTACCTGCTATTTACCCAAATGTGCCTTGGGTAGATTACTTTCCCCTTTTCATAGTCCTCTCTTTCCTTCAAGCTACAGTTCCACATGCACATTTCCTTCTTGGAGCTTTAACTAACCCCCCAATGAGAGGTCCCCTTTTCTTCATCAGATCCCCTGGAGCCTCAGCCTGAGCCTCTTCTATGATAGTTGCTACACTGTTTTCTGATGAGAGGTTGGTATTGCACAGTGGTTTATAGTATGGGCTCTGGAGTCAGACAAAATTGGGTTTCAATCTTGGTGCTTCTAATCTCTCGTGGTGTGATTATGAGAAAGTTGCATCACTTCTCTGAGCCTCAGTCTCATTATTTATAAAATGAACACAATAATAGTTTTATTTCCTCATTCTCAAATCATGAGGACATGAGAGTTTTAGAATTCAAAGATTTGGGGATTTTAAATGGTATAGTGCACATTTTGTATGCTACAAAACACTCCTCAGAAGGGATACTGCCTTGAAAGCAAACACCTTGGTACTTCTACAGTGAAACAACTGAATAATTACACAAAGTAAGTTAAAATGAAAAAGAATCTCATGTCAGTTCAGGTCAGCTTTTACTGCCAAATTGGTTCTCGAAAAAATCATATGAATCAACTTTGGGTTGTTAAAAACTTTGTACTTTAGAATTGTAGATAAAAGACTGTGGACTTGTGAGGGTTAAATAAAATATGTGTAACACTTGACATAGTGCTGGCACATAATAAATGCTTAATGAAATTAAGCTGTTGTTACATGATCATTTGTGTACTTGGCTTTAACTCCCTATTGTCAGCGAGCTCTTGGAGAGGAAGAGGTTTTGTCTTAAACGGCCAACCCCTTGCATTGAATTGTACTTTGTAGGTGCTCAATAAATGGTCTTTGGGAGAAAGTCATCATCACATTGCTTAAATACATTTCCAGTTACAGAAATGTAGAGCCTTGTAAATGGCTATAATCTAAAGATTAGATCTGAATTCCTCCAAATAAAGCTTACAGTCTGGGCCACCAAGAAGTAAAATATGTCAAAATAAAGTCACATGGATTTTCACAAGGAGAGTTACATTGCTTAGTCTCTCACAACAATCATGCAAACCTGATCAGCTTTCACACAGACTGGGAAAAGAATGCAGTTGGGGGCAAGCACACTATCCACAACCTAGCAGGAACCAAAGCAAGGGCAAGAGAGAGGTGTTTGATCCAGAGGTCATGTGAAGCCCGAGTGGGAACTGAGAGAAAATAGCTGACTCCTGGGTGGGATGAGCACTTTGGTGGCATGAGTTGGTGGTCTGAGGGCATTCACCCTCCAAAGGCAACCAGCACAATCAAGACTAATTGGTCTTTGTTGGCAGCCTCAATGCAGTCCCCAATCTGAATAGGTCTCCTTCCCTCAGGCTGACACCCCTAGGAGGATTCAGCACTTCTGAGTAATTTGGCCAAGCCTAACCTGAAGTAATAAAACTTTTAGAGCCTTTCCAAGATCTTTCTACAGGAAAGAAAGATTCTGCAGGCAGATTAGAGGAGCTTTTCTTCCCTCAGCATAGGTTATGGCCTCAATGAACCCCATTTAGGATATTCATACAGATGAAGGGAGAATAGATCCCTAAGGAGAAAAATGAGCTGCCTTCTACACTGGTTGAGATATAGTTTATTGAATGGCAGGTCACTTCGCTTGGATGATCAGCCATTTGTCATATGTAACTGGAGGCCTCTGAGAAACTGGGACAGGGAATGTGAAAGGAATCAATGGGAGTTCTGGCCCAAGAGAAACATTTGCCAGCATGAATTCATTCACTAACTTCTCTAAACTCTGCTTTTGCCTTTTAGCCTCAAGGCCACTCCTGAGTTCAAGATGGTCTCAGTGTAGGAACTAGTCCTAATAACAGGCCATAGGGTCTGCCAAGAGCTAGCCAGTGCAGGGTCTTTGCTCCTGAAATACTTCCCACAAAGGCAGTCATACCGAAAAGAGGATCTTTAAGTGCATGAGATGGGTTAGATTCACTTTGAAATGATGGTCTCATATCAAAAGATATGCCTGGAAAGTAACAAGCCTGGATGCTGCTGTTTTAATTTCAATAAATGTAAGTGAACCTATACAGCTCATAGGGGGTCTGGCCAGTTATCACAGTGATACTGACACTGTTGAAAGTATTTTTGAGACCACTTTTTGGGGACTACCTTCAGAGTGTGCACTATATTCTTAAGAATCTCTTCAATGGTGACAAACCTATATCTTTGTGGGGTGAATTTGATTTTTGGAAAGAGCCATAAATTACCCCAAAGCAAAAATCAAGTAGGTAGCCTAGGACATACCATTTAAACATAGAGTAATGCAACCATAAAAGTGAAAGAAATAATGGTATTTGCAGAAGCTTGGATGGAGTTGGAGACCATTATGCTAAATGAAGTAACTCAAGAATGGAAAACCATATATTGTATGTTCTCACTTATAAGTAGGAGCTAAGCTATGAGGACAAAAAGGCATAAGAATGATATAATGGACTTTGGGGACTCAAGGAGAAGGGAGGAAGTAGGTGAGAAATAAAAGGCTACACGTTTGGTGCAGTGTACACTGCTTGGGTGACGGGTGCACCAAAATCTCAGAAATCACCACTAAAGAACTAATCCATGTAACCAAAAACCACCTGTTCCCCAAAAACTGTTAAAATAAAAAAACAAACAAAAACAAAACTAAAAACATAATAAAAATAGAGTAATGAAGAAGCAATGCTTTTCTCAGGGACTAACCCTAAAGGGAAAAGAATCAACTTTCACTGAGCACCTACCACATGCCAGTTACCTTTATAAGACCTTAATCTTACTTCATCTTTAAAATAACTGTCTTAAGGTATTAATACTCTCATGTATAAAATGGGGCTCAGAGAAGTCAAGTACCTTCAGCAACGTCACACAGATCATTGGTGCAGAGCTGAGATTGATGGCCATTTCTTCCATTCGTCTGCAAGCCAGAGAGTGTTCTTTCTGTTATACCACATTGCCTTCTTTGAAGGTCATTAAAAGGATAAAAAAGGGTGATCCTTCCCATCTTGATACACTCACAAAATTTGTTTCTCATTTTCACACCAAATAAAATAAAGTGGAAATACATATAAGTTATTTGTTTTGAGATAGGAGAATGCCAGGAAAGTTAGGAATGAATCAGGCATTTGTAAATCAGAGAACTTTAGATGCTGAAGAAGAGCTTTTTGTTTAAAGAAACCCTGGTAGTTATTTGATAAATGTAATAATTCTGATGGAAATGACTTATTTTTCCTAGTTAACCTATATTTTAACTTCCAAGTACAACTGGCAGTGGTGGTGGCCCCCAGGGAGTTTACATTCTAGTGGGGTGGACAGAATCCCCCTACCTCAAAATCAAGTAAACAGATAAAAAAGGAACCAACAGATAATTGCAAGTTCTAATGGTCTATGAAGAAAACAAGTAAGAGGCTGAGATAGAGAATAATAGGGGCATACCTACTTCAGGCCTCTCTAAGGCAGGACAGGATGGCACATGAAGTGTGGGGCCAAGAGCATTCCAGACAGAGGAAACAGTGTGCGCAAAGGCCTCGAAGCCAAAAAGAGCTTGGTATGTTCAAGGAACAGAAAAAGGCCAAGATTATGGTGAATGAAGAGAAGTATTGGCACCAGATGAGGTGGAAGGGAGGGTTAAAAGCAGATCGTAAAGAGTTTCCCAAACTGTGGTAAAGACTTTGAATCCCATTTTAGATAAAACTGGATGAGTTTAGGAAGAGGAATAACATGATGGATAGTCACTGAAGGTAGATGACTGGCTGCAGTTGTGGAGACTGGATTGGAAGAAAGCAAAAGCAGAAGAGGGAGGGCCTCCACTGTAAGTGTAAAGGAAAGCGATGATAGTGACTGGGACTAGGGTGATGACGGTAGAGATGGAGAAAGGAGGCTGGACTTAGGCTATATTTAGAGATGGATTCAAGGGACTTCTAATAAAATGGATGTGGGGACTGAGGAAAAGAAGAATCCTAGGATGAATCACACATTTGGGGCTTGAATGACTTGGTGAATGGTGGTGCCAATCACTGAGCCAAGGAAAGCTGGAAAAGGTACAGTGTTTAGGGCAAAAAATCAACGTTCAATTTTGGACTTGCTAAGTTTGAAAAGCCTTTAGAAATATCTACACGGAGATGCCAGTTAGGCAGTTGGAGATGTGAATCTGGGCTAAAAACATAAATTTGGAGGTCATCAGCATATGTTGTTATCTATAGTCATGGACTTCATAAGATCACCCAGGGAGAATGTGTATATAGTAAAAAGAAGATGGAAACAGATTGAACTCTGGAGCTCCCCAACATTAAGAGGCTAAGCAGAGGAGGAGTCAGCAAATGACACTGAGAGGGATATCATGTAGAAGGAAAAGGAGAGAGTGCTGATTTTTGACCTCCTAAAGTTCATGAATCTGAGGGCTCTAGGATAAGGGGAACTTGGTACTATCATCCACCATTACTGCAGTAGGACTTAGATGGTTCTTGTAAAGTCATGGTGTCTAGTTTCATGCTTGATAATTAGTACTGGTTCCTGGCCTCAGGTTACTGGTCTTTGGGGTCAGCTCCTGTGTCAAATAACCTGCTGGTAGTACACTTTCTTGGTACCCTGGGCATTAGTAAACCAGCCCAGGAAGCTTCCTGGAGTGCCCACAGCAACACTGATGAGTGTAGTCAAAACTACAGCCTTGGGACTTAGAGCCAGGCAAGACCAAGCACCTATAGGTAGCACAGAAAATCGGGTATTCAAAAGACCCATAAGGCCTTGCCCTATAACCTCCTTGGGGAATTCATCATATAATCTGATAAATTGTGTAATATTCATTTAATGTCCATCTCATGCCTTAAACATGCCCCCCTCAAAGCAGGAATTGTATTCTGGCTTGTTTCCCACTTTATCCCCTGTGCCTAGCATAGTGCCTGCTCATGCTAATTAACAGACTTACAAACCAGATCAGCAGTAGGGGATTGGTATGGGTTGATAAATGGGCTTATTGGAGCAAAGCCAAGTCTATGAGATTCCTGACTCCCAGAAACTACCACTATTGGGGGCTCTAGGCAGGCACCAGCCCCAGCAGCTCTGTAGGCAGTCAGAACACCTTTACTCACAATATTTAACAAAAGGGAGGTGAGGCTATAGAGCTGAGACTGGGGGTTGCACTGTCATCATCAAGCCTGAATGTTTTCCAGTGGGTCTTAGCTTGTATTCCCACATGGCATGAGGCTAACTTTGCCAGTGAAAGAGCAGAGTCTACCATTAGCTGTCGACAACATGGTGAGCGTCTCTTAGTTGCTTGTGCTCCTTCACTGCTTCAAAATCAGCCCAGCTGGTATGGAGCAGGATCTGCTAGCCATGAGATGTAGCAAGTGTCAGCTTGCTTTGGATGTGTACACAGCAGTCCACGGGTTGGACACGGTTGCCCACCTGCTAATGAGAGAAGCTCCTAAGAGTAGGGATTGCATGGGGGCCTATCTCCTATCTCAAAGCTGGATGTTCCAATGAAGGCCCACAAACTGTCCTCATTCCAGGGCAAGGCCTCTATTTGACAGCTGGGTCTCTGGCGCAGAGCAGCTTGTTATGGATTGTGTTGTAAAGGGGAGTAAGTCAACCTTGTGGGGTCTTTAAGGATCACTCCAAACAGAGCCATGGAAATTATACTGGGAAAGGACATGAAATGAAAGGATTTATTATACTCACAGGCCCTAGAGACAGAAGGCATGGCGCACCACACAGGGCCATATGGGAGGAGCTCCCAGGGAACAGGCTCGACCAAGGAGGTGGGGAGCTGAGAAAGCAGGGACCTGTGGTCAAGTGCGTTTATTGAGAGTCAGAGTAAGCAAAAGGCATGAGGGGATTTTACTGGTGCATCTGAATGTCTCTAGGCCCCAGTTGGGGGAGGGCAAGAAGGGGAACTTGTGGCAGGGCCCAGCCTTATCACACAGGTGTATATGGTCATCTGGGTGGGGTGCTCACAGTTGGTTTGTGGGGATGTTGAGGAATCAGGAAAATACGGAGTTTTTAAAAAATTTCCAATACATAAATTGTGTCTCCCCGAAATTCTTTTGTTGAAATCCTGATCCTCTATGTGAAGGTATTTGGAGATGGAGCCTTTGGGAGGTGATTAGGTAATAAGAGTGGAGCCCCTGTGAATGGGATGAGTGCCCTTTTAAGAGAAACCCCAGAGAGCTCTCTTGTCCTCTTTTTCACCATGTGAGGACACAGCAAGAAGTTAGCAATCTGTAACCCAGAAGAGGGCCCTCACACAAATCCAACCATGCTGGCACCATGATCTCAGACTTCCAGCCTCTGCAACTGTGAGAAATAAGTTTCTGTTGTTTATTGGCCACGCAGTCTATGGCACTTTACTGTAGCAACCTGAGCTGACTAAGACACAGGTGGTGAACTCCTCCCTGACAGAGGTAATAAGTAGCTCCTGTGGGGCACTCACACAGCATGACAGATGCCAAGAATCCAGTTTGGCTTTCCTGTGGGCACTTTCTAGCTGCCTATGTGGAATTACCTGCCTCTACTGCCAGAACTACTTACAAAAACTAAAGTACAATTTGATCCATCAACACAAGAAATACTAGTTGCTAGGGGTCATCAAAGTATCTAAGTACATGAAGAATTTAGATAGCAGCATATAGTGGTTAAGAGCATGGGCTTTGGAGACAGACATAACTGGGTTCAAATCTTGATTCTACTATCAGTCAGGCAATGTGACCAGGCTACTTAACCTCTCTAGCATCAGTGACTTCATATTCAGTGGGATTATAGTAACACACACACATCTCCCAGTGCTGTTAAGAGGGTGAATGAGATCATGTTTGTATAATTCTCAACATGGCACCTGCCACATAGTAAATGCTGCAAAAAATGTAGCTATTACTATGATCAGAGCAGCAGTAGGCATAGTGGTCAGGAGCTAGTCTGGGGCCAGTCTGCTATGCTACAATCATGGCTCTGCCTCTTACTTTGTGAATTTGGGCAAGTCATTTAACGTTTCTAAGCCTCAGTTTTCCCATCTGTAAAGTAAGAGTAACAATTTTTCCTACCTCAATGAGTTGTTTGGGGATTAAATAAGAATGTATATTCCATGAGATTTTTGTAGGTATGGCTGGATTTGGGGAAAATAAAACAAAATGACAGAAACAATTCAATGGAAAATAAGTTTGGGAGTCACTGCACACTATATATCCTTCTTAGAGAGTCACAACGCACCTAGGCATATGACTAAAGGCTCTGGCAAGTCCTGCAGTAAAGCAACCCTATTATTGTTACATAATTCCATGTTTCTCCAAATTATAGAATCTACACCTCCTTTTCATGCTGCATATATTAACACCTGGTAAACCAGTACCCATGGGATACTTAGAACAGTGCTTGACACAATGTAATGTTTCAGTAAGTGTTAACAATCAATATTGAATATTATGTATTAATTCCCTAAGAGGATGGTGCCACAACTGAGGTGGGTGGCAGGGCTTTTGATTTTCTTTTTACTTTTTTTTTGTTGAAAACTGGTTTATTATTATTATTATACTTTAAGTTCTGGAATACATGTGCAGAACGTGCTGGTGTGTTACGTAGGTATACATGTGCCATGGTGGTTTGCTGTACCCATCAACCTGTCATCTACACTAGGTATTTCTCCTAATGCTAACCCTCCCCTTGCCCCCCACCCCCTGACAGGCCCTGGTGTGTGATGTTCCCCTTCCTGTGTCCATGTGTTCTCATTGTTCAACTCCCACTTATGAGTGAGAATATGCGGAGTTTGGTTTCCTGTTCCTATGATAGCTTGCTGAGAATGATGGTTTCCAGCTTTATCCATGTCCCTGCAAAGGACATGAACTCATCCTTTTCTATGGCTGCATAGTATTCCATGGTGCATATGTGCCACATTTTCTTTATCCAGTCTATCATTGATGGGCATTTGGGTTGGTTCCAAGTCTTTGCTATTGTGAATGGTGCCACAATAAACATACGTGTACCTGTGTCTTTATAGTAGAATGATTTATAATCCTTTGGGTATATACCCAGTAATGGGATTGCTGGGTCAAATGGTATTTTTCTAGTTCTAGATCCTTGAGGAATCGCCACACTGTCTTCCACAATGGTTGAACTAATTTACACTCCCACCAACAGTGTAAAAGTGTTCCTATTTGTCCACATCCTCTCCAGCATCTGTTGTTTCCTGACCTTTTAATGATCATAATTCTAACTGGCATGAGATGGTATCTCATTGTGGTTTTGGTTTGCATTTCTCTAATGACCAGTGATGATGAGCTTTTTTTCATATGTTTGTTGGCCACATAAATGTGTTTTTTTTTTTTTTGAAAAGTGCCTGTTCATATCCTTTGCCCACTTTTTGATGGGGTTGTTTTTTTTCTTGTAAATTTGTTTAAGCTCCTTGTAGATTCTGGATATTAGCCCTTTGTCAGATGGATAGATCGCAAAAATTTTCTCCCATTCTATACATTGCCTGTTCACTCTGATGGTAGTTTCTTTTGCTGTGCAGAAGCTCTTTAGTTTAATTAGATCCCATTTGTCAATTTTGGCTTTTGCTGTCATTGCTTTTGATCATGAAGTCCTTGCCCATGCCTATGTCCTGAATGGTATTGCCTAGGATTTCTTCTAGGGTCTTTATGGTTTTAGGTGTTACATTTAAATCTTTAATCCATTTGAGTTAATTTTTGTATAAGGTATAAGGAAGGGGTCCAGTTTCAGTTTTCTGCATATGGCTAGCCAGTTTTCCCAACAGCATTTAATAAATAGGGAATCCTTTTCCCATTGCTTGTTTTTGTCAGGTTTGTCAAAGATCAGATGGCTGTAGATGTATGGTATTAATTCTGAGGGCTCTGTTCTATTCCATTGGTCTATATATCTGTTTTGGTACCAGTACCATGTTGTTTTGGTTACTGTAGCCTTGTAGTATAGTTTGAAGTCAGGTAGCATGATGCCTCCAGCTTTGTTCTTTTTGCTTAGGGTTGTCTTGGCTATGCAGGCTCTTTTTTGGTTCCATATGAAATTTCAAGTAGTTTTTTCTAATTCTGTGAAGAAAGCCAATTGTAGCTTGATGGGAACAGCATTGAATCTGTAAATTACTTTGGGCAGTATGGCCATTTTCATGGTATTGATTCTTCCTATCCAGGAGCATAGAATGTTTTTTCATTTGTTTGTGTCCTCTCTTATTTCCTTCAGCTGTGGTTTGTAGTTCTCCTTGAAGAGGTCTTTCACATCCTTTGTAAGTTGGATTCCTAGGTATTTTATTCTCTTTGTAGCAATTGTGAATGGGAGTTCACTCATGATTTGGCTCTTTGTTTGTCTATTATTGGTGTATAGGAATGCTTGTGATTTTTGCACATTGATTTTGTATCCTGAGACTTTCCTGAAGTTGCTTATCAGCTTAAGGAGTTTTTGGGCTGAGACAACGGGGTTTTCTAAATATACAATCATGTCGTCTGCAAAAAGAGATAATTTGACTTCCTCTCTTCCTATTTGAATATGCTTTATTTCTTTCTCTTGCCTGATTGCCCTGGCCAGAAGTTCCAATACTATGTTAAATAGGAGTGGTGAGCAAAGATATCCTTGTCTTGTACCGTTTTTTCTGTTTTGTTTTGTTTGAGACAGAGTCTCACTCTGTTGCCCAGGCTGGAGTGCAGTGGCACGATGTTGGCTCACTCCAACCTCCGCCTCCCAGGTTCAAGCGACTGTCCTGCCTCAGCCTCCTGATTACCTGGAACTATAGGCATGCACAACCACACGCAGCCAATTTTCGTATTTTTTAGTAGAGACAGGGTTTCACCATGTTAGCCAGGTTGGCCTTGATCTCCTGACCTCAGGTGATCTGCTTGCCTTGGCCTCCCAGAGTGCTGGGATTACAGGTGTGAGCCACCATGCCCAGCCACTGGGCCTTTGATTTTCTTGGCTTTGGTTTTCTCTAGTAGGCAGGCATCCCCAGGCTTCACAGCAGAGAGTAGATGGGGCTGTCTCAACTGATTATCCTTGTATATACTGCAATTAATGCATAGTGGACAACTACAGAAGTCAGATATAAAGCAAGGGCCTTGGAAGCGTATACTTTGCTCCTTGACTATCTATTACTCAGGCTTTGTAGCACCAACAATTTGCATCCAAAGTCAAGAGAAAAGACAGAAAGGGTAGCAGTGCACCCTCCTCCAATTCCCACTTACAGTGCTTAAGCACATTCTTTCCTTCACACCACTCCACTACACCCATACATACACATTGCACAGTAGCCTCACATCCTCACCCCAGCAGGAAACGTAGTGAATATAGGAAGAGGGTGCCTACGTAGAGAAAAAGCACTGGCCTGGGAGTCAGAAGATCTGGCTTTTACTCTGGCATGGCCACTAATAAGCCCCACAACCTTAGAGAAAACTCAAATAGAGACCACCTCTCTGGGCTCACACTTCAGACTTAATAAATTGAGAGACTGAACTGGATTATTTCAAAACTTCTTTCTAGCCCTAGCATTAACATTCAAAGTGAACAGAGATGATCATGTCCATTTTTTAGAATAGGAAACAGGTACAGAGTGATTAAGTGACTTTCCCAGGATTATACCAATGGTAAATGGTAGATTTGAACTGGGACAGGTCTCAACCCCCTGCCTTCCTACCACAGAGCTGCCATGATCTCCCTAGATCCCCCTGTGTTCTAGGAATCACAGACACAAAGTGTGGAAACAGGTAATTACAAAACAAAACCAAAACAAGCAAGAAAAAATTAGAACATACACTCTGCCATTCTCAAGGGATCTTCTAAATGGCCCAACAGACTTTTTTTTTGGGGGGGGGGGCATCTCATGGTTGTTCATCTTTTCTATGTTTAGTCCTTTCTCATTCCTTCCTTTTTCTTTTCTGTTTATTTTTTTGAAAGGATTTGAAATGTAATCTATTGTAAAGCACATTTCCCTTTTATTTGTGCTCAAATTTTTTTTTCATCGTAATCATTCACTTTCCCATTTACTGAGCACATATTATTTATAACATTTATTTTAGGTTTGGGAGGTGCATGTGAAAGTTTATAATATAGGTAAACTCATGTAATGGGGGTTTGTTGTGCAGATTATTTTGTGACCCAGGTATTAAACCTAGTACCCAACAGTTATTTTTTCTTTCTACTCCTCTCCCTCCTCCTACCCTCCACCCGCAAGTAGACCCCAGTGTTTATTTTTCCCTTCTTTGTGTTCATGAGTTCTCATCATTTAGCTCCCAGTTGTAAGTGAGAACATGTGGGTATTTGGTTTTCTTTTCCTGCATTAATTTGCTAAGGATAATAGCCTCCAGTTACATACATGTTCCCACAAAAGACATGATCTCATTCTTTATTATGACTGCATAGTATTCTGTGGTGTATACGTACCACACTTTATCCAGTCTGTCATACATGGGTATTCAGGTTGATTCCATGACTTTGGTATTGTGGATAGTGCTGCAATAAACATTTGCATGCATGTGTCTTTATGGTAGAATGATTCATATTCTTCTGGGTATATATCCAGTAATGGGATTGCTGGGTCTAATGGTATTTCTGCTTTTAGCTTTTTGTGGAATCGCCATATTGCTTTCCACAATGGGGGAATTAATTTACACTTTACACTCCCACAAACAATGTATATGTTCCCCTTTCTCTGCAACATCGCCAGTATCTTTTTTTTTCTTTCTTTTCTTTCTTTTCTTTTCTTTTCTTTTTTTTTTTTTGATGGAGTTTTTGCTCTTGTCACACAGGCTGGAGTACAATGGCATGATCTCGGCCCACTGCAACCTCTGCCTCCTGGGTTCAAATGATTCTCCTGCCTCAGCCTCCCAAGTAGCTGGGATTACAGGCATGCACCACCATGCCCGGCTAATTTTTGTATTTTTAGTAGAGACGGGGTTTCACCATGTTGGCCAGGCTTGTCTCGAACTCCTGACCTCAGGTGATCCACCCGCCTCTGCCTCTCAAAGTGCTGGGATTACAGGCATGAGTCACCACACCCAGCCTTCTTATTTTTTAATTTTATAGTAATAGACGTTCCGACTGGTGTGAGATGCTATCTCATTGTTGTTTTGATTTGCTTTTCTCTAATGATCAGTGATATTGAGCTTTTCTTCATACGCTTGTTGTCCACATGTATGTCTTCTTTTAAAAAGTGTCTGTTCATGTCCTTTGTCCACTTTTTAATGGGGTTGTTTGTTTTTCTCTTGTAAATTTGTTCCAATTCCTTATAGATGCTGGATACTAGACCTTTGTCAGATGCATAGTTTGCAAATATTTTCTCCCATTCTCTAGGTTGTCTATTTACTCTGTTGATGTTTCTTTTGCTGTGCAAAAGCTCTTAAGTTTAATTAAATCCCATTTGTCAATTTTTGATTTTTGTTGCAATTGCTTTTGGCATCTTCATTATGAAATCTTTGCTTGTTCCTATGTCCAGAATGGTATTGCTTAGGTTGTTTTCCAGGGTGCGGGGTTTTACATTAAGTCTTTAATCCATCTTGAGTTGATTTTTGAATATGGTGTAAGAAAGGTGTCCAACTTCATCTTCTGCATCTGACTAACCAGTTATCTGAGCACCATTTATTGAATAGGGAGTGTTTTCCCCATTGCTTGTTTTTGTCTGCTTCATCAAAGATCAGATGGCCGTATGAGAGCAGCCTTGTTTCTGGGCTCTCTATTTTGTTCTGTTGGTCTATGTGCCTGTTTTTGTACCAGTACCATGCAGTTTGACTACTGTAGCCCTGTAGTATAGTTTGAAGTCAGGCAACATGACACCTGTATCTTTGTGCTTCTTGCTTAGTATTGCCTTGGCCTATTCAGGCTCCCTTTCTTTTTCTTGAACGGCTCTATATGCCTTTCTTGCCTGTTACCTAATCTTCACTTATTTCCTAAGCTCCAAATTGGGGGAAAAACAAACAAACAAACAACAAAAAAAACCTTCATGCTGTTACAAGGTGTGTCTTTTGCCTGAGTTTTTGATATGGTTTGAATCTGTGTCCCTGCCCAAATCTCATGTCAAATTGTAATCCCAACTGTTGGAGGTGGGCCTGGTGGGGGGAGATTGAATCATAGGAGCAACCACCCCCATGAATGGTTTAACACCATCCCTCAGGTGTTATTCTCATGATAGTGAGTTCTTGTGAGATCTCATTGTTTAAAAGTGTGTAGCACCTCCCCCAACTTGCTCCTGCTCTGGTCACATAAGACGTGCCTGCTTCTCCTTCACCTTTCACCATGATTGTAAGTTTCCTGAGGCCTCCCCAGAAGCAGAAGCATCTATGCTTCTTGTACAGCCTGCAGAAATGTGAACCCATTAAACCTCGTTTCTTTATAAATTACTCAGTCTCAGTTACTTCTTTATAGCAGTGCAGAAACGAACTAATACAGTTTTCCACCTGAAATTGGACCGCCTTTCTTTCTGTTCCTTTGAGAGCCTCATTTTCTCTAATGTATTGGTTCTGAAACTTGACTGTACATTCAGAATCACCTAGAAGCTTTGGTTAAAAAAAAAAAGAGAGAGAGAAAAAAAGATTGCTAGACCTCACCCCAGAGTTTCTGATTCAGTAGGTCTGTAGTGGAGCTGAAGATTTTGAATTTTTCATAAGCTCCTAACTGGTGTTGATACTGCTGGTCCTGGAACTACTGCTTTAATGAGAGTTTAAACCTGCTATCTTCATGTTCCTACAGTCACAATTTAGTGCCAATGGAAAGTTAGCCACGAATAGCTCTTGCTCTAAAGAGACCTTTTGTTTAAATCAGAAACAAAAAAATGCTGTTTGTTTGGGGTAAACCTTATCCAAAAGTGATTTGCTTTGATTGTGCTGATTGACAAGTGTCATTTTTCATGGCTTATTACTAATTCCAAAGCTTGTGAGTAAACTGAAGGTTCAATAATGAGCCAATGATGGCATGAATAATCACAGCCTTATTCATGAGTAATGACATCTAGGAAAGCTTCCTGTGACATTTTTCTACTCGCTGATCAAGAATACTTCTTGTTTGGTTTATAGTTTGCATCCAGAGGAAACTGACAGAGAGTTGACCTGGTGTGTGTGGAAAAACATTAATTTCGGAATCAAGGAAAACAAGGTTTAGTCCAGGCTCTGCCATTGACTAGTTGAATGACCAGCTTCTTTCCCTGTCTGGGCCCTAGACTTACAGATGTAAAATGAACTTACTGGAAATATATATTTCATGCAGATTTTAAGACATGAAGCCAGTTTGGGAGGAAAGAACCCAACCAAACAGTTCAATAGTAAAATACGTTCTGGAATCACTCCATTCTATATGCCCTTCTTAGAATGTCACACTATTCCCTGACATATCTCTTAGTCCGTTTTATGTTGCTGTAACAAAATACTACAGGCTGGGTAATTTATAACGAACAAGAATTTAATTGGCTCATGGTTCTGGAGGCTGGGAAGTCCCACAATAGGTCATTTGCAAACTGGAGGCCGGGGGTTACTGCTAACATGGCTCAGTCCAAGTCCAAAAGCCTCAGAACTAGGAAAGCTGATGGTGTAACTCTTAGTATGAAGCCAAGGGCCTGAGAACCTTTGGGGCTGGCATCTAGCAAAAGCCTTCTTGCTTCCTAATTCTACGCTAGAAGGCAGAGAGGCAAAAGAGGGTGAGATAAAGGGACAAAATAAAGACCAAAATTGTCCTTTTATAATGAACACACTCATGTGATAACAAACCCACTCCCAGGATAACAGCATTAATCCATTCATGAGGGCAGTGCCCCACCTCCCAACAGTGCCGCGCTAATGACCAATTTCTCTACACATGAACTTTGTGGGGGCACATTCAAACCATGGCAGCACATTATAAAGGCTCTGAGAAGTCCTGCAGTAGCACAACACTTTAGTGTTTTTTAACTAAAGTATATGACCATGACACACATCTTAATGCTACTAATACCTCATAGGCCAGTATTCCAAAGGCAGCAATCATCCCAGGATGATCTACAAGGGCTCTTCCAACTTGAAATGCACTGAGTCTGGGACGTGGCTCTCAAGAATTGCAACTGACATCACAGGGATTGTGTAATGCCTGTGATTTAGGGAAAGCAGAAGCTCATACCACCATTCCAGGTTATTTTTTATCTTCTTATTTTCGAGACAGGGTCTTGCTCAATCACCCAAGCTGGAGTGCAGTGGTATGATCATAGCTCACTGCAGCCTTGAACTCTTGGGCTCAAGCGATCCTCCCACCTCAGCCTCCTGAGTAGCTAGGACTACAGATGTGCATTACCACACCCAGCTAATTAAAAAAAATTTTTAAGATGGAGTCTTGCTACATTTCCCAGAATGGTCTCAAACTCCTGACCTCAAGCAATCCTCAGTTCAGGGTTCTTTTAGTGTTTGGTAGTTAGGCAAAACCTCCTGAACGCATGAGCACTTCACCACTGTGAGAACTATGCCTGTATTTACATGTGTGCTGGTTTCCACATGTCAAGATGCTGCACTCACTTTCTCGGGCCTTTAAGAAGGGCCTCAGGCTCCCACTTTACTAGGTATTGAAGATGGCTGAAGTACTTCCTCCTGGTAAACTGCGGTTTTGCTGTGACGTCCTTTAAATTACCGGGGATTTTCTCACTCACTCTCCACTATTTCTGTGGTTTCCATAGATCCCTCAACCCCATACAATATCAATTTCCCCTGCATAAGTGGCTTTAATGTTTTATCTAGCTGATCTCTTAAAAGCACCACCATGTCTACTAGCTACAGGTGTAGGTTGAAATTCCAGAGTGGGGAATGTCATGTATGTACAATCTTCTATAACTACGTATCACTTTTCAATGTAGTGTCTCATAATATGCTGTCAATTTGGGGAAGGATTTTTATTAATGTATGTTTGACAGGTAAGGAAACTGATGCCCAAAATGGGCTAGTGATTTTTCACAGATTATAGAGTCAGTGAATACCAGAGCTAGAACCTGAGCCCAAATCTTTTCACTCCCAAGCTCATATTTTTGCCTTTGAGAAAGTGCCCATAGAAAGCATTTTGCTTACTTGCATGGATTCATTGGTAGTGGATGTGTGAAGTTCTGTATCAAGGATTCAGAGGTTGGGACTAGAATCAGCTTTAAAAAAAAAAAGTATTGTGATCAATCAATCCTGAATGTAGTTTGGAGTAGAAGTCAGAGGGGCATGGGAAATTGGGCTATATTTGTGGTCCCTGAGGTATGCAAAACCTTACTTCTTGTCTTATTGATATTGTGTCAAGCACTTTTAAATATTTTGAAATTATGACACCCCAAACTATAATTTATTTTCTTTGAGGCTTAAATTAATAGAGTACTAGAAGTGAAAAGAATTCCTTAGATAACCTAGTTCAATATTGAGAACTATGCTGCCCAATATGGTGGCCACTGGCCATATGTCACTCTTGAGCTCTTGAAATGGGGCTAGTCTAAATTGAGATGTGCTTTAAGTATAAAATAATATTGGATTTAAATACTCTATATAAAGAAGGAAAACTATCACTAATAATTTTTTCTATTGATTACATATTAGATGATAGTAATTGGGGTACATTGGGTTAAATACACCATTAAAATTAATTTCATCTATTTCTTTTTACTTATTTTTAAAGTATCTACCAGAAAATCTAAAATTTTATATGTAGTTCGCATTATATATTTTGATTAAACAGTGGCATGTGTCACTTGTTTTTGTGAATAAAGTTTTATTGGAAAACAGCCATGCCCATTCATTTACATATTTTTCATGGTTGTTTTCATGCCGTAATGGTAAAGTTGAGCAGTTGTGACAGATCATATGTTGAATTATTTACTATCTGGACCTTTCCAAGATAAAGTTTGCATACCCCTGATCTAGAATCGCAATCTTTGTGTGTTTATTATTTGCGAGGTACCATATGAAGCTCTTCACATGGATAAGTTCATTTAATTCATACAACCACTCTGAGAGGGGTTCAATTATTTTCCCCATTTTATATGAGAAAATTGAGACCCTAACTAACTCAACCAAGTCCACAGAGCTAGTAAATCCTAGGAGCAAGCCTTGAAACTCAGCTCTGTCTAACTCTAAAGCTTGTACCCTTAATCATCACACCATATTGCCTCCCTGTAAAGGTATGGCTTCTTTCTCTCCTTAAGCTTACATTTATGAATTGATGCTGCCTTCCACTTCCCTTTGGAGCCCTGCTGTCACTTAGCCTGATTGATAAAATGTATTTTGCTCTTACTTTGTATCTACACTGTGTCAAATACTCAACTAGTAGCTTTATATGCAATAATATCTCATGCAATTCTTCTAACTTCCATATTCAAGCCCTTGATTTTGCTGTTCACTCTGCCAAAAATTTATTCCCTTCATTATTCCTCCTATTTAAATCCTGATATTCCTCCATGTTCCCTTAAGCCTCACTTGCTTCTCTGAGAAGCCATTCTTACTTCTGTTCCTCTACTGCTCCCTAGTCACATTAGGTCTTTATATATGCTATGTTGCTTCTTCCCTCACAGCACTTCATGTTTCATCTTCTCAACTTTATTGTATTTTTACACAGGGCAGGTTGTATTAGTTCATCTTCATGTGCTGATAAAGATATACCCGAATCTGGGAAGAAAAAGAGGGTTTTAATGGACCCTTTTTAATGGACTTACAGCTCCATGTGGCTGGGGAGGCCTCACAATCAGAGTGGAAGGTAAGGAAGAGCAAGTCACGTCTTACATGGATGGCATCAGGCCATGAGAGAGAAGAGCTTGTGCAGCAAAACACCTGTTTTTCAAACCACCAGATCTCCTGAGACCCATTCACTATCACAAGAACAGCACAAGAAAGACCCACCCCCATAATTCAGTCATCTCCCAACAGGTCCCTCCCACAACACGTGGGAATTATGGGAGCTACAAGACGAGATTTGGGTGGGGGCACAGAGCCAAACCATATCACAGGTCTTATGGTCCTTCAGAGCCTAGTTTAGCATTCACTATGGGTGTTCAGTAGGCTCATAGAATGAATGCCTTAAGAGGCCTGGGACACTGAACAGAGGAGAGTGAAGTAACCCAACTTATATTACCAAATCCTGAAAAGACATCTGACTGTTGATTATTGCAGTCTCATAACCAAGGGGCACAACACAAATATGCGATTTTGCTTTTAACAACTTGTCAAAACTTGATTTATTTCCATTTCAGGACAATATTGAGTACATGATTCATCAATTGTGCACTTAAACTTAGGTGAGAGGTTAGAATGTGTAGTTCAAAAGACCACTGCTTTGATACTCTTTAGATACCAAGATTGAGAGCTATTAGGGCGCAGAGGGATTAGATTAGGTTCAGACACTGGTCCAGGCTGAACAATCTGTTTGATAGAAAATTAGAGATGGCCTCGTTGTTCTATGAATAATTAGTAAAAAGTTGGAAATCAGATTTCTCATGACCTGATCACTCCCAAAAGCCCCACTTCCTCATACCATCACATTGGGGGTTAAGTTTCAATTTATGAATTTTGGAGGGTTACTAACATTCAGACCATAGCAAGTATTTTGTGTTCCTTTTAGTAAAAGAAATTCACAAACCCCACTTCAATGTGTTCTTCAATTCATTTAACATTTGAGCAATCTAAAGCTCTAGCCATGTACTTTACTTCTCCATCTCCACTTACTCCTCAGGTAAACTCCTCCAGTCCCATGGCTATAAAAATTTAATCAGATAACTATTGCCTTTATAGTTTAGGCCATGATCTCCATGCGACCTCCAGACTCCCATATCTGACTACCTGACTGACTTTACTAGTCCCAAGCCTCACCTCTTATTGCCACCACCCCCAACCTAATTTTCTATTGTTTTCTCCATTTTTCGCAGTGAAAACTCCATCCTTCCAGTTGTCTTGTCCAACAAATCTTTGGAGTCCTCTTTGACTCCCTTCTTTCCAACACATTCCACATTCATTCCATCAGTAAATTCTCTTGGTTTCTCTCTTCAAAGTATACCCAGAATATGCCTACTTTTCATCACCTTCACTGCCATGAACCTATTCAACCTCCACTTGCTACCAACTATTTGGTGTATGGTGCCCATTATCTTTCATCTGGATTGTGATGATAGCTTCTCAAATGCTCCCCCAACTTCTCATCTTGCCACCATCCCAAACTATTCTCTTTTCAATAGCCAGACTGGTCCTATGAAAATATAAGACAAATTATGTTACTGTACTGTTCAAACCCCTTCAATGGCTTCTACTCTCATCCAGAGCAAAAACTAAAATCCCACATGGCCCACTGATTTGGCATCTTGACTTTCTCTCTGAAAATTCTCCACTGAACTCACTCTGCTTCAGCCACATTGGCTTGTTGTTGGTTCTCAAAAACACTAGACAAATTCCTGCTCAGGACCATTGCATTTGTTTCTCCTACCTGGAATACTTTCCTCCTGAATACAATGTAACTTATCCTATAACCTCTTTACAGGTCTCTGCTTAAATGTCATTTGGTCTATAAGGTTTCCTATTGTCATCCTAACTGTCTCCCTTCCCTGTTTTATTTTTTCCATAGCATGTATCACCATCTACTGTACTATGTGTTTGACTTATATGTTTATTGTTTGTCTCCCACCACCGGAATGCAACTACCTGAGGAAAGAGATATTTATGGCTTGTTTGTTACTGTATTCACCAATGCCTGAAACACTGCCTAACATATAGAGACCTTTAATAACTAATTGTAGATTGAATAAATGTAGAGAGAATAAATAAGTCCTGGAGTCCTTTGCAATCTCTCATTGAATAACACCTCTGGCATTGAGACTTGGCATCATGGGGTCATTTGCAAACCTGTCCCTGTTAAATCCTAGTCAATTGCTAGAACATCTACAAGGTTCCAGGCACAGTGTGATGCCCTAAAAAGCTCCAGTCTTAATATTCAGCTGTGGTATTTGCAATTCATCAAGTCATACTTCTGAGCTCTCACAGAACTTCTTGATAGTGGTATCTTCTTCTGGCTACACATTTCAACGCATACTCCAGTAAACAGCCCATTTAGATTTTGCACATATTGAAGGAAGGCTGGTGTTCATATCTTATTGTTATTAATGCAGTTTATAATTTTATTATTGAACTTAATATGTAATTTGTGCCAACCTGTGGCCTCAGGCATTGAGTCCATAGTGACTTGCCATTGCAGGGAGTCACTACTGCTTTGTGGACTACATGGCATCAGTAGTAGCCTCAATTTTGTAGCAATGGTTTTTAGTCATTTCGATGCAAATTTAGTTTTTTTAAAAAAAACCTATAATGCTTTATTTCTGTTTAAAAACATTACCCCTTATTTAATATTGAACTTATTTCTCATTTTTATGCTCCCAATGTAGGATGCTGAAAGGCAGAACTCCTGGAGAAATGCCAGTGGATTGAAGTTCTCCAACCCTTTTTACAAGAAAACACATGAGGAGTATCTGTCCAGAGAAGATCATCAGAAGAGAGCATGTACAATTAAAGACTGCAGATAGTGGGTCTCCTGGACTAGCCCAGCCTGGCCCAGAGATAAGAACATCTAAGGTTGCTTCTTACCCTAGGTTTCTTCAACTTCCCTATCACTTCACCATCCCTTGTTTGCTGGGGAGAAATCTACCTACCCTACACCTCTTGTAATTAGTGCCTAGCTCAGCACCAGACAAGTAATAGGCACCCTGAAAATGTTTGTTCAATTCATTTTATATATTTATCCATTCATTCACTAAATATATATCTGTTGAGTGTTCATTATGTACCAGCATCGTATTAGTACTGGGATACAGTAAGAACTGATCCAGGCAGTCTCTGCTTTCCTCTCAGATCTCCTGTTTCAGTTGTGGGGGAGAGGGCAAAGCAATAAGTACATTGATGATAAGGTGATAAGTGCTACAGAGAAAATATAAAATGAGAAAGAGTGCTAAGGCATTCTAACAAAGGAAAAGGAGTTGTAATTTTCATTTCTGTGGTCAGGTAAGACCTCACTGAGAAGGTAACATTTGAGCAGAAAGGCCTGAAGGAAGAGAAGGATTAAGTCATAGGGTTATTTGATGAAAGAAACTTTCAGACAGAAGGGAGAGAAGATTCAAAGGCCCAGAGGCATGAGTGTAACTGACATATTTGAGAAACAATATGAAGGCCAGGGTGGCTGGATTTAAGTAATCAAGAAGAAGAGAAATAGGATATGAAGTCAGAGAGGTGGAATGGTACAGACCATGTGGGACTTCATAGGCCACTTATATATAGGCTCTGTGCTCTAATAGGATAGGCATGATTAGGGGCTTGGAGCAGAGAGATGACATGATCTGATAGATTTTAGGAAGATCCTTTTGGCAACAGTATTGAAAATAGATTATATAGAGAAGCAAGAGACCAGTGATATTGTAGTAATTGAGTTAAGAGATGATGGAGGTTGCAACCTGTCTATAATGTTCCAAATGCAACCTCATGACAGACTGGCAAAAGTCTAGCCTGCCTTATGCTGTAAGGGGCCAGTCAGTGCTGTGTAACCTGAGGCTGGCTACAAGACCCACACTGGCTGCCTACCATACTCTCTCTATGGGACACCGAGAATACTGCCATCACTGGGAACAAATAGCTGTATAAACATTCAGAATAATCAAGTTGCCTGATGACTAATAATGTTTTTGTTTTGTTTTGTTCATTTTTTGTTTGTTGAGATGGAATCTCTATCTGTCACTCAGGCTGGAGTGTTTGTTTCTTTTCTTTTCTTTTTTTTTTTTTTTGAGATGGAGTCTTGCTCTGTCGCCCAGGCTGAAGTGCGATGGTGCGATCTCAGCTAACTCTGCCTCCCGGGTTAAAGCAATTCTTCTGCATCAACTTCCTGAGTAGCTGGGACTACAGGTGCATGCCACCACATTCGGCTAATTTTTGTATTTTTAGTAGAGACAGGGTATCACCATGTTGGCCAGGCTGGTCTTGAACTCCTGACCTCATGATCCACCCACCTCAGCCTCCCAAAGTGCTGAGATTACGGGCGTGAGCCACCGGGCCTGGCCTGACTAACAATGTTGAACACAGTATTTTGTATGTGCTTATTGTTCCCTTTATCTTTTTTTGTGAAGTCACTGTTCAAGACTGCTTATTTTTTATTGTTTTTTTAAATCTTTATGATCAATTTGTGGGAAATCTTTACCTATTCTTGATAAGAGTCCCTTTTCAGATATATGTACTGTGAATATTTTTCCCAGTGTATGGTTTGCTTTTTCATCTTCTTAACCATATATTTAAAAGAACAGCATTTTTTGATGAAGTCCAATTCATCGAATTTTCTTTTATGGTTATTTTTCTGCCATCTCCTAAAAATCCTTGTCTACCCCAAAGTCCTAAAGATACCATACCATGTTTTCTTCCACAATCTTTATAGTTTTAGCTTATACTTTTCAGTCTGTGATTAATCTCATTAGTATTTGTGTATGCTGTAAGGTAGGAGTCAGTGTACATTTCCTTCCACACATTTATCCAGCCATTCCAGCACCATTTGCATAAAAGTTTTTTCTTTCCTCACTGAATTGCAATGGAGTCCTCAATTGACCATATATGTATGGATCTGTTTCTGTACTGTTTTCTCCCATTAGTTGTTAGTCTATCCTTAGTGAGGGGTCAATCATTCACTGTCGTGATTACCTTACCTTTGTAATAGGTCTTAAAATTGGGTAGTGTGTCTCCCAAAATTGTTCTTCCTTCATAAAAGGTTGTTCTTGTCTAGATTCTTTTGCATTTATAATAAATTTTAGAATCATCTTGTCAACTTCCACAAAGAAATAACTGTAGTGTTTTTAAATGGAATTGTATTGAATCTGTCAATCAATTTGTAAATAAATAATACCTTAACAGTATAGTATTCTGATTCATAAACATGGTATATCCCTTCATTTATTTAGATTTTTTGAACTTTATTGAGGTATGATTGACAAATGCAAATTGTATGTATTGAAGATTTACAATGTGATGATTTGATATATGTATTCACTGTGAAATGATGACCACAATCAAGCTCATTAACATATATATCACTTAATCTAGTTATCTTTTTATTTTATATAGTGAGAACATTTGAAATCTATTCTCCTAGCAAATTTCAAGTATTATTATTAATGATTACACATTATTATTATTATTATTAGAGACAGGGTCTCTAAAATAGGTTGGACTGTAGTGGTGTGATCATGGCCCGCTGTAATCTTGAACTCCTCCACTCAAGCCATCCTCCTGCCTAACCTCTCAATTATCTGGGACTACAGGCATGTGCCACAACGCCTGGCTATTTTTAATTTTTTTTTGTAGAGGTGTGGTCTCACCATGTTGCTCAGGCTACATTACTATTAACTATAGTCACCTTGCTGTACATTATGTCTCCAGAAATTCTTCATCTTATAATTGAAAGTTTGTAATCTTTGACCAACATTTCCCCCTTTTTCCCACCTCACAGACCCGGGTAAACACCATTCTATTTTGTGTCTCTCTGAGTTTGACTTTTTTTTTTTCAGATTTCACATATAAGTGAGATTGTGCTGTCTGTCTTTCTGCATCAGTCTATTTCACTTAGCCTAATGTCCTCCAGGTTCATTCATGTTGTTGCAAATGGCAGGATTTCCTTTAAGGCTGAATAATATTCATATACATATATGTGTGTGTGTGTATTATATATATATGTATAAAAAACATTTTCTTTATTCATCTGTCAACAGACACTTAGGTTGTTTCAATATCTTGGTTACTATGAATAATACTCTAATGAACATGGGAGTGCAAATATCTCTTTGAGATAGTGATTTTATTTTTTGTTTATTTATTTATTTATTTATTTTGAGACAGAGTCTCACACTGTCACCTTGGCTGGAATGCAGTGGCACGATCTCGGCTCACTGCAACCTCCACCTCCCAGGTTCAAGCAATTCTCCTTGCCTCAGCCTCCCGAGTAGCTGGAATTACAGGCATGCGCCACCACGTGGTATTTGTATTTTTAGTAGAGACGGGGTTTCACTATGTTGGCCAGACTGGTCTCGAACTCCTGACCTCATGATCCACCTGCCTCAGCCTCCCAAAGTGCGGGATTACAGGTGTGAGCCACCGCGCCTGGCCGTGATTTTATTTTTTTTGGATATATACCCAGGACATCTGTGGTTCCTAGGTCCTGGAATATGCCTTGGGTGAGGAGCTGGGGTTGTTGTGGGCAAGGGGTCACACAACAGTAGCTGGTCCTGGGTGGCACAACAGTAGCTCCTTCTTCCGGCAGGGTGCAGTAGCGTCTCTGTCTCTGAGGAGTCCGCAGTGACCATGACTGTTGGATAGCTCAGTGGTAAAAGCTGCCGGTATCCTCTGTGGGGCAACCAATGGGATCTACGCTGACCATCACTAAGGGGACCTCCACTGTGAAAGCTGCAGGGAGTCCATGACTACCACAAGGGCTGCTAAGTTCCTCATCAGCAAAGGCTGCCGGGGTTCTCTGCAGGACAGGCCATGGAGTATCATGTTGGCACCTTCTGCATGACTGATACTGATGGCTCAACCCTTCTTTGTCTCCTGATGTCTCAACTATGCCATTTCGGTTATTATTTTTGTGTGGTTTTTCTCCATATTTTACTCCACTGTGTTTCTTCAGGTTCTTGGTTAAACTGTTGAGCCTTCTCTGATCTATCTATGTTTATGGATATCTGTATAATTGTTTTTTTTTTGTTGGGGAACAAAGTCTAGTATCTCCTACTCTGCCATCTTGCTGATGTCACTCTCTCAGGACATAGATTTCTGATGGGGTTAATTCTGAAACTTGGGACATCCAAGATCAAGGCATCAGCAGATTTGGTGTCTAGTGAAGGCCCACTTTCTGGTTCATAGACAGTGCCTTCTTGCTGTGTCCTCCCATGGCAGAAGGGTGAGGAGTTTCTCTCAGGCCTCTTTTATAAGGGCCTCCACTTATTCAGGTTTTAAAATTTTTCTCCCTGTAATATTATGTAGTTTGTATTCAGTCATTCTTTGGTAAAATTTTTGGGACAATTCTATGATTTTGGTGCTATAGTGAGTGGCATCACTTTAGAAAAGTTGCAAATTGTTGCTAGCGTATACAAAAACGAGATTTTTGCATATTGATCTTGCAGTCTACAACCTAATTGAATTTACTTATTTGTTCCTATGGCTATTTTGTGCACTTCTTATGATTTTCTCTACTCACAACCATGCCATTTGCAAATAAAGACCATTTTATTTCTTCATTTCCAATTTGTATGTCTTTTATTTATTTATTTATTTGCCTTATTGTACTGGTTAGAACTGCAGGTGCAATGTGAATTGGAAGTGATGATAACTGATATTCTTGCTTTTTTCCCATTGTTAAGGAGGTAACATTAAATATTTCACCAGTAAAAAGTATATTCACTGTAAGTTTTTACATAGAAGGCTTTATCAATTTTAGAAAGTTTCCTTCTATTCCTAATTTACTGAAATACTTTATGATGAATGGCAAATGGTAAATTTAATCATGAATGGTGAATGGTCCTGTATTAGTTTTTCTATAATGTGTAACAAATTGCCATGACATACTGGTTTAGAAAAGACATTTATTAGCTCACAGTGCTGTAGGTTAAAAGTCTAACATGGGATTCCTGGGTTCTCTTTTCAGAATCTCACAAGGTTGCAATCTAAGTGTTGGCAACTGCATTCTCATCTGAAGCTTGGGGTTCTCTTTGCAGCTTTGGGGATGTTGGCAGAATTTAGTTCCTTGTGACTACAGGGCTAAGGCCCTCAACTCCTGGAGGCCACCTGCAATAGGCAGTTTACATCATAGCAGCTTGCCCTACTTTTAATTTTGATTACTTTTTGCTTGGACTACTGAAATAGTGACCAACTTGGCCTCCTCTTAGGTCCCTTAGGTCCTCTCTTACTCATGTTAAAATTTACATCTGATTATGTCACCTCTTAAAAAAAAACAAAAAAACAAAAAAACTCTGATGACTCCTGACTGCCCAGAGAAAGAGGTCTAAACCTTTGCATATGGTAACAAAAGCTTTTCATGCCCTGACCCCAACCTCTCTCTTCGGTTGCCAGTCATAAGCCGCCTATTTTTGGAGCCATAGGATGTGCCATGCACTTTGGCATGCTTGTCCCAGCAGCTGTTATTTCCTCTACCTAGAATGTTAGAAGTCACCTCCTCATACTCCAGTACCACACATAGTCTTTCCATCTGGAGAAATCTTATTCACTTATGTGAAAGCTAGGCTCAAATGTCACTTTCTCTGTGATGCCTCTTCAATCATTTTCTTCTCCAGGGCCCACATATCCAAGTGTCTAATTTTGGGCACATGCTTTTTAATTGAATATCTGTCTCCTAATAATCTGTGCTTATCCTGAGGGCTGGGACCATATTTTATTTATTTATTTATTTTCTGAGGGAGACTGCTCTGGATCAGGCTCTGTGGAAGGGTTGCAGGTACAAAGATGAGGAAGGCCATCGAGAAGGAAATTCTGAGCAGTTAAGTACACAATTACAATACAGTGTGATATGGACTGGGCTAGAGTGATACACAAAGTGCTGTTGGTGTGTAGAGAATAGGGAATTTAGTTGTTCTGGGGTGAAGGTAGAGGTGGAGAGAGTAAGGAAAAAAGGCTTCACAGAGAATGTTCCACTGGTGCTGGAGGCATAGAAAATAGAGAGGGGAAATGGCATAACATGCCAGTAGATGAAAAAACCCAAAGGTCTGTAATTGTGTAGTGCATAGCTAGAAGGGATCTCAGCTCATGCACTGGTGGACTCAAAAAGCTAAATAGCAAAACTTCAGATTTTATGACACATGCTAATTCCACTATTGGTGGTTCCCTGGAGTGCTGTGCTAAGAACGATTCTTTTTTAATTGAGGTAAAATTCACATACCATAAAATTCACCCTTTTAAAGTGTACAATTGAATGGTTTTCATATATTCACAGGATTATGCAACCTATCACTGTAATGTAATTCCAAGACATTTTCATCACCCCCAAAAAGAAACCTCACACGCATTAAGCAGTCCCTCCCCCATTATCCCCTCCTCCTAGCTCCTGGCAACCACCAGAGCCCTTTCTGCCTCTACGGACTTTCCCATTTTGGACATTTTACATAGATGGAATCATATAATACGTGGTCTTTTCTGCCTGTTTCTTTTACTTAGCATCATGTTTGCAAATTTCATCCATGTTGTATCATGTAACAATACTTCATTCCTTATTATTTCTGAATAATATTTCGTTGTATGGATGGACCACATTTTGTTTATCCAGTTGGTTCTGAGAAGGATTTTGAGGCCAGCTCTGGGAGCATCAGGGAAGAAAGCCATGGCCATGGGTGTCTGTCATGTGCTGGGGGAGAGAGAGCTGTGGTACCTCCCATGTACCACAAATTTTCTATCCTGCTGACAGAGGAGTGGTTTCATTCACAACTACTGCCCAATGCGATCTGAGATGTCTAACAAATTGATAAAATTGTATACTTGAAGAAAAATGGTACTTAATAGCTAGACTATTTTCTAAGATACATTCAGATCCCTACAGGATCATAAGAAGTCAGAGTTAGAAGAGCGGGAAGAGATCAGCCACTACTCTCCCTTTGTTTTCTTGCCAGGAAAGCAATCAATGCCACCAATAGCCTCTCTAAAATTACAACATTTCTTTTCACAAAATAGCCCAGGGACTTCTAAACACTGGGGGATATTTTCAATAGACGAAGAGAGAATGTTGAGAAAACCCTTCTGCAAGTAGAGATTGAAGAAGACGTGCTGCTGGAAGATACAGAGGTGAGAGACCAGAGAAAAAAAGACAGACAATGGCTGCCTTGCTTCCTGATGGGTTTTCACTTCCTACCCTAGAGTTCTGCGAGACTTCTAGAATCTTTATAATGCTAGCTCAAGTGGGATTCTATTATTTGCAGCAAAATTCCTAAAATTCATGGAAAAGTTTCTCTAGCCCAGTTTTTTTTTTCAGGCCAAGGGAAACCCTACCTCCATAAACTCAAGCATGTGTTTATCCAAATGACCCCTGAGGGCAGTGATTCGAATGCATATCCCGAGATGCTTATTTATCAGTGGTATGTAGGGAATGTTGTTCCCCACTTACAAGATCCAGAAATCCTGCTTAAATACCCATGTGCCCATCACTGAATGTTCTTAACTTTTCCTTGGAAGGCTTCTGATGAATAGAAATTCTATACTTGGAAGGAGGAAAGTGAATAATTTAAATGTGTTGCTTGAAGAACTATACTACAAATTAACCCAAAGGTAAAAATGATAGTCTAACTTGGAAATGCAAAACATTAAACAATTGGGAGTAGATTAAGAAAAGTCATCTCTGTGCAAAGAGCCCCAATCCAACTTGCCTCGAAGCAAAACTTCATAAAATAATCTTGACTGTGTGCCTCCAATCAAAATACAAGGTAATTAAAGACCGGTAGGAACATGTAGTGACCTCTTAAAATCCAGACTGAAAACGGTGAAAAGAAACAAAACTATAGTAAAAGAAATAATCTTTGTTTCAGTGCTAATAAACTTTTTTTCACCTCACCATTTTTAAATGAGTGTGGGAGTGAGGCAAAATCTAGACAAACTTTCTCAAAAACAAAACATACATAGGTCTTCCTCCCTTCTTTGAATAAAGAATCAGTGCTGACTCTATGCAGACACCTGCTACTTGGCACTCAGCCAACTTGCTAACCAACCCTGGCTTTCAGCCCAATTAGCTAAGCACGCGTCATCCAGAACGCGTTAATTATTCCTAGTGATCTCCCAAAGTATCCGATGGGATTATACAAAGAAAGGTGGACATAACCTTCTTTTACAAGGACATTTACTAAGGAAACACCATTGCATGCATTCTTGAAAATTCGAGACATTCCTATAAATGCATAATATCAGAGCTGGCAGGCACCTTCGTTATCCAAGTCTCATTATCCAAGCCCCTCATGAAAGGGAGAAACTGGGGCACTCCCAAAAGCTTCCAATAAACTACAAGTAGACAGAAGATAAACATAAAAATAAAAAAATAATTGAATAAAGTCTACTATTTCAGACACACTGTAGGGACAGAAAATATATACCATGGCATTTTTGTGAATTAAGTGATAATAATTCACTTTTAATTTCAGTTTATTTGGAACAAAGAGGCAAGATTAGAGAGGATGGGAATTGATAGTTTCAAATCCCTGCCTGCCATTTCTTTTCAATGGTATTCCTATGCCTCAGTGTCTCCATCTATAAATAAGGCAGCAGGAAAATTTAAAAGTAAAACAGAGTAACATAATGGTTGCAAACACAGGCAGCTTTGAAATTGTCTTTTTCCTGGCTATGAAGGTGCATTTGGTGAGAGATTCATGGTTCATGCCTAAGAAAAATCAGTCTTATATTTATTCATCCCTCATGTACTAGGCTGTAGGTGTTCCCCCTGTAGATTTGTGAACCTCTCATGTGCATTATGTTATTAATTATCAGCAGAACCATGTAAGTTGTCATCGACCCCATGCTACAGATGGGGAAAAAGAATCAGAGAGTTTGGGTTATCTGCTTGAGGTCACATAGCAAGAGTCAGAGTGGTGATTTAAACCAGATTTCTGAGTCCAAGTTCATGTTCTTTCCACTATACTATGTTGCCTTTCATACACTCATGTAATCTTCACGTAATGTACCATATGCCCCACAGCACTTTCTACACATACTAGGTATTCAATCCAGTGGTTGCTTTAATGAAGAATGTACAACTACTGTGATATAGGCAATGTTTTAAGTACTTTACAGGTTTCAAACTACTTTTAATCTCACAACAATCCAGTGAGGTTGTTTCTATTATCCTAATTTTGGAAATGAAGAAACGAAGGTGTACAGTTTTAGTAACTCGCCCAAGGTCACCATGCCAGTAAGTGGTTCATCTTCTGCCAAGTTCTGACTCTTAACTTTTGGTATTCACTGAAAGTGTGATGAGCGCTCTTTCTTTGGCATCCTCCTGATGGTCAGAAGGAAGACCAGAAGGAGAGACCAAGAAATACAAAAGGTGCAGTTAGTTATGTTCTAAACAGAATGTGGGCTGGGGGAAGAGGGAGCACAGCTCCTAGAAGTTAAGTCAGTTAAGTCAAAGTTACACAGAGAGCGTCTCAGTGGCAGAACAGAGACTGTTTGTGCAACCTTCCATTGGGAACAGATGGTGGTCTTGTCTGGTCTTGTCCAGTCATACCCTTTTTGGTGGCATTCATTGCTAACTTAACAGCAAAGAGAACTTAGAGGAGCAGAAGGTCTATTTCTTCAAGTGAACATTGATTTCGTCAAACGGCACATGAGAAATATTCCCCAAGTAGCAGACTTGTTATAGAGTGCCTGTAATTCAGAAACTCATTCATTTGAAGCCATTCCCTCTGTATTTCTATCACTTCCTTCAATTTTAGTCTTGTCATTTTATTATTTCCATGGGCAGTTCTGTTGGTATGAAAGCAAGATACGGGCTCTCATCAAAAGCAAGCCTTTGATGTTACTCATGAACATCAGCTAGAAAGTCAGCAAAGCCAGAGAAGAGAGAGTTGGTTTACAGATCTCAAAGGCAACAGAGAATGCTGTCCTCATCAAATTGATCAAAGTGTTGGATTTAATTACACAAATATAGCAATTTGGTGATCTTTTATAATACTTTCCCCTAGGACTGCAGAGTGGGAAAGCCAATTCTTTTTTCTGCTTGATTGCTTTAGACTATTACAAACTGTTCCCTTGGGAAGGGCAGAAAATCAGTTATGATCTTTTGTCTCTCATCCAAAGTACAGGAAAGTCACTGCTTTCCAGTGAATGAGGCACAGATTTCCCCCTCATTTCACTCTCAATCCCCTAATTAGATGACTATTATGAAAACTGTTGAAATTTAATAGATGAAGGCTGCTCTCAGAAGAGGTCAAGGGACCATAGAGGCTCATAAATGATGGCATTGTCCCCCTAACACCTGGATGGGCAGTTAGCTTGTAATTCTTATCATGGCCCAGCTTCCTTTGGCTCTCTGGCCAGGAACCAATGTGAGAGTGTACCTTCTGGAAAGCAGAGGTGTTCACTGAGCTCTAATTACTCTCTTCTAATGGCTGATCATGGACACTTCTGTTTTCCTATCTACAAAAATGACAGCTATCTTTTGGGTAACTAACCACTCCTATTTTGTGCCCAATTCATAGTTCTGAAGATATGGTCTGCTTGTGCCCACTCTCCTCATGGAGCTAAAGGCGCCAAGGAAATCAACAGATTTCCTCCTAGCCTTCTTTGCCCATAGAGACTAAGAGTAGAGTCTGAGACCTGCACAGCCCTTGGGGTGGTTTAGGCTGCATGGGAAGAAGGTTCTTCTCCTTATCTGACATGTCTCACATTCCTTCCACGGGAGAGCAGAAAACTCATTTCTTATTTTTTAACTTTTTTTTTTTTTGAGATGGAGTCTTGCTCTGTCACCCAGGCTGGAGTGCAGTGGCATGATCTCGGCTCACTGCAAGCTCTGCCTCCTGGGTTCACGCCTTTCTCCTGCCTCATCCTCCCGAGTAGCTGGGACTACAGGCACCCGCTGCCACGCCTGGCTAATTTTATGTATTTTTAGTAGAGACGGGGTTTCACCGTGTTAGCCAGGATGGTCTCAATCTCCTGACTTCGTGATCCGCCCACCTCAGCCTCCCAAAGTGCTGGAATTACAGGCGTGAGCCACCGCACCCAGCCTATTTCTTAACTTTCAATTAATTTATTTTTAAGTATATACCTCAATGATTTTTAAATAAGTTTACTGAGTTGTACAATCATTGCCATAATTCAATTTTATAATTGAATTAATCACTCCCAAAATATCTCTTATGCCCATTTTCTTTCATTCCTGATTCCCACTCCCGGGCAACCACTAATGTGCATTACCATTTCTGGACATTTCATATCAGTGGAATCAAACAATATTGGGTATTTTGTGACTGGTTTCCTTCACTTAGTATAATGTTTTTGAGGTTCATCCATGCTGTAGCATGTATCAGCAGTCCATTCCTTTTCCTTTTCCATTCCTGCTGAATAGCATTTGAAAGCTATTTCTTTGTTCCTCCCTAACTCCTCAAGATTAAAAAAAAAATACCAGATATGAAGCCCTACACAATCCAGCTGACTTCTCCAAATTCACCTCTTACACCTGTAGCACTTCACTTCACCTCCCATGCTGCGAGCATATGGCCTTCTTCCGAATCCTCCAATGTGCAATGATCTTGTCTACTGCAGTGCTGTTGAAGATGCTGTTCCATTTCCCTAAACACTACTCCCTCCAACATGCATGTATGTATTTCACCTGGTTAATTCCTACTCATGCTTCAGGTCTCTATTGAAAGCATATTCCCTCAGAGGAACCTTCCCTGACCCTGTAAATTAGGTCTGACTTTTCTCTTACATGCTCTCTTAGCATCTCTGTCAAGAGTTCTTGTTATATGTGGAATTAGCTCATGATTTATAGAATTACTTTTTAAATGCCTGTCTCTGACCTGCTCCTTCTCTACCTCCACCTCCCCCCAATTCCCTGCCCCAGCCCAAGAGCTCTAAGTTCCGCAAGGACTAATACTCTCTGTTGTGGTTACCACCAGCCCAGGACCAGGAACATAGTAGGTGCACAGTAAACATTCACACCTTGCCTGCCTGCCTGAACCCTTCCTTGCCTTTGGTGCTGCAGATGGTAGGTCTTCTCTTTCCATGTTCAATTATGTCAGCAACAGCAAGGGGAATCTGTACTTTATATGCCATGGAGTTTCCTAAAATGTGCCCGTCTATAAAGATGTGCTGTTTTCAACTGACAGCATCAATGCATTGAAGACAAACACAACCTGACAGCTAGAATGTAGTCACTACAAAGTGTCCATGAGGCCAGCTACATGGCGTGGAATGGAGGGAATGTGACTATGTGATGAGAACCCCCAGTACACTTCTCAACTTTTCAAGTAGCTCCCAGGGAAGACCTGGGGGCAACCTTGTTCACCGAGGTGCTCACTAACGCTTTCATGTAATGCCAATTCCAGTGCACTGAGCGG
This sequence comes from Pongo pygmaeus, assembly GCF_028885625.2. Lineage (NCBI taxonomy): Eukaryota > Metazoa > Chordata > Mammalia > Primates > Hominidae > Pongo > Pongo pygmaeus. The sequence continues at coordinate 144,989,594 of NC_072396.2, read as the reverse complement.
CACTTTGACTGGCTGTTTGTTTGACTCTGCTTTCGACACCTCTCTTGAAAATATGACATATGTCAGAATGAATCCAAGTAGCCTTTAAGCCAGCTTTTACGGCCACACAAAGCTCTTCACCCATTGGGCACACTGAAAGACACTTGATGCTGTTTGAGAACACTCCTCTTAATCTGCTGATAACCTTTTCTGTCTAGCCGGCAAGACCTAAGAAAACATTTCTTTTCATTTGGGTCCATTTTAAATGAAACAAGTAAAAAACATCAACTGTTAAAAACGTGTCTCTTTGTACTTGTGCATCTTTACTTTTGAGTCTTGGCAGGAGATTTTTTAAGGGGCAAATGGATTAAATGAATGAATGCCAATCACAACAACAGCGGTAGACAGTAATAATTCAATTCAACAAGCAGTTATTGAGTGCTTACGATGTGCGGGGCCCTGTATGCAGCCCATGGGGGATAGAGATGAATAAACTGCAGTTTCTGCCCTCCAGGAGCTCATAATCTGGAAGAGGAGACAGACGCGCACATAAATAACACTAATAAGGATGACACTGGGAAACGCTGGAATAGAAGTGCAAGCAAAAGGCTATGGGAATATGGGGAGGGGAAAATTAATTTCAACTGAGAACATCAGGAGAGCTTTCTTGGCAGAAGAAGGGATAAATATGGCACACTGTTTTATTCTAACAACTTGAGAGGAAAAAAAAATGCCATTAAGACTTTAGACTATTCTGGCTGTACCTAGACGGGGCCCCTGCATTGTCTTGGAAGCCCAAGTTCCACTTTAATGCGGTTAATTGGTAGAAAGAAACTCCTTCAGGCCCACAAATCCTAGAATGAACAGTTCTGCTTTACCCTTCAGGACACAGATCCTGTCCTGACTCCCTGATTCCCAACCACTAGCCAAATAGTCACACAGTTTGTAAGCGATGACACTGGGTTTTTATTGCTAAATTGAGGCCACCTCCTCTTAAACGGCCTTAAATCCACCTGGTGTGTGGGGAGACGGGGGAGGTGTGTATATATGCTCTCCTGGCTGGGGCCAGCTCACTGTCCAGGGTTCTTTTGCAAATATGACTTCATCCCCATTCAAACCTGCCCTTGGAAAAGGTCATATACTCATATACCCTCAGACTGCAGAGACCTGACAGTGCTAGTGTTAACTCCCTTTAGAGGCATCTGCATTTTAATGGGAATTCAAACCTTTACCATTGGGAGAATGGGGGGTCAGATAAGGTCCTTGGGCTGGGCTTTACCTAAACCCGGGATGACTCTGCTTATTTGGCCTAAGGGTAGAAAATAGTTTGCAGCTTTGTGGGAAATGATGGTTGCCTCATTTAGTAAAAAAAGAAAAAAGGAAAAACCTGCAAAGCTTTAAGGATGAAAGCACTTAACAAGCAGGGAACAACAGCTAATTAGCATTTCAAAGAGGGGGGTAACAAGTAATAAATACTGTGAATCCCAGAGCCCCAGGATGTGGCCTCTGAAGAACACACTCACCTCCTGCACCTCTCTACCTTGTTTGGCAGCATACGGGCTTTAAAGCCTAGGGGAACCCCGGGCTGGATTACCGGCTGTGACTTGCATGATAATTTGGGCAAGTGACTTAAACTCTTTGAGCCTTAACTTCCTCATCTGTAAACTGGGTCCAGTGAAAGAACTGTTGTGAGGATTATTGACCTAATTAATGTACAAGGCCTAGCACACTACACTGTATAAAATAGGAACGCAATATGACTTCCTCACCTTTTCTTCTGCTGTGTCTGTGGGGAGTGGGGACTGGGGAGTGGGGGGTGGGGCGGGGGCGGGGGAACAGGGATGTCCCTGTTCCTTCTTTCCCCTCTCTCCGCTCTAAAACCAGCCATTATATAAGAGTGAAGCATAATTTTAATACTTTCTGTGGTTAACCATCAATGTTTCCTCAATTTAAAAGTAGATCAGTTGAATAGTTTATTTTCTTTAAGGTGGTGTGTGTGTGTGTGTGTGTGTGTGTAGTGGCCTGCAAAATTTCCCCTCTAGAGGTTATGAATGTTCAACAACAACAAAAGTTCTCCACTTCCAGCTTAATAAAGAAACGATCAGAAGGCCGAGTGCGGTGGCTCACACGTGTAAGCCCAGCACTTTGGGAGGCCAAGGCGAGCGGATCACCTGAGGTCAGGAGTTTGAGATCAGCCTGGCCAACATGGTGAAAATGCATCTCTACCAAAAAAAAAAAAAAAAAAATAGTTACACAAATTAGCCAGGAATGGTGGCATGTGCCTGTAATTCCAGCTACTTGGGAGGCTGAGGCAGGAGAATTGCTTGAATCGGGGAGGCAGAGGTTGCAGTGAGCAGAGATCACACCATTGCACTCCAGCCTGTGCAGCAGAGTGAGACTCAGTCTCAAAAAAAAAAAAAAAAAAAAAAAAAAAAAAATGCCAGGCGCAGGGGCTCATACCTCTAGTCCCAGCACTTCGGGAGGCCAAGGCAGGTGGATCACCTGAGGTCAAGAGTTCAAGATCAGCCTGACCAACATGGTGAAACCCCATCTCTACTAAAAACACAAAATTAGCCGGGTGTGGTAGTGCATGCCTGTAATCCCAGCTACTTGGGAGGCTGAGGCAGGAGAATCACTTGAACCCGGGAGGCAGAGGTTGCAGTGAGCCAAGACTATGCCATTGCGCTTCAGCCTGGGCTACAAGAGCAAAACTCCATCTCAAAAAAAAAGGGGGGGGGTGGGGCAGGAATGATCAGAGGATTCTGCCAGCAGCTAAGGAAGCTACCACATATTGGGAGTAATAGATTTTTCTCAGGACCCCAGAATTCGTCTCATGAAAGTGGCTGCTTGTTTTTCCTGTGTTCAATTCCTACTCTCTATGCTGACCACATTCCCTTTGTTTTTTGTCATATGAAGGTCAAAAGAGTAGAGCAGAACACATTGAAAAGATACATGAAATATGTCCAAGCGATAAGTTATCCCTGTGGCCAGGTATAGTACAGGTAGGGAAAAGGAAGGGGGATGGCAATGGTAAGAAAAGCCTAATTAGCAGCCCTGTCCATTTGCTTCTCCAGTCCCTTGGCTTTAAATATTATGTGCATGCTCAAAAATTAGCCGGGCCTGGTGGTGGGCACCTGCAATCCCAGCTGCTCAGAAGGCTGAGGGAGGAGAATCACTTGAAACTGGGAAGCGGAGGTTGCAGTGAACTGAGATCGTGCCACTGTGCTCCAACCTGGGCAAGACTCTGTCTCAAAAACACACACACACAAATGTATATGCTGAGAACTCCTAAATTTACATCTCTAGCAAAGACCACTCCCTACATTTCACACTCATGAATGTATCTTCAACTCAACATCTCCGCTTGAATAGATATCTTAAACTAAGTACGTCTAAAACCCATTCTAGATCCCCATCTCCCAAAACTTGATCATCCTTCAAATGTTCTGATCTCAATAAATGCAATCACTGTTTATCTAGTTGCTCAGACCAAATATCTTGGACTTATCCTGGACTTTTATCTTTTTTTTTTTTTTAGCATCTTATATCTACCCCCATTAAAAATCGCATTGACTCTGTCTTCAACTTATATCTGAAAAGTAACTCTGTCCCCCCAGCCCTATCATTGGGACTTCAGTCCAAGCCACTAACATCTCTTGCCTATATTAATAGAGTAGCCTCTAAAATGCTCCCCCTTCCTTCCATTCTTGTCAGATCATACCACTCCTCTGCTCAAAACCTTTCAATGCTAACCCATCTCAGAATGTAATTAAAAGTTCTTGTCATGGCCTACAAGGCCCTGTGTGATCTGGCTCCCTTCTACTCCTCTGAGATCATCCCTACTACTGTCCCAGCACTTTGATCTAGCTCCATTCACTTCCTTGTGGTTCCTTAAACACACCAAGCATATTCCCACATCAGCGCCTTTAAATTTTCTGAACTCTTCACCTGGAATGCTCTTTACCAGATATGTGCAGGCCTTGCCCTCTCATTTAATTCAGACCTCTTCCCAATTTCTCCTCATCAGAAAGGCCATGCTCACCACTATAGCAGAAAGAGCACACACTAACATGCACTCCTGTTGGTCAGTCTCTGCCCCCTTACTCTGCCTTGGTTTTCTTCTTTATCAATTATAATTATACAACACATTCTTTGGTTACTGTCTTCCCCACCCAGTAAAAAATAAGCCCCTTTTTATTTAAAAAAATAATGTTTAAAAATCTGAGTTTTCTGAGACTTCCCTATACAAATTATCTGGCTTCCTTAAGAGCCTGTCTACATTTTCTTCTACATAGATAATTTGTAGTTGTAGCCAGAGTGGCATTTTAGAGTGCTTCCCAACCCTCTTGAATTATCTTTTCTTGTAGAGTCATGCTATGAACTTGGACATTGGACCTCACCAATACCCCTTGTCTTAGTCTGTTCTCAGGCTGCTATAAGCACTATCTGAGACTCAGTAATTTATAAAGGATAGAGGTTTCATTGACTCACAGTTCCACATGGCTGGGGAGGTCTCAGGAAACTTACAATCATGATGGAAGTGGAATCAGACAGGTCCTTCTGCAAGTGGCAGCAGGAAGGAGAAGTGCCGAGCAAAAGGGGGAAAAGCCCCTTATAAAACCATCATATCTCGAGAGAACTCACTCACTATCATGAGAACAGCAGCATGGGGGTAATTGCCTCCATGATTCAATTACCCGGTCCCTCCCACAACACATGGTGATTATGGGAACTGCAATTCAAGATGAGATCTGGGTGGGGACACAGCCAAACCATATCACCCTTTCTGGTGGTCAAAGACTTTGTGGTTCTTCATTCATTCTCTTGTTACATTTTCATCACTTCCACTTTCTGAACCACTCCCCCAGTTAGTCAGAATTAATTCTAGACTCACAGTCTCTCTAGTTGTTTTCTGTAGGTTCCAGAAATTGTCATCACAATTTTAATACCTTTTCAGCTGCTTTCCGGTCAGGTGACCTTTAACATCCCACATATAATATATATAACATGCATTCTCAAATTCAAAGCTTTCTACTCACATGTATATTTTAAAAAATACAAGCACATGGTATAAAATCAACCAGTGTAATGGCAAGTTATGTGAAAAGTGAGTGCCCTTCTTCTTTATTAGTTCTCCAGTTACTCTCCAGAGGCAACCACTTTTTCCAGTTCCTGTGAACCCTTTAAAAAAAAACTCCACATTTTTTGGAGAGAGGAGTAAATAATCCACACCATTGTTTTAATAGAAAATCAAACAACTCAGAAACAAAAATAATTTTTTAAAATCTAAAATAAAATGCACCATCTAGAGATAACCATATTAATGTTTTAATATATCCCGTAGATACCTGTGTGTATATACTCAATTGCATATAAATGGAAACACACTGCACATGTTCCATTTTCAGCCCTTTAAACATAACAGAATATCATGGACTTCTTTCTATGTCAACACCTATAGATCTAAGTGAATGTCAATTTAATATGGCATATGACTTCACCTAGCAGATATGCTTTTAGATAAGACAGCCTCTTCTGCCTCCAGTCTTTAGATTTGTCTCACTAAATTCCAGTGAATACTGCAATCCCACTTGTACCACTCTGTACTAGACCTTCAAGTTGACTTTGCACATTACTTGGATCAGCTCACAGAAATTCTAGGTGGTTAAGTGGTATTCACAGCCACTTTTCAATCAATATCCTCATAGCAGTATTATTTGTTGTTAGGGTCTTCAAAGTCAGCTTGAAGGTGAAAGAGTCATATGGAGGTCTCATGGAACAATATTCTAAGAGAAATGCCTAGGCATCACTAATTTTTAATGTATATTTATTGAGCAACTAGTATGTTGTAGCAATAAACAAAATAGACGAAGATCCTTGTTTTTGTGCAACTTGTGAGAGGGGACAAACAGTAGCCAAATAAATATATCAGATAGTGATAATAGTAGAGAAGAAAAATGAAGCAGGGTAAGGGGCAGAGAGTGACCAGCAGAGGTGGGTATATGTTTTTGCTGTTTCAGCTACAGTGTCAAGGATAGCCTCTCCAATGATGGGCAGAGATCTGAATGAGGTGAGGGGCAAACCTTGCAAATATCTGGGTAAGGAGTGTTACAGGGTGAAATTTCAGCAAATGCAAATGCCCTGATTTGGGGATAGGCTTAGCATCTTTAAGGAGCAGCAAGGAGGTGCTTGTGGCTGAACCAGAGTGTGAGGAGAGTGGTAGGAAATGACACTAAGGACAAACCCAAAGAGGATCACCAGCTGATGTAAATAATTTCAGAAAGGTGAAAGTCTCCAGTGAGCTGAGATTAGGAGACAATGTCTCAGATAAAAGCATGAGGTTTTGTTAGCTTTGTTCTGAGCAAGAACAAAGAAGTCAGGGGAGAGATGTGCTGCTTCGCGCTGGAGGGGTCTCCAAATTAGTTGTATTCTCTGTAAAAGACAATGAGCTTAAGACGGAAAAGTTTAGAGAAAACCTTAGTGAGAAGCAGCAGAAGCCCCAAATTGAGATGAGAGTGTAAGAGAACACATAGGTGCTATCTAAATGTGTTTTAAGCTCATTACCCAGGTGACTGTGTCCCCATCTAAGAAAGCTTAGAAAAAAGAACACAAGGAGAGATAAAAAAGAGAGAAAGAATGGTATTATCGCACAATTTGAGGAATCAGAGCAAATAGGAGAAGATCTAGAATCAAGGAAATGGATATTTACTTTGATTTTCAAAAATGGCAAGAAGTTAGATTCTGGACCCAAATCAAACATCTTGATGTTAAGATCAAATAAATATATCAAATGAAATACTAAAGTACTAAAACAGAACTAAAATTTTGTACCAATGTACTAAAACAGAACTGAAGTTCTGTTTACCTAACAGAATTTATAGTGGTTTCTCGGGTCCAGAAACAGTCTTTGGTACCCAACATGGGTTCACTAGGAACAAGGTATGTCTGACTAACCTCAACTCCTTCTTTAACAGGGTTTTCAGATTGGTACATATGAAAACATGGTAGGCAGAAAATCTGAACAGCATTAAGGCATTTGTAAGTATTGTGACTTGGGTGCTAAGGTGAAAGAAATATTCTAGTGGTGTGCCTCAGAGGTCTGTCTTCATCTTTGTCCTAGTGAATGTTTTTATAGATGACTTGCATATGTAGAAGGTCCACCTATTAAATTTAGATATGACACAAGCTGGGAAGACTAGGGTTAAGATTGACTGAACTGAGATCCCCAAATAATTTGAATTAATAGAATGATGGATGAAATTTAACTCAATGAAGTTTAATAGTTAGAATAAATACATGATTTTGAATCGAGCCCCCAAATTCTCATAAGAAGCTTAAAGTCTTAATTGACTGTAAATTCTCCAGTGTGATGTATGATATAGCCTCCAAAAGAACAAATGTGATCTTAAGATTTCATCATACTGGAGTAATTTCTATAAGATATTAGACGAGTTCTCTGGAGGCAGGGACCATGTTGAGTTTCTTCACTGTCATATATCCATGACATAGCATGGTGCCTGCTACATGGGATATGCTCATTGATTAAATAATGTGGTTATGCTGCTTTATTCTGCTTTGGTTAGATCATAGCTAGGTTTCTGTTCTCAGTTCTGGCCACTGCACTTTGACAGAGATATGGACAAAGTCAAGAGAGTCATCAGAATGGTAAAGGAATTAAAAATCATACCCTACTGATTTGTTCAACAAATGTTTACTGAGCACCTACTATATGCTAAACAAGACAGATGTCCCTGTCCTCATGATACTTATATTTAGCTGGAGAGATATACAAACTCAAAACTGGATACATAATCATCTTTCAGGGAGTGATGTATACTATGAAGAAAATATATCAGGATAAAGGGATAGTGATGGAGATGGGGGAGGTCATTTAGATACAACGGTCGAGAGAGGTTTCTCTGAGGAGCTGATATTTGAGAAAAATGAAGTAAGGAAATAAACCTTGCTGCTAGGTGAAGGAAGCATATTTCCATCAGTGGAAAAAGAAAATATAAGAGAATATGTACTTCATATTTGAGGAACAGAAGGAGGTCATGTGGCTGAAGCACAGGCAGGTAGGAGAAGATTAAGTTACAGAAGTAGCCAGGGGCTTGATATGACAAAAATCACAAAAGCTTGGAATAGTTAATCTGACTGTTGGAGTGGAAACAATAGTAAAGTAGAACTAAGGAAAGAGGGGGAAGGAAACCATCTTCAAATATTTATAGGTCTATGATGTGTAACAGAGATTAGACATGTTCTGGGAGACACCACTAGACTCCCATTGGCTCAGTGGGTTGAATCTAAAGAAAGAAAAAAATCAGTTCAATAAAAAAAAAACTTTCTACCTCTCTGAGCTATTTTAAGATGGATGGGCTGTCTCATGTAACAGTGATCTCCATATCTCCATATCACTGGAGAGATTCTAGCTGAACTGAGGATATATCTCCCGACTTGGTGGGAGCTTGTGGGGAGGGAAGACCCGGAAGGCACACTCAAGGCTGGGAGGGGGATTAGATCAGATGACCTTTAAAGCTTCAGATTCTAATTCTTCAGATTCTGGTAATCTAAATTTGTGTCCTGAAATATTAATAACATTTCTTTGATACTAATTATGGTCAAGGTAAATACTTGCTTTCTGGTGGATCCAAGATTACACACAATGCTCAAGGTGAATTTAATAGTTAAGACACTGAGTAAAAATGTCAGAAAGAATCTGCATGTCTTTTCATGGAATATATGAGTGAAAAGGGTCTAGGAGGTACCAGGTTACTAAAGTTTTAATACTTCCTGTGTTTGGCTACAGAAATGCCCCTTATGTTTACGTTACAATAAGGTAACATAAACATACCTACCCCATGTCTTTTTTTTTTTCCCTGAACAACTGAAGGATCATTTAGAAGAAACAGAACTCAACTAAATTGTCACTAAGCCAGACTGTTAATCAGCTTGGGCTGGCCTCTCTGCTGTTCAACAATTAGCATGTTACCAATGTGAAGGAAAAATGGAATCAGGAAGAGTTAGGAAAAGCCAGCCATTGCCACTCTGGACTCTTTGCAATGGCCATACCCAGCTTCAGTCCCAGGAGCATTTCAAGCCATTTTAGCACAGATTCCCTTGATGACAGCATTGTAAATAATCTGCACTATTTGCGTCTGTTTCAAAACATGTCCTCCTCACGGTTCAAAAACTCATTATTCTTCAATGCTGAGCCTACAGGGGCAGCCCAATTATGAGGTCATTCTGAAAGAATTCTGAGAGAAAAAAATACATCTGCCTCTGTCTGAACAGTTAGAATGGGTTGTTAGAGTGGGCCTGAATATATCAAATAACTGTGCAGCCCTGTACTTCCTTCCGTATCAACCTCAAAAATGGCTTTAAAAAAAATCTTAAACTATTAACTATTGAGTTAAATTTTAAAAGTTTAAACTTGAGCAACTTAGAAGAATGTGTCAGAAGTCCACGATGAATTTGAAACGACCAAATAGTATCTTCCAGTATGAAGCCCCAGGGAATGAAAGGAGTGTCATTTTTATATTGAGAAAAGCAGAATTAAGCAATTAAAATTGTTTCCTGTTCCCCTTCCCCCAAAAAGAAACTCATAGCAAGAAATATATATTTAATTTTTCCTTTCTTTTGAATTGAGTAAATGCTTTCCACTGCTAATATGGTTGATCAAGAATAGATCACAAGTTTACTTTAAAAATACAAAATATTTCTCTTTCTTGTTAAAAACAGAAAAGTATAAATAAAAAAGAAAATGACTCACAGAAAAGGACTTGAGCAAGCAATTCACAGAAGAGGAAATGCAAATGACCGATATACATATGAAAAGATGCTCAACCTCAATAGTGATCAGAGAAATGCAAATTACAACCCTAAGGAGATAGATACCACATTGCCTAATAGGTAGGAAAATATTTAAAGATTGATAATATCCAGAGTGCATGAAGCCCTAGGGAAAATGGCAGGCTTCTATATTGATAAACTGGTACAACTTCTTTGGAGGAGAAATTGGAAGTATATGCAGATATTATAAATGCATACACCTTTTGACTCAACAATTTCACTTGTAGAAATCTGTCCTACAAAAACAGTCATATAAATGTGTAAAAATATGCAGAACATCAAAATCATTGTAGCATTATTTGTAAAGGTGAAAAATTTGAGAATAAGCTAAGTATTCATCAGTAAGGAAATGGTTAAATAAAATATAGTACATACTCTGGAACACAAATGCCACCATTAAAAAAAAAGCAGATCTGGGCCGGGTGCGGTGGCTCACGCCTGTAATTCCAGCACTTTGGGAGGCCGAGGCGGGCAGATCACCTGAGGTCGGGAGTTTGAGACCAGCCTGACCAACACGGAAAAACCCCGTCTCTACTAAAAATACAAAATTAGCCAGGCGTGGTGGCACATGCCTGTAATCCCAGCTACTTGGGAGGCTGAGGCAGGAGAATCACTTGAACCCGGGAGGCAGAGGTTGCAGTGAGCCGAGATCGCACCACTGCACTCGAGCCTGGGTGACAAGAGCGAAACTCCGTCTCAAAAAAAAAAAAAGCAGATCTGCATTATGACTTACAAGGATGTCAATGATATATTTACATATTGCTAAGTATACAGAGCAGGCTGTTTAATAATATTCATTGTATGATCCCATTTCTATTTCAAATGTGTATGTGTGTGTACATACACATATATAAGCATATACACATATATGTATGTTTATATATTTATGCACACATATATGTATATATGTGTGTGTTTGCATAATAAAGAACTGGATGGATACCCATTAAATTGTTAACAGTGATTATTCCTGAAGAGTGGAAATGTAGAGAATGAATAAAAAATACACCTTCTATTTTTAATTGTATACATGTCAATAATTATAATAGTTAACATTTATTGAGCCCTTACTACATATCAAACTTATAAATATTTTATAAGTATTAATTTATTTTATCTTGATAAACCTATGAGGTCATATAGATAATACTATTATCTATATTTTATAGATGAGGTCTTAGGGCATAGAGAAGCTAGGGAACTTACTCAAAGTTAATGCAGTTAGTCATCAGTCTGGCCCCAAAGCCTGTGGATTATTGTTTTGTTTTAACGATTCACATGAACTTCATTTCAATCTCCTGCACTTCCTGCCCCCAGAAGTAACCATGATGACATTTTGCCACCTTTTCCTCCAGTCTTTTTCTTTTTGCCAACAGTTGTTATGGATTCAAGATTTCTCTACCGAAAAGGAGGGCCAAAAAGTCTTCAACTACAAAACTACCTCCACTTCACCACAGCCACTAACTTCCACGGTCAAAACCCAGATCTAGTCATTATCACCAAATACAGGCAGTCCTTACTGCATGATAGTGTGGATGCTGAAAATGAAAACTGAAACAGTGCAAAGCAATCTTAATCGGTGAGAAAAATTGCCATTGTTCGGTCACCTTTAAAAATTTTTGCCAAAACATTAAAATACTCCTTTACTGTTCATTCCATTATTAATATACGGGGGAATGATCAAGCACAGTGCCTCATGCTTGTAATCCCAGCACACTGGGAGGCCAAGGCAGGAAGATCGCTTCAGCCCAGGAGTTCAAGACCAGGCTGGGCAACATAGTGAGACCTTGTCTCTACTAAAACAATGCAAAAATTAGCTGAGTATGGTGGCATGAACCTGTAGTCCCAGCTACACAGGAGGCTGAGGTGGGAGGACCCCTTGAGCCGGGGAGGTAGAGGTTGCAGTGAGCTATAATAGCACCACTGTACCCCAGCCTAGGTGACAGAGGAAAAGCCTGTCTCAAAAAACACAAAAATATATATATATATAATTTATTAATTTATCAAATTTACAAATTTATGAGTTTTATGTATTATATATTTTACTAATTTATTTTGATCCATAATTTATATAATATATATTATATGTTATGTAATTTATATATTTATGTAATATATATGTTACACTGTACTAAATGGGGTATCAAATAACTTAGGAAAACTGGATCAAATATGGGGAATCAAAATAAATTAGTAAAACTAACAACTAACTTTTTTTAGTATGGTATAATTTAAAGCATTGGAAACATTGAGCATTAAAATGTTTTATTCCTTTATAAAAAACTCATCAGTGATAGTTTAAACAGTACTTGCCTTCTTGTTTTCATTTTATAACTTACAATACTCAGAGAGCATCATTTTTATGCCTGTGAACTGTCATATTCCTTTTGAAGTTTGGATCAGCTTCCAACATTTTATGTTTTGTACTTTCAATAGTGTGAAATATCTCCAAGAGTTCCTTCAATGTGAAGTTGTTTGCTGATGTTACTTCCTCTGGGACATCTTTATCCTTTTTGCTACAACTTTCTCATTTATGTCAATTTTATTCACCTTCGCTGAGTTCCTCTGGCTGCATTACTAGGGTTTCTGGAATGGTGCCAATGTGAACATTCCTATGGTCCCACGGTCAGCTATTTCTTTTATAACTACATATACTTTTGATTCAATGTCATTTTCAGCATCATAATTTTTCATTTCTTTGCTGTATTTGCATCTTTGTTGGCCAATTCCCCCTTTTTTGATTATTCATTTTTATAAAATGTCATGTGGGTTTATCACTGTGAGACAAGATGACACAAGTACACACTTTGCTGTCCGTGCATGAACTGAGTAATGTGAATAATAAACAGTCACCAACGCACGTGAAAAAACTTTGAAAGAAATGATTAGTCACTGATCATGATGTGCATCTGTTATTTATGTAGTGATTTGTGGACTGAAAAGAGTGATCAACCCCATCTGTACTTTATGCAATTAGTTACTATTTGATGGTAACTAAGATTTGAAGTGTTGTTCTTGGGGGACTAGTGTTATTTAAGCTCTGGTAATTGAATTAATGGATATGGGAACCATGTATGCCACTTGCTTTCAGGTGATTCGGAATACAGCAGCCACAGTAATCATTTTTTGTTTGTTTTTCAGAGACAGAATCTAACTCTGTCACCCAGGCTGGAGTGCAGTGGCATGACCATAGGTTATTGTACCCTCAAACTCCTGGGCTCAAGAGACCCTCCCACCTCAGCCTTCTGAGTAGCTGGGACTACAGGCACATGTTGCCACATCTGCCTATTTTTATTTTTATTTTTTTGTAGAGACAAGGTCTTGCTATTTGCCCAGGCTGCTCTCAAACTCCTGGCTTCAAGCAATCCTCCTATCTTGGCCTCCTGAAACACTGGGATTACAGTCATGAACCACCATGCCCAGGCCCACAGTAATCTTTCTTAAACAGAAATCAGCTGACACTCCTCTGCTCAAAACAACAGTGACTCCAATTTTCCTCAGAGTAACAGCCAAAGCCTTCCGGTGATCTACAAGGCCCTCATGATCCGCCTCTCCCCTTCTTCTACTCTGCATCTCACTCCTTCCCCTCTGATCACACTGTACTCCGGCTGTTCTTTCTCACAGTCTTTCCATTGGCTGTCCCCACTGCTTATGACATTCACCCTCCCTCCCCCACCCATAAGCACCTGGCTGCTTTCCTCATTTCTTTTAAGTCTTTATTCAAAACTCACTCTCTGAGAGAGGCCTATGCTAACCACTCTGCTTAATCTTGCAACCTGCTTTCTTCCCCCACCACAGCATTCCTCATCCACCTTGTCTGGCTTTCTTTTTCTTTTTTCTGTAGCATTCATTGCCTTCTAACATATTATACAATTTACTTACTTTAAAAATATCCATTGTTTATCTCTCCATCCCCTCACAATAAATGTAAGTTCCATGAAGGAAGGGATCTTCGCAGGTTTGATTCAATCCCATTTTCCAAGTAGCTAAAATGTTCCTGGCACATAGTAGGTGCACAATGAGTGAATATTTGTTGAATGAATAAATATAAATATCCACACCACTATCCCCAACTGTGTTCTTCTCAAACCATGTGTTACATTTCTGGTTCAGAAAACAAGGTCATCCTAGGTATATGCACAGGGGTTGATTTTGGAGAAAAATCTCCAAACAGATAAAATGTCAGATTGTGTGTCTTGCAGCTACATTGCAGTAAGATTAATCCCAGACAATTCATTTAACTAAGTGAACACACGAAACTTGTCAGTTTCTTCTAAGAGTAGACGAAATAGCAGAATTCATCATTCTCTTTCTTCTAAGAGGTCCAACCATTTCTTCAATGAACACATCTGTAATATAAATCTTCCACCAGTTAAAATAGATTTGGGGAAAAGATGTTCATCTTTTCTTAAGTTCTGTCTACTGATTCAATTCCCCAAAAGTGCCCATAGTTCATTTCCAGTTTACCTCAACCCTTAGTGAGCGCCATAGACACTACCATTATGCTTAGAAGTGGTGCTTCAAGATTCTTTGATTTATTGCCTTGCTTCCACATATAAACAGATGACTGCTTTTTACCTGTAGGCAAAGGGAATCAATTTTCTTCCATTGACACATGTTCTAATTGTCATGCATTATTTCCTCATTCGTAATTTACCTGCAAGTGAAGGTTGCTTATTTTCTCTTCCTCCTACGGAGATGAACTGATTATCCTGATTCATATATTTGACTCTACTTCTTTCTTTTCATCCTCAAACTGATTAACACCAATTCATTTCACTTTTTAAAAATATACGCCTATTTTCCAGTCTTTTCAAATGTCTTCTTTTGTTTGTTTTTAAAGTTCTCCACACTCTGAGTAAGATGACCTTTTTGATGCAGGCCCACTCAACTGTTCCACCCACTAAGCTGATTTCTGAGGGTGGCAGAACTTCCCAGCTCCCTAAAGTACCTGAAGTACAGATTTTTCCCACTTGCTGGGCAAGTCTTCTAATTTTATGGGAATGCCTATTTTTGTCTTAGATCAAGCTCTCTTTCTCTGTGTAATCAGACTTTTAGTTTTGCACCTAAAATAGTCCTGGAAACATTATACTAAAGTCCACTGTTTGCCCCACTGGGACTTCCAGAAATAATCCTAGGAGGATATGAATTCTCTATGTGAATATTTAAATTTTGTGTTCTCATTTTGATGTTTATCTAAAAAGACCTTTAGGTAGGCATGCTATAAATCATCCAGATGGCCACCTTATAACAGAGAATTGACATAGGATTCCTGGGCTTGAGTCTCCTATTTATTTAAGATCAAGGAGGTTCCAAGCAGTGATACTTGAATTGTACTGAGCTAATGGGTAAAGAAAAGAAGTAAAGGCCAGATGTTTGTTGTAACAGCAAAGATTTCATAGTAGTTGGAATGGGAAAAAAATAAAGAGACTGAGTTACCGCTTAGTAGTATAAGCATACCAAATAATTCAAAAGAAATTTGTGTCTTATTCAGTTGCAAGCCATGTATTAATTTCTGCAAAATAACATCAATCATCGTATCATATCAATGGTGATTATTTCAATGTTATCGGTTTTATGGATTTATTTCTATTTAATTTGTGAATTGACTTTCATTTTATTGTTGTATTAAGAGCTAGGAGCTCTTACACGTGTTAGATTTTTCCATATTTAAGTAATGTTGTAATAAGCCTAATTTAAATCAGAGGGATGGCAGTCCCTGAGATGTTTTGCCCTTTAAGTAGGACCAAGGGTTACTCAAGCTTGACAATCATGGCTGTGGTGGCTGTAGTCTTATTTGTCTTACGCTTCTCTTTTTCCTCTAGGTAATACATCCTACCCCTGATTCCAAGGGTGGTACATGTGACACATACTGAATTATATTAAGTAATCTATCCCCCTGGCCATGGTGATTGATCAAGAGATGTTGTCCTAGTCTGTTTTGTGTGGCTATAAAGGAATACCTGAGGCTGGGTAATTTATAAAGAAAAAAGGTTTGGTTCACAGTTCTGCAGGCTGCACAAGAAGCATGGTGCCGGCATCTGCTTCTGGTGAGGGCTTTAAGGAGCTTCCACTCATGGCATAAGGGAAAGGGGAGCCAGCCACATGGCAAGAGAGAAGGAAAGAGAGCAAGGGGGAGGAGTGCTTTTTTAAACAACCAGCTCTCTTTTATGCAACCAGCTTTTTTAAACAACCACTCTTTTAAACAACCAACTCTCAGGTGAACATACAATAGAGTGAGAAGTCACTCATTACTATGAGAGGGCACCAAGCCACTCATGAGGGATCCCCCTCCATGACCCAAACACTCCCCACGAGGCCCCACCTCCAACACTGGAGATCAAATTTCAACATGAGCTGTGGAGGGCACAAATATTCAAATCACATCAGATGTCCACATGATGCAAGTCAACCCAAGATCTTCCCTGAGGTTTTTTCTGGTAGAGCAGTAGGGGAAGATCTGTTTTCCTCTCGGGCTTGCCTCTGTAAGGATGTGGCTCCATAGTCTCCAAACACCCTGACACGGAAAAGCGTAAGAGACAGAGTGAAAGAGAGTATTCTAGCATGTCTAGACCCCAGTTCCAGGCCCTGAGGCCCACAGAACTTCCCTAGCTCCTGCATTTCTTCCTGATGATGCAAATTATTCAAGTCTTTTTCTAACAAATCCCATTTTTTTATTTAATCTAGTTTAAGCTGAGTTCTGTCATTTAAAACCAAAGAAGTCTGAACCAATACTACTTCTAAATAAAATAAGTAAAAGTTTAAAAATAGCTTATTGGCCAGGCACAGTGGCTCATGCCTGTAATCCTAGCACTTTGGGAGGCCGAGGTGGGCGGATCACCTGAGGTCGGGAGTTCGGGACCAGCCTGACCAACATGGAGAAACTCTGTCTCTACTAAAAAATACAAAATTAGCCAGGCTTGGTGGCACATGCCTGAAATCCCAGCTACTCGGGACGCTGAGGCAGGAGAATCGCTTGAACCCTGGAGACGGAGCCTGAGCTGAGTGAAGATCGCGCCATTGTACACCAGCCTGGGCAAAAAAAAAAAAAAAAAAGAAGGTATGAAATACATTATGGCATGTACATTCCCACTGGAGGATGCTCATCAGCTGTAAAAGAGCATGTGGACACTCCCACTACATTGATATAGAAAGATATCCGATATTACCACTAAGTGAAAAGCACATGGTGCAAATCAGTATACATAGTATGTCATTGCTTGCGTGATGTATATATCACACAGTGTGTGAGTGTGATACACTGTATATATACATACATATTTTATTGCGTTTCCATAAAGAATCACAGTCTATAGGGGATAGAGGTGGGGTGAATCGTACTATGCGTTAGAATAAGACTTTCATGTGGGTTCCTCATTATACTGCTTTAACTTTTGAACCATGTAAACATGGTATCTATTCAAAGCTATAATAATATCAAATATCTACAGATTATTAGGAGGAAGGTTTTGTTTCCAATAAGCTAGAAAATATAACCCTCTCCTTGCACTTTGCCCTTAGACTTTCTCTTCTGTAATCTATTTCTAGCATTTGGGTTTTTTTTCCTTTACAACTGAACACGACTATCTGCCTGAGAATACCCAGAGCAGATGGTGGCCTCAACAGGCTTGTCTCTTCTGAGAACTGTTTGAATAAAGCTAACCAGAAAGTAAATTATGTATGTTTATAACCTTTGGTTGGAATTAGAGTGATTAGAATATTTAGATAAAATTTGAATCCCATTAGTCCTCTTATTAAAAGGATAGTAATATTACATGTTTATCACACTTGAATAGGAAGGGACTACCAAAATAGTTTTCTAGACTGAATTAATCTTCCCATAACAAGATAGATAATAGTTCAGTCTAAGTCATCTCTCATTCTTTTGACATTAATTATCTTTTTGTTGATTACTCAGTAACATTTGAATTTCATGAATGAATCGGTTTTTAAATAATGCAGATATAAATTTTACAGTATTCTTATTTATTTGGATCATTAACTTTATCTACAGTAAGGGTTTCTAACCTAGAATCCACAGGTAGAATTCAGAGGTCTATTAATTTAGGTAGAAAAAAATGACATCTCTATTTCTACTAACCTGTAACTGAAACGTCACAGTTCCTTTCCTTATGGTGTAAGCAGTAGAACAAAGTGGCATCAGCAGTACCTATGACATGGTCACCAATAGAAATCACAGATATTTTTATATAACATTACAGTTGCTGTAGGTATATCTCCAAAGATCATGCTCACCACTATTTCAAAATTACAAAAGTTATTAAACTCACTAGTAGATTTTGTTTAATATGTTCAGAAAATGATATTATATATCACATATTTTCAAATAGTTGGATAACTTTTTCCATGATAATCTTCTTGGGAATCTTATGTATTTATTTCAGGCATTTATTTATTTTGAAAAGGGCTCCATAGCCTTTATCAGACTGCCAAAATGGTCTCCCGCATACAAACAGGCCAAGAAGCTCTATTAACTTTCTCGTGCTGCATAAGAAATTACCACAAACTTAGTGGTGTAAAACAACACATATTAATTATCTCACAGTTTCTGTGGGGCTCACAGTCTCCAGTTTAGTTGAGTCACCTGGCCATGGTCTCACAGGCTGAGATCAAGGTGCCGGTCAGGGCTATGATCTAATCTGAGGCTTGGAGACCTCTTTCAAGCACATATGGTTGTTGGCAGAGTCTATTTCCTGGCAGCTTGCTTCTTTAAGAGAGTTATTTTGTCTCTGTCCTGTATATCCTTTTATAAAGGGTTCACCTGATTAGGTCAGTCCCACCCAATGCAGTCTCCTTTTTGATTAATTTAAAGTCAACTGATAAAGGCCTTAATTACGTCAGCAAAATCCCTTCACCTTCAGCAAATAAGGTAACCTAATTATGGGAGTGATATTTCATAATCTTTGTCATAATCTATTGGCTAAAAGTAGGTAACGGTTCCTACCTACAATCAAAGGGAGGGGATTATACAAAAGTGTGACTCACTGAAGGTTGTCTTAGAATTCTACCTAGCACAGAAGTTCTGATCTTCAGGAAGGCAGCGTGGTCAAGGGGAACCATACAGTCCAGGAGGAAAGAGGCTTGGGTTCTAACTGCTCCCATCTAATGGGCACCTACTGTGCAAAGCACTTTGCCAGGTTCTGGACATATCTTACCCTAATTCCCACAGTAAGCCCCTGATAAGACAGATATTTTGATCTTTGATTTAGAGTTAGGGAAATGGAAGTTCAGAGAGGTTAAATGACTTGCCTCATGTTACATAGCCAGTAAAACATACAGCTAATATTTGAATCCCAGTTAGAAAACAATGCACCAAATTTCACATACAATTTCAGTAGGTTTAATAGTATATATATACTATATATATATATAGAAATAGTATATATATACATATATAGAAATAGTATATATATACATATATATAGAAATAGTATATATATACACATATATAGAAATAGTATATATATACACATATGTAGAAATAGTATATATATACACATATATATAGAAATAGTATATATATACATATATATGTGTGTATATATATACTTTAAGTTCTAGGGTACATGTGCACAACATGCAGGTTTAGGTATATATGTGCCATGTTGGTTTGCTGCACCGATCAACTCATCATTTACATTAGGTATTTCTCCTAATGCTATCCCTCCCCCAGCCCCCCACCCCATGACAGGCCCCAGTGTGTGATGTTCCCTGCCCTGTGTCCAAGTGATCTCATGGTTGAATTCCCGCCTATAAGTGAGAATATGTAGTGTTTGGTTTTCTGTCCTTGTGATAGTTTGCTCAGAATGATGGTTTCCATCTTCATCCATGTCCCTGCAAAGGACATGAACTCATCCTTTTTTATGGCTGCATAGTATTCCATGGTGTATATATGCCACATTTTCTTAATCCAGTCTATCATTGATGGACATTTGGGTTGGTTCCAAATCTTTGGTATTGTGAATAGTGCCACAATAAACATACGTGTGCATGTGTCTTTATAGTAGCATGATTTATAATCCTTTGGGTATATACCCAGTAATGGGATTGCTGGGTCAAATGGTAATTCTAGTTCTAGAAACTTGAGGAATTGCCACACTTCTGCAATGGTTGAACCAATTTACACTCCCACCAACAGTGTAAAAGTGTTCCTATTTGTCCACATCCTCTCCAGCACCTGTTGTTTCCTGACTTTTTAATGATTGCCATTCTAACTGGTGTGAGATGGTATCTCATTGTGGTTTTGATTTGCATTTCTCTGATGGCCAGTGATGGTGAGCATCTTTTCATGTGTCTGTTGGCTGCAGAGATGTCTTCTTTTGAGAAGTGTCTGTTCATATCCTTTGCCCACTTTTTGATGGGGTTATTTTTTTTTCTTGTAAATTTGTTTGAGTTTTTTGTAGGTTCTGGATATCAGCCCTTTGTCAGATGGGTAGATTGCAAAAATTTTCTCCCATTCTGTAGGTTGCCTGTTCACTCTGATGATAGTTTCTTTTGCTGTGCAGAAGCTTTTTAGTTTAATTGGATCCCATTTGTCAATTTTGGCCTTTTTTGCAATTGCTTTTGGGGTTTTTGTCATGAAGTCTTTGTCCATGCCTATGTCCTGAATGGTATTGCCTAGGTTTTCTTCTAGAGTTTTTATGGTTTTGGGTTTTACACTTAAGTCTTTCATCCATCTTGAGTTAATTTTTGTATAAGGTGTAAGGAAGGGGTCCAGTTTCAGTTTTCTGCATATGGCTAGCCAGTTTTCTCAGCACCATTTACTGAATAGGAGATCCTTTCCCCACTGCTTGTTTTTGGCAGGTTTGTCGAAGATCAGATGGTTGTAGATGTGTGGTGTTATTTCTGAGATCTCTGTTCTGCTCTATATGTCTGTTTTGGTACCAGTACTATGCTGTTTTGGTTACCGTAGCCTTGTAGTATAGTTTGAAGTCAGGTAGCATGATGCCTCCGGGGTTGTTCTGTTTGCTTAGTATTGTCTTGGCTGTATGGAATCTTCTTTGATTCTACATAAAATTTAAAATAGTTTTTTTCTAATTCTGTGAAGAATGTCAATGGTAGTTTGATGGGAGTACCATTGAATCCATAAATTACTTTTGGCAGTATGGCCATTTTCATGATACTGATTCTTCTTATCCATGAGCATGGAATATTCTTCCATTTGTTTGTGTCTTCTTTTATTTCCTTTAGCAGTGGTTTGTAGCTCTCCTTGAAGAGGTCCTTCACATCCCTTGTTAGCTGTATTCCTAGGTACTTTATTCTCTTTGTAACGATTGTGAATGGGAGTTCATTCATGATTTGGCTCTCTGCTTGTCTATTGTTGGTGTAAAGGAATGCTTGTGATTTTTGCACATTGATTTTGTATCCTGAGACTTTGCTGAAGTTGCTTATCAGTTTAAGGAGTTTTGGGGCAGAGATGATGGGGTTTTCTAAATATACAATCATGTCATCCCTAACAGAGACAATTTGACTTCCTCTCTTCCTATTTGAATACCCTTTATTTCTTTCTCTTACCTGATTGCCCTGGCTAGAACTTCCAATACTATGTTGAATAGGAGTGGTGAGAGAGGACACCCTTGTCTTGTACTGGATTTCAAAGGGAATGCTTCCAGCTTTTGCCCATTCAACATGATATTGACTGTGGGTTTGTCATAAATAGCCCTTATTATTTTGAGATGTGTTCCATCAATATCTAGTTTATTGAGAATTTTTGACATGAAGGGATGTTTAATTTTATCAAAGGTCTTTTCTGCACCTATTGAGATAATCATGTGGTTTTTATCTTTGGTTCTGTTTATGTTTTGATTTTGTCTTTGGTTCTGATTCCATTTACTGATTTGCATATGTTGAACCAGCCTTGCATCCTAGGGATGAAGCTGACTTGATCGTGGTGGATAAGTTTTTTGATGTGCTGATTGATTCAGTTTGCCAGTATTTTATTAAGGATTTTCACATCCATGTTCATCAGGGATATTAGCCTGAACTTTTCTTTTTTTGTTGTGTCTCTTCTCAGTTTTAGTATCAGGATGATGCTGTCTTCATAAAATGAGTTAGGGAGGAGTCCTTGCTTTTCAATTATTTGGAATTGTTTCAGAAGGAATGGTACCAGCTCCTCTTTGTACTTCTGGTAGAATTCAGCAGTGAGTCCACCTGATCCTGGGCTTTTTTTGCTTGATAGGCTATTAATTACTGCCTCAATTTCAAAACTTGTTATTGGTCTATTCAGGAATTTGATTTCTTCCTCATTTAGTCTTGGGAGGGTGTATGTGTCCAGCAGTTTATCCATTTCTTCTAGATTTTCTAGTTTATTTGCATAGAGGTGTTTATAGTATTCTCTGATGGCAATTTGTATTTCTGTGGTGTCAGTGGTGATATCCCCTTTACTATTTTTTATTGTGTCTATTTGATTCTTCTATCTTTTCTTCTTTATTTGTCTAGCTAGTGGCCTATCTATTTTGTTAATTTTTTCAAAAAATCACCTCCTGAATTCATTGATTTTTTTTTGGAGGGTTTTTCATGTCTCTATCTCCTTCAGTTCTTCTCTGATCTTCGTTATTTCTTGTCTTCTGCTAGTTTTTGGTTTAGTTTGTTCTTGCCTCTCTAGCTCTTTTAATTGTGATCTTAGGGTGTCAATTTGAGATCTTTCAAGCCTCTGATGTGGGCATTTAGTGTCATAAATTTCCCTCTTAACACTGCTTTAGCTATGTCCCAGAGATTATGGTACATTGTCTCTTTGTTCTCGTTGGTTTCAAAGAACTTCTAGATTTCTGCCTAAATTTCATTATTTACCTAGGAGTCATGCAGGAGCAGGTTGTTCAATTTCCATGGAATTGTGTGGTTTTGAGTGAGTTTCTTAATCCTGAGTTCTAATTTGATTCCACTGTGGTCTGAGAGACTGTTATGATTTCCGTTCTTTTGCATTTGCTGAGGAGTGTTTTACTTCCAATTATGTGGTCAATTTTAGAATAAGTGCCATGCAGCACTGAGAAGAATGTAGATTCTGTTGATTTGGAGTAGAGAGTTCTGTAGATGTCTACTAGGTCCACTTGATCCAGAGCTGAGTTCAAGTCCTGAATATCCTTGTTAATTTTCTGTCTCATTGATCTAATACTGACAGTGGGGTGTGAAAGTCTCTCACTATTATTGTGTGGGAGTCTAAGTCTGTTTGTAGATCTTTAAGAACTCGTTTTACGAATCTGGGTGCTCTTGTATTGGGTGAATATATATTTAGAATAGTTAGCTCTTCTTGTTGAATTGTTCCCTTTACCATTATGTAATGCTCTTCTTTGTCTTTTTTTATCTTTGTTGGTTTAAAGTTTGTTTTGTCAGAGACTACAATTGCAATCCCTGCTTTTTTTTTTTTCTTCCCATTTGCTTGGTAAAATTTCCTCCATCCCTTTATTTCACTCTTACCACTTTTATTCAACATTTTTCTAGAAGCTCTAACCAAAAAACAAAACAAAACAAAACAAAAAAAAACTGATGAATAAATTAAAGGCATCCAAATAGGAAAAGAAAAAGTAAAACTCTCTTTTCCCAATGACATGATGTTATATATAGAACATCCTAAAGAATCTACCAAAAAAAAAAAAAATTCCCTATTAGGGTTAATAAGGAAATTCAGCAAAGTTTCAGGATAGAAGATCAACACACAAAAAACTGTACTTCTATACACTATAAAGAGTAACCCAAAAAGGAAATTTTTAAAAAATTCAACTGGTAAAATTACAATGTTATAGTGGTTATTATCAAAAAGGCAAAAATAACAAGTGCTGGTAGGGATGTAGAAAAAAGGGAATGCTTGCACTCTGTGGAAAGGAATGTAAATTAGTGCAGCCATTATGGAAAACAGTATGGAAGTCCCTCAAAAAGTAAAAAATAGAATTACCCTATGATCCAGCAATTCCACTTCTGGGTATATATCCAAAGGCATTAAAATCAGTATGTCAAAGAAATGTCTGTGCTACTGTGTTTATTGCGACATTATTGACAATAGCCAAGATATAAAATCAACCTAAATCATTAATAGATAAACGGACAAGGAAAATGTTTTATACACACACACACACACACACACACACACACACACACAATGGAATACCATTCTTTCTTAAGAACAAGGAAATCCTGTTATTTGTGACAGCATGGATGAACCTGGAGAAAATTATGCTAAATGAAGTAAGCCAGGCACAGAAAGACAAATACTCCATGATTTCACTTATACATGGAGTCTAAATAAGTTGAACTCATAGAAGCAGAGAGTAGAATGGTGGTTTCCAAGGACTGCAGTTCGGGGCTTGGGAATGGGAAGGTGTTGGTCAAAGAGTACAAAATTTCAGTTAAACAGGATAAATAAGTTCTGGAGATCTACTGTACAGCATAGTGACTATAGTTAATAATAATGTATTGTATATTTGAAAATTACAAAAAAAGTGATCTTAAATGTTCTCACAACAAAAAATAAGCATGTGAGGTGAGAGATATGTCAATTAGCTTGATATAACCATTTCACCATGCATTCATATACCAAAATATCATGTTTTTACACTGTAAATATATAAAAGTTTTATTTGGCAACTATAATTTTTTTTTTTTTTTTTGAGAAGGAGTCTTGCTCTGTTGCCCAGGCTGGAGTGCAGTGGTGCGATCTCAGCTCACTGCAACCTCCACCTCCTGGATTCAAGCAATTCTCCTTCCTCAGCCTCCCGAGTGGCTGGGATTACAGGCATCTGCCACCATGCCTGGCTAATTTTTGTATTCTTAGTAGAGGTAGGGTTTCACCATGTTGGCCAGGCTGGTTTCAAACCCCTGACCTCAAGTGATCCACGTGCCTTGGCCTCCCAAAGTGCTGGGATTACAGGCATGAGCCACCACACCCAGCGAACTATAATTTTTCTTAAAAATAATTAAAAACCCAATTCAATTTATAATAGCATCAAAAATAAACTACTTATGAATACATTTAACCAAGGAGGTGTATAATTCGTACACTAAAATCTACAAAACACTGTTAAGATAAATTGAAGAAGATTTAAGTAAATGGAAAGACATCTCATTTTCATGGATTGGGAAAACAAATATTGCTAAGATGACAAAATTGCTGAAATTGATCTACAAATCAAACACAATCCCCTTAAAAATCAGGTGGATTTTTTGCAGAAATAGAAAAAGCTAATCCTAAAACTCATTTGGCATAATAAGGGACCCAGAAGAGCCAAAATAATATTGAAAAATAACAAAGTTGGTAGACTCACACTTCCAGATTTCAAAACTTGCTACAAAGCTGTATTAATCAAGACAGCATGGTACTGGCATAAGGATAGACATGTAGATCAATACAATAGAATTGAGAGTCCAGAAATAAACCCTCACGTTTATGCTCAATTGCTTTTCAACAAGGGTATCAAGGTAATTCAATGGGAAAAATGTTTTCAACAAATGGTGCCTAGACAACTAGATATCCACAGTCAAAGTAATGAAATTGGACCCCTTCCTTATACCATACATAACAATTAACTCAAAATGGATCATAGAATTAAAGGTAAGGGCAAGCTGGGCATGGTGGCATTCATCTGTAGTCCTGCTGCTCAAAAGGGTGAGGTGGGTGAATTGCTTGAACCCAAGAGTTTGAGGGTACAGTGAGCTATGATTGTGCCACTGCATCCCAGCCTGGACAACAGAGTAAGGCCCTGTCTCAAAAAAAAAAATTTTTAAATGTAATGCTAAAACTATAAAACGTTTAGAAAAAAACAGAGGCATAAATCTCCATGATCTTAAGTTATGTAATGGTTTCTTGAGACATGTCACCAAATGTTCAAACAACCATAGGAAAAAAATAGGTAAATTAGATGTCATCAAAATTAAAACTATTGTGATTCAAATGACACCATCAAGAAAGTGAAAAGTCAACCCACAATATTAGGGAAAGTATTTGCAAATCGTGTATCTAACAAGGGACCTGTGTCCAGAATCTATAAAGAACTCTTACAACCCAATAATGAAAAGACAACCCAATTTTTTTAAGGGCAAATCATTTGAATGTACATTTATCCAGAGATATGCAAATGGCAATAAACACACGAAAAGGTGCTAAACATCATTAGTAATAGGGAAATGCAAATAAAAACCACAAGGAGAATACTACTTCACATCCAATAGAGTGACTGTTACAAAAAAAAAAGTAAAACAGTTAATAGGCATGGATGAGAGAAATTGGAACTCTCCTTTATTGCAGGTGGGAATGAAAAATGTTACAGCTTCTTTGGAAAGAGTTTTGCGTCTCCTCACATATTTAAACATATAGTTAATATGTAACTCAGCAATTCTACTCCTAGGTATATGCCCAAGAGAAATAAAAGCATATGTCCCTGCAAAAATGTGTATCCTAATGTTCACAGCAACATTGTTTATAACAGTCAAAAGGTGGAAAGCGATGAATGGATAAACTGATGAATGAATAGGCAGATGATAAATGGATGAACAAAATGTGATATATCCATACGCTAGAATATTATTCAGCCAAATAAGCCAAACACAAAAAGATAAACAATGTATGATTTCACTTACATGAGGTAATTAGACTAGTCAAATTCATAGAGACATACAGTAGAATACTTTTTACCAGGGACTCCTGGAGAAGGGAATGGGGAGTTATTGTTTAATGGGTACAGAGCTTTCATTTAGTTGGAAAAAATTCTGGAACTAGATGGTGGTGATGTTTGCACAACAGTGTAATATGTTTCATGCCTGAACTGTACACTCAAAAATGGTGAAAATGGTATATATTATGCATATTTTACCACAGTAAAAAAGAATAAAGTATTGATAGATGCTATAGCATTAATTAGCCTTGAAAACATGCTAAGTGAAAGATGTCAATCACAAAAGCTACATATCATATCATCTCATTTATATGCTATATCCAGAATAAGCACATCTATAGAGACAGAAAGCAGGTTAGTGGTTTCCCAAAGCTGGGAGAGAGTGAGAGGATGAGGATTTACTGCTAATGAGTACAAGATTTCTTTGGGGGCATCATGATAGTATTTTATGATCAGATTATGTTGATCCTTGTACAACTGGGTAAATATACCAAAAAACATTATCTACTTTAAACAGTTGAACTTTAAGGTATGTAAAATATATATGAATAAAACTGTCTAAAAAACTGAAAAAGAAGATGTAAAATTATTACTTTCAGAAACTTTGGTTGTATGCCTAGAAAGTTCAAGAATATTAATGGAAAAAATTTTAAACAATAAGATGATACAGTAGAGTAAATGGGTACCAAAATAAAATATAAAAATAAGTAACATTTCTATATGTTAACAACCACTTAGAAAGGATAAAGGGAAGATAGACCTCATTTATAAAAGAAAAAATGCTATATGACCTATGAATAATACTATTCAGCAAAATACAATATGTAAATGAAAAAATTATAAATGCTACTAAGTACATAAAGGAATTCTTAAAATGGACAGTTGTACTTTATTCCTGGCTCAGAAAACTCAATATTATAAAGATATCAACTGTCCCTAAATTAATCACTATATTTATTATGGCCCCAATAAAAACACAAACAGGATTTGGAGGCAGGGACAAGTGATTCTAACGTTCTCATGAAAAAATACACATGCAGTAATAGACGAATTCTGAAGGACAAGAGTAATGAGAGGGCAGCCAGTCACCATGGGTCACACCTGTAATCCCAACACTTTGGGAGGCTGAGGCGGGCAGATTGCTTGAGGCCAGGAGTTCAAGACCAGCCTGGACAACACAGCAAAACCCCATCTCTACAAAAAAAAAAAAAAAAAAAAAAAGGTAATGAGAGGAGATGGATTTACCTTATATTAAAGCATATTTTAAAGCTTCAGTAACAAAGCTTCAGTAACTAGAGCAGTTTGGAATAGGCACATGATTAGATAGACAAATCAATGAAGAACAAACAATCCAAATATATATGAGAATTTAGCATAAAATAAATTTGGTATTAAGTTAGTAAGGAAAACACTTTATTTCATTTATTTATTTTTATGTATTTACTTATTTTTTTGAGACAGGGTCTTGCTCTGTCACCCAGGCTGGAGTGCAGTTGCAGGATCTCAGCTCACTGCGACTTCCACTTCCCGGGCTCAAGTGGTGATCCTTCCCTCCTTAGCCTCTGAAGTAGCTGGGACCACAGGTGCATACCACCACACCTGGCTAATTTTTGTATTTTCTGTAGAGACAGGGTTTCACCATGTTGCCCAGGCTGGTCTCAAACTCATGAGCTGAAGCAATCTGCTCGTGTTGGGCTCCCAAAGTGCTGGGATTATACACTGTATTTTAAATGGTAGTGAGATAACTTTACAAAGCCTTTTTAAGGCCTGACATAAACCCAAAAGCCATTAAAAGAAAAAATATAAATATGGCTACATAAAAATAAAATTTCCTACATAGAAATAAAACAGTACAAGACAAATACTAATACCAAGCAGAGACATGCCTCAGGGTCTTCACACTTTCTGTTTCCTTTCACTGGAATACTCTTTTCGCAGATGTATATAGGCAAGTTCTACCTTTATCTCATTGAGTGCTCCTTCTTCATCTCCCTTGCTTCCTCTTCCTCATCTCCCAATCCAGTATCTACATTCACTACTTTCTTGGTGATTTTGTCTAGTCTCATGGCTTTAAGTTGCATCTATCTGTGGTCAGTCCCCAAACTGTTCTAATCACAAACTTTCCCATCTCAGTTGACGGCAACTCCATCGTTCCAATGTTAGGTCCAAAAATCTTGGAGTCATTCTTATCTCCTCCCTTCTCACACCCTACATTTAATATTTCAGGAAACCTTTATACATCTACCTCCAAAATATCTCCAGAGTTCCATCACTTTCACCCCCACCATTGCTAACACCCTGGTGCAAGCCACCATCATCTCTTGCCTGGATGAATGCAAGAGCTTTTTATGGCTCTTCCGGCTTCTGTCCTTCCTCCTTCAAGTCTGTTATCAATATAGCAGTCTGACTGATCCTCTAAAAATGAAGGTTATGTCACATCACTCTTCTGTTTAAAATCCTCCAGTGACTCCTATCTAATTCAGAGTCAAAGCCCAAATCCGTACAATGGCCCACGAGGCCCTTCATGATCTGGCACCGCCTTACCACCTTGGTGTCATCTATTTAATGTAACAAACTCTGGATCTGGCACTCCTGATCCTCCTGAACTTACTTTACTGTTTCTTTTACCCATAGCATTGATCAACTACTAAAATAGTATATAATTAATTCATTACATTTATTATTTATTTCTGTTTCCCCCCACCCCAGAGTGTGTGATCCACGGGGTAAAACTTTTTTTGGTTTGTCTTATTTACTACTGCAACACAAGAGTCTAGAATTGTGCCTGGCACAGGCTTAATAAATACTTTTGAAATGAATAAGTGTCCACATGGCTTACTTCATTTCCTTCAGGTATCTATTCAAATATCACCTTATTAGGAAGGCCTTTCCTGACCACTATATATAAAATAGCAACACTAATCATACCAAGCACTCCCTATTCCTTGTATATGCTTTATTATTTTATCCCACTTATCATCACCCAGCATATTAGTTCTTTTCTTATTGTCTGTCTCTCTCCATTACATGTAAGATTCATGAGAGCTGGGGCTTTGTTTTGTTCAGTGCTGCTCTCTAGAACCAAGTATAGTACTTGATACTTAATAAGCACTGAATAAATATCTAATGAAATAATAAACCCCACAGATACAGGGAGATTTTCTTAATATATAAACAACTCCTACAAATCAATAAAATACCAACAACTCAATAGAAAAATCACAAAAGACAGAACAGAAATTATAAATAGCTTTCAAATATATGAAACCCTATATATCTAAACCTTAATACATAAAAGGGAAATGCAAATAGATACTTCTAAGAGACAATATTTTTAACCCGCAGATTAAAATTTATATTTATACATATACAAAAAGTATATATATTTATACATATATAATACATATATATAAAATACATAATATAAATTAAACACTCTTAGGCAGCATATAGCATATGAGGAACAGTAATAACATCTAATACATAGCACTTACACTGTTCCAGGTATAATTCTTAAAACATTACAAATATTAACTCATTTAATCCTCACAATGATCCCATGAGGTACACTAAATGTTATGATCTCTGTTTTACAGATGATTCAACTGAGGCACAGAGAAGTTAGATAACTTGCATAAAACTACACAGCTACTAAGTTGCAGAGCAAGGACTTGAAAGTAGGCAACCTAGCTGTAGATTCCAGGTATTTAAGTACTATGTATAACTCTCAACAAGTATGCACAAGTATTTTCAGAAACTATAAATTGGTACCACCTTATTGGAGGGAAACTTTTAAGTGTCCATAAAAGTTTAAATGAGTTTTTGCATTTCTACTAGCATTGAATGGGAGTTGTTGTTGTAACACATGCTTGTCAGCAGTAGGTGTTGTCAGTGTTTTGGAGTTTAGCCATTCTAGTATGTGTATAGTGGTATCCCATTGTTTTAATTTGCAATTCCCTAATGACAAATGATGTTCATCATCTTTTCACTTGCTTTATAATTTTTAAATTGAGTCATCTTCTTATTGTTGAGATTTAAGGGTTCTTTGTGTATTTTGGATACCAGTTCTTTATCAGATATGTTTTAAAAATATTTTCTGCCAGTCTGTGGCTTTTTTATTTTCTTAACAATATCTTTCACAAAGTAGAAGTTGTCTTAGCAGTGTCCAACTTACCATTTTTTTCTTTCATGTATCATGCTTATGGCGTTGTATCTAAAAAGTCGTCACCAAACCCAAGGTCACCTACACTTTATCCTATATTATCTTCTAGGAGCTTAATAGTTTTACATTTTACCTTTAGGTCTATGATACATTTTGAGTTAATTTTTATGAAGAATGTAATGTGTAATGTCTATGTCTAGATTATAATTTTTTTTGTTTTTTGTTTTTTGTTTTTGAGACAGAGTCTCACTCTGTCACCCAGGCACCCAGGCTGGAGTGCAGTGGCACAATCTTGGCACACTGTAACTCTGCCTCCTGGGTTCAAGCCATTCTCATGCTTCAGCCTCCCGAGTAGCTGGGATTACAGACTTGTGCTACCACGTCCAGCTAATTTTTGTATTTTTAGTAGACATAGGGTTTCGTCATGTTGACCCGGCTTGTCTCGAACTCCTGGCCGCAAGTAATCCACTCGCCTCGGCCTCCCATAATGCTAGGATTACAGGCGTGAGCCACCAGGCCCACCCTTTTGAATGAGGGTGTCCAGTTGTTCCAGCACCACTTGTTGAAAGGACTATCTTTTCTCCACTGAATTGCTTTTGCTCCCTGATCAAAAATCAGTTGACTATATTCATGTGGGTCTATTTCTGGGTTCTCCATTCTGTTCCACTGATCTATTTGTCTGTTCTTTGACCAATAACTCGTTGTATTGATTACTATAGCTTTATGGTAAGTCTTGACATCAGGAAGTTTTAGTCCTCCAACAAAACGTCCATAAAATAATTTGATGAAATCTTGATTGAGATTGCATTTAATCTACAGATTAAGATGGAAAAGACTGACATCTTGACAATATTGAATCTTTCTATCCATGTACATGGACTATTTCTCCATTTATTTAGAATCTTTTTATTTCATCAAAGTTTTATAGCTTTCCTCATGTAGATCTTGTATAAAATGAATTTTAATCCCAGTTGTATTGCTATTCTCTAAGGTATCCAGCATCAAAGCCTTAGAGATGACTTCAGTGCTTGTCACCCAGTCCTTACCTCATTCGCTGACAAGTGCTATACATACTGGTTTCTAAATAACTTGAATTCATCTGCTTTTCTCCATGTCTACTGCCAGCACCTTAATTAAGGCTGCCATCATCTATCATCTGGAGGACTGTGATAGACTTTTCCCTAGTATCCCTATTTTCACTCATGCCATTTTTATTTCTACCACTTATGGCAGTTAATCACTTGTTTCTAAACTGAAAATTTTCTTAAAATAATTATAGATTCATATGCATTTGTTACAGTAACATCTAGTTCATCTACTACCCAGTTTTTTCCAATGATAGCATCTTATAAAACTGTAGTATGATGCCCCAACTATGATATTGACATTGATACAATCTACCGATCTTATTTAGATTTCTCCAGTTTGACTTGTATTCATTTGTGTGGGTATGAGGGTATTTAGCTGTATACAATTTTATCACATGTATAGGTTGATGTATCCACCACCGTGATCAAAATAACAGACAGTTCTATTACCAAAAATATCCCTTGTGTTACCCTTTTACAACTCCATCTGTCTCCTTTCTGCCCATCTCCCCATTCCTAGGCACTGGAATGACTAATCTGTTCATTTCTAAAATTTTACCGTTCCAAGAACATCATACAAATGCACTTTTCCTCTTGGGATTGGCCTTATTCACTTAGTGTAAGTCTCTGGAGATTCGTCCAAGATGTGGTATGCATCAATAGTGCATTTCTTCTTATTGCTTAGTATTCCGTGGTATGGATGTACCACAGTTTGTTTAAGCATTTACCCAGTGAAGGACATTTGTGTTTTTATTTTTCCAATTTAGGGCTATAATGAATAAAGCTTCTATAAACTTTGGTGTATGGGTTTTTGTGTGGACACACATTTTTCATTTCTTTAGAATAAATCCTCAAGAGTATGACTGTGGATCACATGGTGTTTCTTCTCTAAGAAACTGCCAAACTGTTTCAAAGAGATGTTGTACCATTTAGTATTCCCACCAGCAATAAATAAGGGAGCTAGGTTCTCCATATTCTCCTCAGTGTTTAGTGATGTCACTATTTTTTGTTTTTCTAATTCCGACAGATGTGCAGTAATATTGCATTACGTGTGGTTTTAATTTGCATTTCCCTAATGGCTAGAGATGTTTTCATTGCTTTTTTACCACCATCTGCATATCCTTCTTGGTGAAATGTCCTTGGTCATCATGTGATTGAACTGCTTGTATTTTTAGGATTGAGATTTGAGAGTTGTTGTTGTGGTGGTGGTGGTGGTGGTGGTTTTGAGACAGAGTCTCACTCTGTCGCCCAGGCTGGAGTGCAGTGGCATGATTTCTGCTCACTGCAACCTCTGCCTCCTGGGTTCAAGCAATTCTCTGCCTCAGACTCCCAAGTAGCTGGGATTACAGGTGCCTGCTACCATGCCCGGCTAATTTTTGTATTTTTAGTAGAGACGGGGTTTCACCATCTTGGCCAGGCTGGTCTTGAATGTCTGACCTTGTGAGCCACCACACCCAGCCGAATTGAGAGTTCTTCATATATTCTAGATACTAGTCCTTTGTCAAGTATGCGGATTGCAGATATTTTCTCCAAGATCGTAGCTTGTCTTTTTAATTTTCATAACAGGATATTTCACACAGCAAAAATCTTTACATTTTGATGAAGTCCAATTTATCACTTTTTCCTTTTACAGATTGTGCTTTTAGTTTCAAAACTAAAAATTCCTCACTAAGTCTTGTTCCCAAAGATTTTTCTCCCACGTTTTCTTCTAAAATTGTCTTTGTTTTACATTTTACATTTAAATCTATGATCCAGCATTGTTATAAACATTAAATAAAAATAAGTATTTAAAGCTAGACATGGTGGCTCATGTCTGTAATACCAACATCTTGGGAGGCCAAGATGGGAGGATCGCTTGAGGCCAGAAGTTTAAGACCAGCCTGGTCAACACAATGAGACTCTATTTACACAAAAAGTAAAAAAAAAAAAAAAAAAAAAGTAGCCAGGCATGGTGGCACATGCCTGTAGTCCCAACTATTAAGGAGGCTAAGGCAGGAGGATTTCTTGAGCCCAGAAGTTTGAGGCTACAGTGAACTATGATCATGCCACTGCACTCCAGCCCTGGATGACAGAGCAAGACCCCGTCTCTAAGAAAAAATAAAAAGTAAACCTATGATCCATTTTGAATTAATGTTTGTGCAATGTGTGAGGTTCAAGTCAGTTTCTTTTTTCTTTTTGTCTGTGGATATCACATTGTTTCAGGACCATTTATTGAAAAGGCTATCTTTCCTCTATTGAATTGGACATATTTGTGTGGGTCCATTTCTGGGTTATCTATTTCCTTCCATTAATTCATATGCCTGCCGTTCTGCCAATCATGACACTGTTATGATTCCTCTATCTATATAGTGAGCCTTAATATCAGATAGAATGGTTTCTTTTACTTTATTCTTTTTTCACAAGATTGTTATGGCTGTTATATGGACTGTGACTTTCCATTTACATTTTAGAATAAGTAGGTCTATGTCTAAAATGAAAGTATGCTGGAATTTTGATAGAAATTTCACTAAACCTTTAGATGAATCTGGGGGAAATTAACATCTTTATAATGCTGACACTTTCAATCCATAAATATAGTATGTTCTTCCATTTTTAGATTTTTTTTATATCTTTTATCAGCACTTTGTAATGTTCAGTATATAGATCCTGCATGTGTTTTGTTAAGCGTTTATACAGATTTTCTTTGGCATGATTGTAAATTATGTTTTTAGATTTTGATTTCCACATGTTAGTTGCTAGCATTTAGAAATGTAATTGATTTTTGCATGTTGATCTCGTACACTCGTATACTGTTACCTTGTTGAAGTTATTTATTAGTTCTGGGAACTCTTTTCTAGATTTCTTGAGATTTTCTATACATACAATCACATCATTTGAAAGTAGAAGTTTAATTTTCTTTTTTCCAGTCTGTATGCCTTTTATTTTCTTGCTTTATTCTGCTGGCTAAATCTTCTAATATGATGTTTTAAAAAATGAGAACAATCATCGATTTATATTATCATGTGATTTTTTTTCTTAACTTGATATGGTGGATAACATAGATTGATTTTTGAATATTGAATTAATCTTGCCTCCCTTGTATAAATTCCACTTTGTCATAGAACAGCTTCAGTGGGATTGCTTGCTTCTGATTTGACCTCACATCACTTCTCCTGGATTAGATGTCAGATCCTCCACTAGGGACACCTTTAATGTGGCTACAACCTAGGACTACCTCTGCATAGTTTAAGAGAGCCTGCTTTACAAATATATCCTCTTTATTCTGCCTTATCAGTGTCTTCTTCTCCACTGGTATTATTCCCTTAGCATACAACATGCTCTGATTTTGAGTATCCGAAAATAACCTTCCCTTATGGCTGCTACTTTTTTTGAATTACTGTCACCTGTATCCCTCTTATTCCATCATTCATGTTGAAAGAGTTGCTTTTTCTTTACTGTCTCTGCTGCCCCACCCTCACTACTTAGCCTCTTGTCTAACTCATTCCTAATTCTCTGCTGTCTCTTAAAGTAAACTCCCAATGGCCTCATATCTCTCTTTGTTTTCTAGATATCTTTATTTCATTTGACCCCATGAAATACTCTTCTACTTTCAAATTATCCAGCCTCCCTTGGCTTTTTGGACAGTGTGCTCACTATTTCATCCTATCCATTCCTTCAGAATCCCTTGCTAGATTCCTTCTCAAATTATCAGACCTCTAACTTCAAACTTTCTGAAACTCTGGGTAAGTACCACCAATGTTTTGCAGTTAGATCCTAAAAATATAGCTTTGGATTTAACAGCTCTCCTGAGCTTTCCCTTGTTTCTAACTGCCTCTTAAACATTTCCATCTCCATTCTTTCTCCAGAGAAGAGTAATGAGTACTTGCCCTTTGCTAGATAATGTGCTAAGTACTTTTTATAAGTCTTCCCACTTAATCCTCTCATGAATCCCATAAGACAAATATCAATATCCCAAATCTACAGACGTGGAAACTGAAAATCAAAGGAAAAATTCTTTACCAAAAGCTGCACAATGTAAATAAGTCAGAATTTAAAGCCAAGCAGTTCTAAAAAAATAGATTAAGTATAAAAATAGAGAAGGAAGGTGGAAGGAAACAGTTGAAGGTAATGACTATGTTCACAATATAGATTTTGGTGATACTTTCATGGGTGTATACATATCTCCAAACTCCTTGAGTTGTATACATTAAATATGTACAGTTTATTGTACATTAATCATACCTCAATAAAGTAGGTTAAAAAGCAAAGCCAAGCATTTCTAATTTCTATTGCTATATTCTTTTTGAATACACAAAACTACAACTTAAGGTCAATATGTATGAAACCAAATTCATGATTCCCCTCTACCCCCAAACCAATTATTCCTCCAGCTTTTTATATTTCCGCTAATAATGCCATCATTGGCTCAGTCTACTATGCTGGAAATTCTGGAGTCATTCTCAACTTCTTTCTTTTCCTCTCTGTTCATATCCAACCAGTGAACCTATTTGGCACTGCCTTTTCACTCTCTCCCATCTGCCCTTTTTCTTTGCAAATTAACTTCTACCACCCTAATCTAGGCATCTCAATTTGCTACTGAGTTGGTTTTCCGGTCTTTAGTCTCACCTACCTTCCATTTGCATTGTGCAGTCCATTTTTCCATCTTCCTGTAAGGCAAGTTCCATCCATCTCTAACCTCTGCTCCTTCATCTACAAATGAAAGGATCGGCTGGATGACAATTGAGGCTCCCAACTTTTTCATCACCCAAGACCCCTTTTGTTTTGTTTTCAATCTGTAGGGCCCTTGACTATAAAAATTTTTCTAATGTCAAAAATCACTCTGCCTGGGCGACAGAGTGAGACTCTGTCTCAAAAAAAAAAGAATGTTTTTATTTATTAAGGATCAATTAGCTTGTTTTGCCATTTTTTAAAAAAATGACTTTCATAACCACCAATCAATTTTTCTGATCAGTGTCCCATTTGATTAATTCCAGCCCAAAGCAAATAATACTGACACTGTGGTTGATCTGTACGGCCTTATTATAGAGAAATACATTGGTTCCTTTGGGCTTTCTGAAATCTTCATAATCCATCCAGAACCCGCAGTGTGGATGCCCATGCTCCCTGGCTAGTCATCACTGGGTGAGTAATCTTTAAGCAATCTCCCAGCCCAGCCAATCTGTGATTCCTAAAATACAGTGCTGATCGTGTAACGCACAAACCGCACCCCTCACTCCCCCCGCCATTGATTATTCTGTAAAGGCTCCCCATTGTCTCTTAAATTAACTATAAACTGCTTAGCCTGGAATTCAAAGCCTGCCATGCTCCAGCCCTAACATAATAGTTATTTTTTCTAATTGTGAGCTGACAGCCATGCTTGCATGAGCAACAAACTATTAAGCCTGAGCATACACGCAGAGTTTACTGTTCTAATCACAAATAAAAGTGATGACAAAGTTAATCTAACACATATTTAATGATACACCTAATAGTTATTTTGTTGGATGGGAATTAGCAATAAATGGTAAGCAGTTCGCATAAATGATTGTAATTAGTATTACTTTTCCACATTCAGACCGATTTTTCTAGTTTCCTTCCTTACTATTAGTTTTCCAGCATTCCTAATCAGCATCAGTGCTGACAACTCTCCCTGATACCACGTACCATTTAATCATCATCATCACATACATGCACACACTCTTCCATACATTATGAGACAAAAGGTCCTGGCTTTTCCACTCCAGCAGCTGTCCCCCATGATAGGTCACTTGCTTTGTCTCCTTCCTTCCACCTGACCCCCTCTTCTACTCATCCCTATATCTGAGGGTGCTCTGAGTGGATCACCCTTATTCCAGTATCAGAAGGATCAAGGTTACAGAAATTCAGTCCCTTAAAACTGGGTTGCTTCAGAGAAAGAACTAGGGGCTATGGAATGTTCACTCAGTTGTGTTGGGGGGATCAATAACAAGAGTCTTTCAGGGTTGTCAGTACTATATAAAAGCACTATAAAGGGAAGTGGCAGACACTAGGGGGCAGAGGTCTCAGGGAGGGGAGATGTGGTTTCATCAGAATATGATCATGGCTACAACATTATAATTCCAAACATAGGTATTAAAATAAATGTAAATAAGATACAAATCACACAATTGTTTGAAAATATTCATGTAATTTTTTAAAAAATCACTACTCATATTTGCTATATTATATGCAAAGCCTTCTGAAACAGAATCAGGAGAGCTCAGGAGAGTGGTGGCTCAGGAGACTTCTCTTACTGGCTGATTTGTGACAGTGAACAAGCCAATGGCCTCTCCAGTTTTGCATCTGTAAAATGGGTTTTAATCCCAGTGGTGACGCTGTTCAGTCAGATGCCCAGTCTCAAAACCCAGGAGACATCCTCAATGCCTATGACCCATACCTCATCTTATTGGCCGCCAAATCCTATACATAATGGCTCCTAAACAGCAATTTTATTTCCCTCTCTCCAACCCTACTGCCAGCACCTTAATTCAGGCCACCATTATCTCTCATCTAGACCACTGTGATGACCTTCTAACTAGTCTTATTTCCATTCATGCTATTTTCAAATCCATTCTTTTTGTGGCAGCTAGAAAGATCACTTATTGATGTAAAATTCATATAACATGATATTAAGTATTTTAAATGTACAGTTCAAAGGTGTTTGGCACATTACCAATTTTGTGCAACCATCACCTTTATCTAATTCAAAAACATTTTTATCAGCCCAAAAGGAAACCCTATACACATTAATCAGTAGCTACCCACCCCCTCTCCTTCTCCCAGCCCCTGGAAACCATGAATCTGCTTTTTGTCTCTGTGGATTTGCCTATTATATATACTTCATATAAACAGAATTGTATAATACAATGACCTTTTCTGTTTTCTTTCACTTAGCATAATGCTTATGAGGTTCATTCATGTTGTAATATGTATCAGTACATCATTCTTTTTCATGGCTGAATAATATTTTTATATGGATATTCCACATTTTGTTTATCTATTCATCACTCGATAAACATTTGGGGTTTTTCCTACCCTGAGGCTAATATGAATAGTGCTGCTATGAACATTCATGTGCATGTTTTTGTTTAAATACTTGCTTTCTATTCTCCTGGGTATGTGGTTTGGGATTCTGGGTCATATGGTAATTCTACGTTTCACTTTTTGGGACAAATGTTATAGTGTTTTTCAAAGCAGCTGTATCATTTTGCAATCCCACCACCAGCTTGTTTGCCATTTATATATATTCTTTGGAGTGCTGCTTTCTATTTGAATTCTTTGCCCACATTTTAATTGGGCTGTTTGGCTTTTTGTTGTTTTTTAAATATTTTTAATTTTTAATGTTTGTGGATACATAGTAGGTATATATATTTATGGGACACACGAGATGTTTTGATACAGGCATGCAATGTGAAATAAGCACATCATGGAGAATATTTCATTGTACTGTCTATGTCTTGAATAGTTGTTGCAGTTATTGTTTTTGATTGAGTCATGGTGATATGGTTTGGCTGTGTCCCCACCCAAATCTCCTCTTAAATTCCCATGTGTTGTGGGAGGGACCTGGTGGGAAGTGGTTGAATCATGAGGGTAGGTCTTTCCCACAGTGTTCTCGTGATAGTAAATAAGTCTCAGGAGATCTGATGGTTTCATAAGGGGGAGTTTCCCTGTACAAGCTCTCTCTTTGCCTTCTGCCATCCACATAAGATGTGACTTGATTCTCGTTGCCTTCCACCATGATTGTGAGGCCTCCCCAGCCATGTGGAACTGTAAGTCCGATAAACCTCTTTCTTTTGTAAACTGCCCAGTCTCGGGTATGTCTCTATCAGCAGTGGGAAATCGAACTAATACACATGATTTAGTCTTTCTACTTAGGATAAGAGTAGTTTACACACCACAGTTATGGTGTTATAATAGTCTGTGTTTTTCTGTGTACATACTATTACCAGTAAGTTTTATATCTTCAGGTGATTATTGCTCATTAATAGCCTTTTCTTTCTGATTGAAGTGCTCCCTTTAGTATTTCTTGTAGGACAGGTCTGGTATGGATGAAATTCCTCAGCTTTTGTTTGTCTGGGAAAGTCTTTATTTCTCCTTAATCTTTGAATGATATTTTTGCCAGATATACTATTCTAGGGTAATTTTTTTTCCTTCAGCACTTTAAATATGTCATGCCACTCTCTCTTGGCATGTAAGGATTCCACTGAGAAGTCTGCTTTCAGATGTATTGGCACTCCATTGTATGTTACTTGTTTCTTTTCTCTTTCTACTTTTAGGATCCTTTCTTCATCCTTGATCTTTGGGAGTTAGTTTATTACATGCCTAGAAGTAGTCTTCTTTGGGTTAAAGCTGCTTAATATTCTATAACCTTCTTGTACCTGGATGTTGATATGTTTCTCTAGGTTTAGGAAGTTCTCTGTTATTATTTCTTTGAATATGTTTTCTACCCCTATCACTTTCTCTACCTCATTAAGGCCAATAACACCTAGATTTGCCCCTTCGATATTATTTTCTAGGTTCTCTAGGCATGCTTCATTGTTTTTATTTTTTTCTTTCCTCTTCACTGTGTATTTTCAAGTAGCCCATCTTCAAGCTTACTAATTCTTTCTTCTGCTTGATGAGTTCTGCTAATGAAACAGTCTGATGCATTTTTCAGTATGCCAGTTGCATTTTTCAGCTCCAAAATTTCAGCTTGATTTTTTCTAATTATTTGAATTTCTTTATTAGATTTATCTTATAGAATTCTGAATTCCTTCTCTGTGTTATTTTGAATTTCTTTGAGTTTCCTCAACACAGCTATTTTGTATTCTCTGTCTGAAATGTTACATATCTCAGTTTCTCCAGGATTGGTCCCTGGTGACTTATTTAGTTTATTTGTTTGAGGTCATGTTTTCATGGATGGTACTTATACTAATAGATGTTCTTTGGTGTCTGGGCATTGAAGAATTAGGCATTCATTGTAGTCTTCACTGCCTGGGATTGTTTGTATCTGTCCTTCTTGGGCAGGCTTTCTAGATATTTGAAAGGACTTGGATGTGGTACTCTAAGCTGTATCTTTATGGTCCTGGACAAGATTTTGGAGAATTCTCTGGATTAATAGCCAGAGACCCCTGTCCTCTTACCTTTCTTTGTCTCAAAGAAATGGAGTCTCTCTCTCTATTCTGAGCCAGTTAAAGTTGGAGGTGGAGTGGACATGCCACCACCGTGGCCACCACTTCTAGGACTGCACTGGGTCAGACCTGAAGTCAGCACAGTACTGGGTCTTACCCAAGGCCTGCTGTAACCACTCCCTGGATATGGCTTATGTTCACTCAAGGCCCTGGGGCTAGGCAATCAGCAGATGGCAGAGCCAGCCAGTTCTATGTCTTTCCCTTCAGGGTGGTGAGCTTCCCCAGGCCCTGGGTGGGTCCAGAGGTGCTATCTGGGACTCATGGACTAAAGTCAAAAACCTTAGAAGTCTACCTGGTGTTCTGTTGTACTGCAGCTGAGCTGGCACTCAAACCATAAGATGCAGTCCTTCCCACTTTACCTTCTCCTTTCCGAAGGCAGAGAAGCCTCACCCCATAGCCACCACAGGCCACATGGAGTACTGCCAGACTACCATTGATGTTCCCTTAAGGCCAAAGGGCTCCTAAGTCAGCTTCTGGTAAATGCTGCCTGGCCTAGGACTCACACTTTAGGACAGTAGGCTCCTTTCTGGCCCACAGCAGGTCCAGAAATGCTGTGCAAGAGTCAAGGCTTGGAATCAGGGACCCCAAGAGCCCACTACATGTTTTATCTCCCTATAGCCATGTGGTATCTAAAGCCAGCAAGTCTCAGATGCTTACCCAAGGCCCTTGACATAGTACTTGGGTATTGCTGTTGGTTATTCAGGGACCAATGGCCCTTCAAATAGCAGGTGATAAATGCTGCCAGGACTGGGTTCTTCCCTTCAAGGCAGTGGGTTCCCTTGCGGCCCACAGTGTGTCTAGAAATGTCATCCCAGAGGTAGGGCCTGGAACGGGGGCCTCATGACTCTGACTGCTGCCCTACCCTGCTGTGGCTGAGCTAGTATCAAAATGCAAAATAAAGTCCTCCCCTCTCTTTCATCTCCTCTCA
Source organism: Pongo pygmaeus (assembly GCF_028885625.2). Classification (NCBI taxonomy): domain Eukaryota; kingdom Metazoa; phylum Chordata; class Mammalia; order Primates; family Hominidae; genus Pongo; species Pongo pygmaeus. Next base: position 144,947,799 of record NC_072396.2, on the reverse strand, counting down.
TCATGCAGAAGGAAGGCGTCTGTTTTGGAGCCACAAGCTATGCAGCCTGGGGTTAGGGGAGGGCAATGATAGCACTCTCATAGCCACCCCAGCTATGGGTGTGCCCCACACCCCCAGTCCACTGTCTCTGGGCCCAGTTTAGCACCAGGACTCACCTAGGAGTTGCAGTCCTTGTGGCCTGGACTGCCTTTCAAGTTTACTTAGAGACCTACCCTTTGGCCCTCAGTGGCAAGGTTTGTGGAAAACTCAAGTTCCTACCACTGGGGCACTGGGAATGGAGATTCCCCTCTGGCTAGGGCTGGTTTAAATGCTCCCTCCATGGGTAGATGTCATCTGAGTTTGGTCAGATTTTCCTTTCTGCTCTAACAAGACAGCACTGAGTTCAATGCCTCACAATTTCTGTGCTCTCTTTCCCCCAGTACCCAGAGATGTGCTCCATACCAGGCTGCCACTGTTGGGGTGGGGGGTATTGTTGGTGATTCATGACTGTTTTTCCTATCTCTTTAGTGCCTCTTTCGGTGATACAAAGTTAACATCAGGTACTATAAGGGTTCCCCTAATTTTTGGTTCTTATGAAGGTATTTTTTTCCTGTGTATGTAAGTATTAAGTTGGTGTCCTTGCAGGGTGGATGATTCATGGAGCCTTCTATTCTACCATCTTGCTCTGCTTCCCTGTCCTTGCTTTTCATTGCTGATTTGTAAGAGGTCATTATCAATTATGGCTTACTAAACCCTTAATAGATATATGATTCACAAATATTTTCTTCCATTCTGTAGGTTGTTTTTGGACTATCTTGATAGTAACTTTTGAACTGCAAAACTTGTGAATTTTGATGAATTCCAGCTTATCTATTTTTTAATTTTGTTGCTTATGCTTTGGTGACATATCTAAGAACCCAATGCCAAATCCAAGGTCATGAAGACTTACCTCTGTATTTTCTTCTAAAAGTTTTATATTTTTAGTTCTTACATATATGTCTTTCACCCATTTTGAGTTAATTTTTGTACATAGTGGGATCCAACTTCAATCTTTTGCCTGTGAATATCCAGTTGTCCAGGTACCATTTATTGAAAAGATCATTCTTTCCTAATTGAATGGTCTTAAAACCCTTGTTGAAAATTAACTGGAGATATATATGTACATGATTATTTCTGGACTTTCAGTGCTATTTCATTGATCTATGTGTCTATCCATTTGCCAGTAGCATACTCTTTTGATTTCTGTAGCTTTGCAGTAAGTTTTCAAGTTAGGAAATGTGAATCATTCAATATTATTATTCTTTTTCAATATTGTCTTGGCTACTTGAAGCCCTTTGACTTTCTGCATGAGTTTTAGAATCTGCTTTTCCATTTCTGCAAAAAAAGATTATAAAAGGAGTTTTGTAGAGATTGCAATGAATCTGATTTCCTTAGGTAGCTTTGCTATTTTAAAGTCTACCAGTCCAAGAGCATAGTACCCAATACTTAGTTTCTCAACTCTTACCCCTTTCCCTCCCTCCCCCTTCTAGTAGTCCCCAGTGCCTCTTATTGTCACCTTTAAGTCCATAAATAACCAATGTTTAGCTCTCACTTGTGAGAATATGCAGTACTTAGTTTTCTGTTCTGGTTGCCTCCATGTTCATGCAAAGAACATGATTTCATTCTTTTTAATGGCTGTGCAGTATTCCATGTTGTATATATACCTCATTTTCTTTATCCAATCCATTGTTGATGGGTACCTAGGTTGATTCCATGTCTTTTCTATTGTGAATAGTGCTGTGATGAACATATGAGTAAATGTGTCTTTTTGGTAGAACAATTTATTTTCTTTTGGATATATACCCAGCAATGGGATTGCTGGGTCGAATGGTAGTTCTGTTTTAAGTTCTTTGAGAAGTCTCCAAACTGTTTTCCACAATGGCTGAACTAATTTACATTCCCCTGAAAGTGTATAAGTATTCCCTTTGCTCTACAACCTCACCGGCATCTGTCGGTTTTTGACTTTTTAATAATAGCCATTCTGATTGGGATAAGATGATATCTCATTATAGTTTTGATTTGTATTTCTCTGATGATCAGCGATGTTGATTATTTTTTCATGTTTGTTGGCCACCTGTACATCTCCTTTGGATGAGTTTCTGTTCATGCCTTTTGCCCATTTTTTAATATAGTTATTATTATTATTATTATGCTTGAATTGTTAATTTCATTATCAATCCTGGATATTAGACTTTTGTTGGATACATAGTTTGCAAATATTTTCTCCCAGTTTGTGCATTTCTGTATACTCTGTTGATAGTTTCTTTTGCTGTGTAGAAGCTCTTTGGTTTAGTTAGGTCCCACTTGTCCATTTTTTGTTGTTGCAATTGCTTTTCAGGACTTAGTCATACATTCTTTTCCAAGGCCTATGTCCAGAATGATATTTCCTAGGTTTTCTTCTAGGATTCTTATAGTTTGATGTCTTAAATTTGAAATCTTTAATATATCATGAGTTAATGTTTGTATGCAGTGACAGGTATGGGTTCAGTTTCATTCTTCTGCATCAGGGTAACTAGCTATCCCAACACCGTTTATTGAAAAGACTGTTCTTTCCCCAGTGTATGTTTTTGGAACCTTTGTCAAAAGTGAGTTCACTGTAGATGTACAGATTTATTTCTGGGTTCTCTATTCTAATTAATTTACCTATGTGTTTGTTTTTGTATCAGTACATGCTGTTTTGGTTACTGTAGCCTTATAGTACAGTTTAATGTTGGGTAATGTGGTGACTCTGGCTTTGATCTTATTGCTTAGGATTGCTTTGGCTACTCAGGCTATTTTTTGGTTCCATATAAATTTTAGATTTGTTTTTTCTAATTTTGTGAAAAATGATGTCGGTAGTTTCATAGGAATAACGTTGAATCTGTAGATTGCTTTGGGCAGTATGGTCATTTGAATGACATTGATTCTTCCAATCTATGAGCAAGGAATGTTTTTTCATTTGTGTCATCTATAATTTCTTTCAGCAGTGTTTTATAGTTCTTGTAAAGCTCTTTCACCTCCTTTGTTAGATGTATTCTTAAGTATTTTTCTCTGTGGCTATTGTAAATGGGATTGCATTCTTGATTTGGCTCTCAGCTTGAACATTATTGGTGTATGGAAATGCTACTGATTTTTGTACATTAATTTTGTATCCTGAAATTCTACTTTCTGCATTTTTTACTCTTTTATTTTCTATTGTACATGGAATTGTTTTCATAATTTTATTTTCAAATTGTTAATTCCTAGTGTATAGAAATAGAAGAGATTTGTAAATATTGATCTTGTATTTTACAATTTTGCCGAATTCATTTATTAGCTTTAATGGATTTTTGTGGATTCTTAGGATTTTAATGCATCAGATTATATCATCTGCAAATTGAGTTTCATTTCTTAACTTCCAGTTTGGACTACATTTTTTATTTTATTTTATTATTATTACACTTTAAGTTTTAGGGTACATGTGCACAATGTGCAGGTTAGTTACATATGTATACTGTGCCATGCTGGTGTGCTGCACCCATTAACTCGTCATTTAGCATTAGGTATATCTCCTAATGCTATCCCTCCCCCCTCCCCCCACCCCACAACAGTCCCCAGAGTGTGATGTTCCCCTTCCTGTGTCCATGGGTTCTCATTGTTCAATTCCCACCTATGAGTGAGAACATGCGGTGTTTGGTTTTTTGTCCTTGCGATAGTTTACTGAGAATGATGATTTCCAGTTTCATCCATGTCCCTACAAAGGACATGAACTCATCATTTTTTTATGGCTGCATAGTATTCCATGGTGTATATGTGCCACATTTTCTTAATCTAGTCTATCATTGTTGGACATTTGGGTTGGTTCCAAGTCTTTGCTATTGCGAGTAGTGCCACAATAAACATACGTGTGCATGTGTCTTTATAGCAGCATGATTTATAGTCCTTTGGGTATATACCCAGTAATGGGATGGCTGGGTCAAATGGTATTTCTAGTTCTAGATCCCTGAGGAATCGCCACACTGACTTCCACAAGGGTTGAACTAGTTGACAGTCCCACCAACAGTGTAAAAGTGTTCCTATTTCTCCACATCCTCTCCAGCACCTGTTGTTTCCTGACTTTTTAATGATTGCCATTCTAACAGGTGTGCGATGGTATCTCATTGTGGTTTTGATTTGCATTTCTCTGATGGCCAGTGATGGTGAGCATTTTTTCATGTGTTTTTTGGCTGCATAAATGTCTTCTTTTGAGAAGTGTCTGCTCATGTCCTTCGCCCACTTTTTGATGGGGTTGTTTGTTTTTTTCTTGTAAATTTGTTTGAGTTCATTGTAGATTCTGGATATTAGCCCTTTGTCAGAGGAGTAGGTTGCGAAAATTTTCTCCCATTTTATAGGTTGCCTGTTCACTCTGATGGTAGTTTCTTTTGCTGTGCAGAAGCTCTTTAGTTTAATTAGATCCCATTTGTCAATTTTGGCTTTTGTTGCCATTGCTTTTGGTGATTTAGACATGAAGTTCTTGCCCATGCCTATGTCCTGAATGGTAATGCCTAGGTTTTCTTCTAGGGTTTTTATGGTTTTAGGTCTAACATTTAAGTCTTTAATCCATCTTGAATTAATTTTTGCATAAGGTGTAAGGAAGGGATCCAGTTTCACCTTTCTACATATGGCTAGCCAGTTTTCCCAGCACCATTTATTAAATAGGGAATCCTTTCCCCATTGCTTATTTTTCTCAGGTTTGTCAAAGATCAGATAGTTATAGATATGCGGTGTTATTTCTGAGGGCTCTGTTCTGTTCCATTGATCTATATCTCTGTTTTGGTACTAGTACCATGCTGTTTTGGTTACTGTAGTCTTGTAGTATAGTTTGAAGTCAGGTAGTGTGATGCCTCCAGCTTTGTTCTTTTGGCTTAGGATTGTCTTGGCGATGCGGGCTCTTTTTTGGTTCCATATGAACTTTAACGTAGTTTTTTCCAACTCTGTGAAGAAAGTCATTGGTAGCTTGATGGGGATGGCGTTGAATCTATAAATTACCTTGGGCAGTGGACTACAGTTTTGTCTAATTGTCCTGGATAGAACTTCCAATACCATGTTGAACAGAAGTGGTGACAGTGGACATCCTGGTTTTATTCCTGATCTTAGAGGAAAAGCTTTTAGTCTTATGATATCGAGTATTACCTTAGCTGTGGGTTTTTCACATATGGCCTTATCATGTTGAGGAAGTTGCCTCTATTTCTACGGTTTGTTGAGGGTTTTTATTATGATAAGGTGTTGATTTTTGTGAAATGCCTTTTCTGGGTTAATTGATAATTATGTATTTTTTTTTGTTCTGTTACTGTGATGTATTACTTTGATTGGCTTTCATATTGAACCAAACTTGGATTCTTAGAAAAGATCCTACTTGGTTGTGATGTATATTTTCTTAAGGTGCTGCTGTATTCAGTTTGTTAGTATTTTGTTGAGAATATTTGCATCTATATGGTAATGCAGGCCTCATAGAATGAGTTAGAACGTGTACCCTCCTGTTCCATTTTCTGTTTCCAGTATTATCTATAAAGTTATAATCTATAAGTATAAATATTTATAATTATTGTTTTATGTACTTATCTTTAAAATCATATAGGAAACTTAATCCTTTTTGTTTCTATAATGTATAGATAGTAATAATACCACTTTTATTTATGATTTTGTCAATTTGAGCCTTCTTTTTTTCCTACTCAGTCTACCCAAAAAAAAGCAAAGAGGAATGAATACCAATCCTTCTTGAACTCTTTCAACAAATAGAAGAAGGAACACTTTCATACTCATTTTATAAGGCCAGCATTACCCTGATATGAAAACTAGGCAATAACACTATAAGAATTGAAACTACAAGACAATATCCCTGATAAACATGAATGTAAAAATCTTTAATAAAATACTAAAAAACAAAATTCAACAGCACATTTATAGGATCATACACCATGATCAAGTAGAATTTATCCCAACGATACAAGGATGTTTCAATCTGTATTAATCAATCAACATGATACAATATATTAACAGAATGAAAGAATAATATTATAATCATCCCTATTATTTCTCTATTCTCTATTTTTATTTTCTCCACTCTAATCTTTACTATTTCCCTCCTTCTGGTACCTTTTGGTTTAGCTTGCTCTTTTTTTTCTAGTTTCTTAATATATAATGTTAGGTTATTAACTTGGGATCATTCTTCTTATTAAATCCAAGCATTTTCAGCCATAAATGTCCCTCCAAGTACTAATTTTGTTGTATCTCATACATGTCAATTGCTGTGATTTGTTTTCATTAATCTCAATGTATTTTTTAATTTTACTCATACTTTCTTCTTCAATCCAATTTTATGACTGTGTTTTTCAATTTTCACATGTATTTTACTTTTTGTATTTTCCTTCTGTTATCGTTTTCTTCCATTGTGGTTAGAGAAGATTCTTTGTATGATTTAAAACATTTTTAATTTCGTGAAACTTCTTCTGTGGCCTAACATGCAGTCTGTCCTGGAGAATATTTCATGTATACTTCAGAAGAACATATATTTTCCCATTGTTGAGTGGATATATATATATATATATATATATATATATATATATATATATATATGGCCCAATTAGTTCATGTATATATATACATATACATATATGGCCTAATTAGTTCATAGTTTTGTTCAATTCCCCTGTTTTCTTATTCATCTTCAGTCTTCTAGTCCTATCCAGGACTTAAATTGGGATATTGAAGTTTCCAACTATTATTGTACAACTGTCTTACTCTCTTCAATTATATCAGTTTTTCCCTCCTTTCAACAGTATGTAAAATTCTGCTACTTTATAGCTCTGTCTACCCTACATATTGTTATTGTCACAAATTACATTTTCACACTTTGTGTCTCCCTTAACAAAGATTTATAATTATTGTTTTACATATTTGCCTTTAAAATCATATAGGGAAAAAAGAGAATTTAAAACAAAATGTGCAATACTTTTCTCTTTCCCATTTATTTATGTAGCTATCTTTAATGTTCTCCTTTATTTCTTTGTTTGGCTTTATTGTCTAATGTCCTCTCATTTCAGCCTTGGAAGACTCCCTTTTTGCATTTTTTGTAGGGCAGGTCTACTAGGGACAGAATTCTTCAGCTTTTATCCGGAAATGCCTTAATTTCTCCTTTATTTGTGAAGGATAATTTGGCCAGATATAAACATTTTAGTTTATAGTTCTTTCTTTTCGCACTTTAAATATGTAATCACAGTGCTTTCTGACCTGCATGGTTTCTGAGATGAAAGTGGCCGTTAATCTTTTTGTTTCTCTTATATGTAATGAGTTGCTTTTCTCTTGCTGATTTTAAGATTTTCTCTTGCCCTGACTTCAACAATTTGACAATAACGTTTCTCAGTGAGGACCTCTTTGAGATTATACTAGCGGTTCATTTAGTTTTTTGGAGGTATAGATGCAAATCTTTCATCAAACGTAGGTACTTTTCAGCCACTAATCCTTCAAATACTTTTTCTGCCTCCTTTCTCTCTTCTCCCTCTGAGATACGCATTAACAGCACATTCATTTGCTTGAAGGTATTCCACAGGTCTCCTAGCCTGTTCATTTTTCTTTAATTTTTTTTTCTGTTTCTTGGACTGAATAATCTCTACTGAGCTATTTTTAAGTTTAATAATTATTTTTTCACCCTAACCAAATCTACTGTGTAACCTCTACTACAGTTTTCATTTCAGTTATTATATTTTTAAGCTCAAAATTTTCTATTACATTTTTAAATAATCATCTTTTTATGATAATTCTCTATTTGGTGATACACTGTTCTGGTTTCCTTTATTTCCTTTTCCATGGCTTCCATTGGATCTTCAAGTATTTTTAAGACAGTTGATTTAAAGATTTTGTCTAGAAAGTTTAATGTTTGGCTTTCTCAGGAAACGTTTCTGTTGGTTTATCTTTTCCTACTGACGCAACCACTAATCTGTCCATTTTTAAAACTTTATCATATCATGCATGTTATACAAATAGAATCATTTTGCATGTAACCTTTTGGAAAAGGTTTTTTTTTTTTTACATTTAAGTACAAAATTGTAAGTCCCTGGAGAATCATGCAAGTTGTTTCATATATTGACAGTTTATTGTTTTTTATTGCTGAGTAGTATTTCATGGTATGAATATACTAAAGACTGTTTATTCACCCATTGAAGGATATCTGGGTATTTCCCCAATTTTTGCTACTACAAGTACAGCTGAAATAAGCTTTTGTGTAGAGGCATTTTTGTTAATGTAAGTTTTCATTTCTCTGGGATAAATCCTGAAGAATGAGGCTGTGGATCATACGGTTTCGTTTTGCAAGAAGTTGCAAAATTACGTTTTTTATTTTTACAAATTTATGAGATACACTTTTTTAGTCTCTATTTCATTTAGTTCTACTCTGATTTGGGGAGTTTTTTCTTGCTATTTTGGTGTTTGGTTTGTTACTGCTTTTCTAGTTCCTTGATGCAAATCATTATGTTATTAATTTGTAATATTTCTACTTTTTTGAGGTAGGCATTTATTGCTATAAACTTTCCTCTTAGCACTGCTTTTGCTGTATCCTATAGGTTTTTTTGTATGTTGTTTCAATTATCATTGGCTTCAAGAAACTTTTTTTTTAATTTCCATCTTAATTTATTCATTGACCAAAAGGTCATTCAGGAGCATGTTGTTTAATTTCTATGTATTTGTATAGTTTACAAAATTCTTCTTGGTATTGATTTCTAGTTTTATTCCATTGTAGTCTGAGAAGATACTTGAAAAGTTTTTGACTTTTACAATTTGTAGAGACTTGTTTTGTGGAATACTTATGGTCTACCCTGGAGAATGCTTCATATGCTGATGAAGAGAATATATATTCTGCAGTTGTTGGATAGAATATTCTGTAAATGTCTGTTAGTTTCATTTCATCTAAAGCTCATTTTAAATCCAGTGTTTCTTTGTTGGTTTTCTGTCTAGATAATCTGTCTAATGCTGAGAGTGGTGTGTTGAAATCCCCCACTATTATTGTATTGCAGGTTATTTCTCTATTTAGATCTAGTAATATTTGCTTTATGAATTGGGGTGCTCCAGTGTTGGGTGCCTAAATATTTAGAATTATATTATCTTGCCAAATTGATCCTTTTATATAATGATGTTCTTTGTCTTTTTTTAAATTGTTCTTGACATAAAGTCTGTTTTATCTGATATAAGTATAGCTACTCCTGCTTGCTTTTGGTTTTCACTTGCATGGAATATCTTTCTCCAACCTTTACTTTTAGTTAATATGTGTCTTTACTTGTAAGTTTCTTGTAAGCAGCATATAGTTGTATCATATTTTTAATCCATTCACCCATTCTATGTCTTTTATTTGGAGAACTTAATTCATTTACATTCAAGGTTATTATTGACATGTGAGGTTTTGTTTCCATCATAATGTTAATTTTTTTCTGTTTGTTTTACATATTCTCTGTTTTTTCTTCTTGTTCTCCTATTAATAATCATTGCTGGATTTCTATAGGGTATATTTTCTATACCTTTTGACTTCCTCTTTCTCCTTTGTGTGATTTCTTTACCAGTGAGTTTTATACTTTCTTGTGTTTTAATGATGGTAAATGTCATCCTTTCACTTCCAGGTTTAGGACTCCTTGGAGCATTTCTTGTAGGACTAGTCTAGAGGTAACAAATTCCCTCAGTATTTGCTTGTCTGGGAAAGATTTTATTTTGCCTTTATTTATAAAGGATAATTTTTCTCAATATAGTATTCAGGGTGACAGTTTTTTTCTTTCCTCACTTTGAAGATAGCATCCCATTCTCATCTGCCCTATAACATTTGATGGGATTTCCCTTACAGAGGCTAGATGCTTTCCTCTTGCAGTTTTTTTCTTTGATTTTAGGAATTCCAAATATAATGTGCCATGGAGAACTTTTTGCAGTGTATCTGCGTAGGGATTGCTGAGCCTTCTGTATCTGAATGTCTAAATCTCTTGCTACCCCTGGGAAGTTTTAGTCTAATATTTCATTAAATAGGTTTCCTAATCCTTTCTTTGTCTCTTCACCCTTGAGAATACGGATAAGTTGAATACTCAGTCCCCTTATATTGTCCCAAATGTTAGGGAGGCTTTGTTCATTATTTTTTATTCTTTTTTTTAAAAAGTTTATGTAACTACATTATTTCAAAAGACCTTTCTTCACCTGCAGAAATTCTTTCTTCTGCCTGTTCTAGTCTTTTTTGAAGCTTTCAAATGTACTTTGTATTTTCTTCAATGAATTCTTCAGTTTCAGAATTTCTATTTGGTTCTTTTAAAAAATATCTGCCACTTTGGTAAATTTCTCATTCATATCCTTAATTGTTTCTCTGATTTCTTTGTATTTTTTTTCATTATTCTTTTGTATTTCATTGAACTTCTTTAAAATTAACATTTTGAATTATTTATCTGGGATTTCAACAATTTGTTTTTGAGTATGATTTATTGCTGGAGAATTATTGTGTTCTTTTGGAGGTGGCATATTTCCTTGCTTTTTCATGTTTCTTGTGTCCTTACCTTGATATCTGCACATCTGGTATAACGATTGCTTCTTCCTATTTTGAATTTATCTTCATAGGGAAAAACTCTTTCCTGAAGTTATATCTATGGTGTTGGTTGGGTAGGGTACCTTGTCTTTGATTCTCAGTTCATGTAGTTGTGTGGGCTCTGTACGATTTCTTTGCCTATAAACAGCATTAATGGCATCTGTGATTTACTTGGTAGGTTAGGGTAAAGTTATTAGTGTAGGCTATGGTGAGGTTGTGATGGCACTGGGATGCCAGATGGACCAGTCTCCAGGACTCAGTGGTGGAAGCAGTGAGCTGGGCATTTTTATATTTATTTATATGCCCCAGGGTGGTATACCCTGGCACCTGTCTTGGCAGTTATAGGCATGACAATTCTTGAGCCTCCAGGTGATTTGCTTGGATGCCAGTAGTGAAAACACTGTGTTTGGTGGGTGGGTGGGTTATTGTGACCATAGGCAGCCAATGTGGCATGGGCAATGGCAATAGTAGTGGTGGAATGATTCTCTGAATCCCAAGGAGTGTGCATTGACCTTGGAGATGGTTGTGATTGTCTGGGCAGGCCAGTCTCCAGGCCCATAGGTGGTGCTTGTAGGTAAGCGCCAAATGAAGTTGTGGTGTCCAGGAATTTAGGTCCAACTTCAGGCCCCCAGGAATAGTGCTGAGGTACCCAAGGTGGTGGAATAGGTATGGCAATCCACAGGACCCTGGTCTATGTGCTCCATCTCGGGCAGGTATGGGGGGCAAAGCCAGTCGTGATGGGCTTGGCAAAACAACTTTAAAGAGAATCTATACCATTTCAGATTCCTACCATCAATGTATGAGACAGATAGGTTCTCTTCATCCTCATTAGCATTTGGCATTATCATTATTTTTCATTTTAGTCTTTCTGACAGGTATGCAATAATGTTGCACTGTGGTTTTAATTTGCATTTTCCTAATGACTAGTGTCATAGTCAATTCAGGCTGCTGTAAGATTAGTCACCATAGACTGGGTGGCTTAAACAATAAACATTTGTCTCACAGTTCTAGAATCTGGAAAGTCCAAGATCAAGGTACCAGCAGATCCAGTGTGAGGACACAAGAAGGCAGCTGTCTACAAGCCAGGAACAGAGCCCTGACCAGGAGCCAAATGATCTGGCACCTTGATCTTAGACTTAGCCTCCAAAACTGTGAGATGAGTTTCTATGGTTTAAGCCACCTGGTCTATGGTATTTTATTATGGTAGCCTGAGCAGACTAATACAACAAGTTTGTAAATATACTAAAAACAGCAAAACTGTACACTTTAAATTGATAGATTTTATTATGTTTGCTTTTTTTTTTTTTTTTTTTTTTGAGACAGAGTCTCGCTCTGTTGCCCAGGCTGGAGTGCAGTGGCGCAATCTCGGCTCACTGCAAGCTCCGCCTCCCGGGTTCACGCCATTCTCCTGCCTCAGCCTCCCGAGTAGCTGGGACTACAGGCGCCCGCCACCACGCCCAGCTAATTTTTTTGTATTTTTAGTAGAGACGGGGTTTCACCATGTTAGCCAGGATGGTCTCGATCTCCTGACCTCGTGATCTGCCCGCCTCAGCCTCCCAAAGTGCTGGGATTACAGGCTTGAGCCACCGCGCCCGGCCTATTATGTTTGCTTCTATCTGAATAAAAATGTTATTTAATATATGATAATATTGAGTGAATGATAGCTGAAGTGGATGGCTATATGGGTCACCCAGAGTAAAATGTTCAGGATGTCCCTCAGAAGCCAAAATAGATGATAAATTCATCATAGTTGATGGCATGGGATTGAAGAAATTTGTGTGGGGTAGATGGGAAGCAGTGGTGATTAAAGCAGGTGGGGAAATGGAATACTGACAGTATCGAAGATAGCCAAGATGTATATAGCAAATACTTTGTACCAGACACTGGACAAGGGCTTTATGTTCATCATTTCTTTCTTTCCTCATAACAACCATGTGAGGTAGTTTCTATTATTGTTCCTTCTTTTAAAAATGAAGAAACTGAGTCTCAGAGAGGTTAAGTAACCTTTCTAGTATTACATAGCTAGTAAGGGTCAGAGCCAGATATTGAACCAGGTTTGTATGACTGTAGTCCATGCTGTCTACATGACACTAGAGGCCTGGATCAAGAATTAGGAGAGGCTTCTCTAAGGCCTGTAGACTTATTAATAGCATCAGAAGATAGAGTGACAACAACATAGAGATAACACAGGAAGACAGGAAATGGGCTCAAACATCTAGCTATCAAGTCCCTGTTACTCAGATCCTCCTGCCTTAGCCTCCCAAAGTACTGACATTACAGCTGTAAGCCACCAAGCTCGGCCTATGACTAGCCTCTTTTACTTAGCATAATGTTTTCAAGATTCATTAACTGCCAAACAATATTCCATTATGTGGATATAATACATGTTATTTATCCGCTCATTAGTTAATGGACATTTGGGCTATTTATTCTCTCTAGCTATTATGAATAATTCTGCTATAAATATTTGAATACAAAATTTTATATAAGCATATGCCTTCATTGCTTTTGGGTATATATCTAGAAATGGAATTGCTGGATTATATGGTATGTTTAATCTTCTGAGGTAAGGTTTCCCACAGTGTTTGTAATATTTTACATTTCCATCACCAATATATAAGGGTTCCAATTTCTCCACATCCTAGCCAACACTTATCTGCTTTTTAAAATTATAATAATCCCAGTGTATATAAACTAGTATCTCATTATGGTTTTGATTTGCATTTCTCTTATGAGCATCTCTGGGGAAACTATAGCAGCAGAGCACTGACCACTCTCATTCTGTTGTCATGATAATGAGAGCAGAAGCCCTGGTTCAGGTCAACCTGAATGTAAATCTGGGCTGTGCTACTTTCTCACTGTGTGACCTTGGGAAGGTTAAATTGCTCTGGGTCTCCATTTTCTCATCTGTAAAATAGAGATGATGAAAATAATGATGATGTTGATAAAAAATAGTATTAATAATATAAAACATGCCTTAACAGAGTGTTTATAGTAACTAAGTGAGCTAATGTATGTAAAATACTTACCAGAATGCTTAGCAGATAGTAAATATTTTTAAAAATGTGTATGTGTGTGTATATATACATGTGCATTGTGGAAAGAAAGCAAGAGACAGAGAACATGCATGTACATGTGTCACTCATGTATCACTCGCTAGGGCTCTTTGGAGCATGGAGCCCTGTATAGCACATTTTGCGATACTAGACTCACCTGTATATAACTCTTCAGGGCTGAGAAGGATGCTAAGTTAAAAAAAAGCAAGAGATAGAAGAAAGAACATCTGAAGGGCTGAACAGGGTTGAATCCTAGGAAAGAACTGAGCTGAACAAATACCTTATTTGGGGGCAAGAGAAATCTGAGGTATGGGAGAAAGAACTGCCAAGAGATGGGTTTTATTTGAACTCAAGAGTCACGCCTGAAGAACCAATCAGAAAGGGCACATCCTCCATAAAGTCCAAGAGCAAAAGACAATACTGTAGAAGACCATAAATCAAAAATTAAAAGCTCAGCCAGTCTCAGTGGTTCACACCTGTAATCCCAGCACTTTGGAAGGCTGAGGCAGGAGGATCGCTTAGGCCCAGGAGTTCAAGATCAGCTTGGGCAACATAGTGAGACTCCCATATTTACAAAGAAAATTAAAAAGTTACAATTAAAAACTCAAGATTAAAAAAAGATGATAGTATAAAAAAGTATGAAGACTAGAAGAAGAAAGCTAGGTGCATACATGCAGCTCCAAAGGTTTTACATAACTGAAGTTTAGCTGTGAATTGGAAACCGCTTCCTAAGAAAGGGGAGGGGTAACTAAGCAAAGGGAACCTCCCTGCAAGTGTAGCTTGATGAAGCTTCATGACCATGCTTTGTGGTTTTATCCTTGGTTTGTGTTTATTTTCCTAATACCATAAAAGTTTCTTATGCTCCAAAACCAGGGTCAGCAAACTATGGCCTATAGGCCAAATCGGGGCTACCACCAATTTTTGTAAATATAGTTTTATTGGAACAGAGCCACATGATTTTTATGCATTGTCTGTGGCTGCTTTTGTGTAACAATAGGTGGATTAAGTCAGACACTGTATGGCCTACAGAGCCAAAAATATTTATTACTGGCCCTTTTTTACAGAAAAAGTTTTCTAGCCCTGGTCTAAAATCACTGGCAGAATGTAATATTTTCCCCATGGTTAGGACTAAGAAAGAGTACTTAAGGAATTAAGAATTACATCTCTAAAGTCATCATTTAAAGAACAGACCTTTCATCTTCCTAATTAGATGAGGACAGGCAATGAAAACATATAAACTCAAATGATGATGAACTTAAAACCAAAGCTAAAAGTTTTTAGATTCTATTATAGGACTCTTGATACCAGATATCACTCATTTTGATTTGTCAAAGATTAAGATTAGTAGGTCTGTGAACTACTGACCTCATTTCATACAAACAAATATCTGTGATGTTGACCAGAATACCAAACTTCATTGAAATCTATATCACAACTGCTGAAGATCTTCCTCTTTGAAAATATCATCCTCTATTGGATTGCCTGACCATGTCACTCAATAGACAAGAATGACTTGCAATTTGTCTGCACATTGTTTATGTTTAAATGTCATTTCTGAAGCATGTGGACAATCTATTCTCTGCAGGTTAAACTCTTCCTGTATCCATCCATGCATACCCTCTCTCCAAAAGAAACTGTCATGCTAATCAATTGCTTAGTAAACTGTTGTTCACAGTGAGCAAAGGAGCTCGTCAACTCAATCCCACTCAAATAATCACATGGCCCATATTAGTGAGGTCAGATGGCTGAGGTTTGCCTAACTTGAAAAGGGGGGGCAACTAGGTTCTGGCAAGCAACCTAGGTGGCAATAGTGAACAGAAGGGATGCCAGTGGGTAGCACTCTCCAAGGAAGCTCTGGCAGGATGTATTTGACACCATGAAGCTGAGGGGTACAAAACCAGGATGACAGTTCCTACAATGAGATAAATGAAGACACCCACGAGGGAGAGAACAACAATGGCTCCTGCCCAGGGCGGCTGCAGTCTGCCCACCGGACAGGAAGAGTGCCTGACTAATTGCATTGCTGCCTGTCTCCATATAGCACCGTTTGTTTATTGAAGGTCCCCTTCTTTGTCCTGAACAAATTGACCTATTTGCTTCACTTTGTGAATTTAATTTTCATCTGTACATTTGCAAAATACCCCATCGGTGTTCATTATGGTAAATTAATGTTAGTAGTTCTGTAAGACAACCGTCAGCCCTCATTTTCACCAACTCTTTCCAATCTCTCCCCCACCCCCGTTCCTTGACTAATAGATATCATTTCAACAGTTTGACTAACTGCCGTGTTATAGAAAAGGCAGTAATTTATACTGATGTAATGGCCGTGATAAAAATCATTTGTGTGCTGATTTTATAAATTAGGGTGGAAATGTGAGTGCCTCTGAAAAATGAAGTGCTACCACATGGATTCCACTGTTGCTAATGCCTCATACCTTTCTGCTTCATTAAACCAATTTCACGGGGAGATGAGTTAGAGGAAGAAGCTGTGCTGCTTATGAGACGCAACAATGGTTTATTGAAATCAATGGGGCTAAGATTAAATTAAGTGCTACTCAAGAAATATGGAAATATAAAAATATTCAGGCTTCTAGATGGGTAATTCAAAAATATGATAAGTTAGCTCTTTCATGCTCCCAAAACTGGTTCATCATAATTGCATAGAACTGGGTCCACAGCCTACTAATTAATATTGAAGAGTTTCTTGAAACTACCCTTATGAGTGGGAGAACCCAATAATGAATTTATCCCATTTCCATTTTGAAATAATGTCAATTCAAAATTTTCTTTCAGATCTATTCCGATGGACTTGGATCTTTAAAATGCTTCCTCACTGGTCTGCTCATTCTTGAGAAGTAAACACCAATGTTAGATAAAAGGGGTGGAGCAGGGGCAAGATGAAGGTACGTGGCAGAAAGTAGGCCATTTATTGGCAATTGTCAATTAGCAAACCTCAGTAATTGTTCTGCTCTTTTGTTTATGAATTTCAGGTGAGCACAACACCAGCCGAATACAGATTTATGCTGCTCAGCATTTTGCTACTCCTTTTTGGATAATGCCCTAAACTGGAGGTGGAGACACTGAAAAATAAAGAATTGCTTGCCATGCCCTTAGGAACAGGTACCAAGGAATTAAGATGGAGCAATTTCCACTGTTCATTTAAATTTCCTGCTATTCCCCCCATGCTGATGAATTTAAAGTTTTCACTTTCTAGCAACTAAACCCTATTTGTTCCCTGAATTGTGAAGGATGTAAATACAAAGGGATTCATTCACTAAATAAGAGGCTTGTGAATACTTGCTGGGTTTTTTTTTTTTTTTTAAATGCAAAATTTCAAAGTGCAGCTGAGGAGCTGCCATTTTCCTCCCCCCTCACAATGAGATCTCTGTGCATAAGTGACCCAAGTCCCGGGGTTGAGTCCAGCTCACAGATTAGCACAGAAAACACGTACAGACAAGACTTTCAACACACCCCCTCCCACTGATGATAAAAGGAGCTCCAAAAAGTGTTTCTCTAGGATAGGGGGAAAGGATTTTGTGATTACAATCCTGAAGACTACTATGTGCCAAGAGTCAGAGAACATATCCCCACTCAAATGGGAAAATAATTGATGTGAGGTCTGCTGCTACCATCCTGGAATTCGAGGCTCTACAGACTTAGTTCAAACAGCTAACATAAGCTAACATAGCATGCCTACAGTTGTAACAAACACTTTTCATCACACTGTCAGAGGGGCTTGCAGCAATCCCCTTCAGAGGCTCACCCATTGCTATTAGTTGATAGGCATATCCACCAACATCAGTAAGGGAAAATGCGCTGTCCAAATGCCTGTCATAGTTTTGAACATTATAAAAAAGTATATACTCGCTCAAAAGTAAAGAACAAACTGAAAGAAAATTAACTTTTAAAGAAATGTCATTATTTGGCTTAGATGCGTCTGGAGCAGGGCATGGTTAAAACTTGGCCTTCAACTAACTGGTGACCTTAAGCCTCAACTTTCTGGTCCATAAAATGAGATCTCTAAATTCTATTCTGGCTAGAAGTTTCTATTGCCTGATTTGTACAAACTCTCTTAGAAGAGGCCCACAACAAGCCAGATGTTAATAGTCACAGAGTTGTTCCCTACCTATGACTCAGAAAAATTACATCAGTGAAAAGTATTTCATGTAAATGCCACCAAACATGTTTTAATCCTCAGAGGTACAGTTTTAAGGATCAAAAGCATTATATTGGGGTGGGGGAAAAACAGCATTCCTCAAAAGATAAAGACGCCTCTACTCATGTCCTTCCTTTCACTAGTCTCCCCACCACTGAAGAATCGAAGTTTCTGTTACCCCAAATTCTGGTTCTCTCTGGGTCCAGCAGCACTTGGAGCAAAGAACACTGCTTTCTGACAGAGCAATATGTTCCACTGTGGCTAGAGCTCTGGGGAGGATGGGCAGCACTGGGAACTAAGGAGAGATACTTCCCTGAGCAGACTATAGGGATAGAAGAGACTCATTTCCATTACATATGCAAATTTAGGGAAACTGCAAACAGATTGAAAGATTTGCTAAAAGTCATGTCATGAGTTGGGAAGCAGATGATTGGGAAATAAGTTCCACAATTTCTTAACTTCATTCAGGCCAGGGTCTGGCCCCAAGAGGTGACATAGATGAAATGGCTAAGACTCACTGATTAGTAAAAACTGACCAGTCCTGGGGACAAATATGCCAACTCACTCATATCATGTAATCATTATGGTTGTCCTTAGCCCTTCTGTCCATCTTCTACTAAGCACTACCTTCTCAAATCGCTTTTCATTTATCTCTGAGCTTGTGCTTCAAACTAAATGTTCTATTTAGTCTTTACCTCTGCTGCTTCCTTCTTCCCTTCTCTAATTTTTAATGTTATTTTCTTTCCCACTGCAGACTTTTTTTTTTTTGTAAAAGTGAAAGCATGGTAGCAAAAAGCAGTGAAGTCATTTTATATGTTTATTTCCTACACTTATTTCATGTACTATGGCACATAAACATCAACAACTAAGTACACTCAAATAGTTACCATCTCTAAGAAACTGAAATTGCTGAGGAAGGCTAACAGGCCTACTTTTAGATGCGTATTGTATTGGCCCATTCTCACACGGCTACGAAGAAATACCTGCGACTGGGTAATTTATAAAGGGAAGAGATTTAATTGACTCACAGTTCCACAGGGCTGAGGGCCTCAGGAAACTCACAATCATGGTGGAAGAGGAAGCAAGGACCTTCTTCACATGGTGGCAGGTGAGAGAAGAGTGCACGCGTGTGTGTAAAGTGAAGGGGGAAGAGTCCCTTATAAAACCATCAGATTTCATGGGAACTCACTCACTATCATGAGAACAGCATGGGGAACACCACCCCAATTATCTAATCACCTCCCCCTAGGTCTTGCCCTCAACACCTGGGGATTACAACTCAAGGACTGAATGGGGACACAAAGCCTAACCATATCACATATTTACCCACTCAATTCTAAACCAGTGATTCTCAAACTGGAGCATGCATTAGAATCACCTGATGGGCATGTTAAGACCGTAGACTGCTACCCACTTCTCCAGATTCTGATGCAGTAGACTTGGGATGAGGCTCCAGATTTTGTATTTCTAACAAGTTCTCAGGAGATGTTGATGCTCTCGGTCTGGGGAACACAAGACAGACAAACACTATTGCTCTACCCAGTTGTTTTCCATCTTTGCTGAATACTAGAATCAGCTTGGGATCTTTTCAAAAACCCAAAGCCCATTCTGCATCTCATATCAATTAAATCAAAATCTTTGGGGGATGGTACCAATGGATCAATACTTTTTATGGCTCCCCAGTTGATCCCAATTTACAGCCAAGTTTGAGAGCCAATGCTGTAGACAACAAAGGTGGGTTTTTTAAAAAGTTTCTGTTTTGTTTAAGCAAGTGAGGAGAATATAATAATTACCTCATGTTTACTGGTGCTGATATTTTTTAAAGAGTGCCTTCCTATCCAAGTAATATTAATAAATGGCTTGTTACAGTTCCAAATATTTGTGTTCAATGTTAGGTAGGTGGTATGAGCAACAAGAACAATTAAAAGTACAGATAGTCTGAGAGAGTGGCCAGAAATTTGACAAGGCAAAGTCAGGCCTTGATGCTTTCAGAAATCTCAGATCAGAATATCCAAGAGAGGGCTGTGGAAGTATTTCTCTGACAACTGCCTGAGAACTTATGCTTCCTTTTAAGCCAAAGGAGGTTCCTTAGACCCATCTTCTTGGCGCTACCCCCTTGGCTCATTGTACAGAACTAATAAAAACTTTCATCTGTCCTTGACTAGGCTGTCTCATTGCCAGTATTGGCACCAGAACAGTGGTTCCCAATTTTGCACATAAGTATCATCTGAAGAGCTTAAAAAATGCTGATGCCCATTTCCCACCCTCAAAGATTGTGATTTAGTTAGTCTTAGGTGACCTGGACTCTGGGATTTTAAGTTTTCCTGGTGAGTGTAGCATGCAGAGATAATTTGGGAACTAATTAGAGCAATGAGTTCTGTTATAGCCCCCTTCTGTTAGAGGTTTTGATTGCCTGCACTGTTCACTTTGGACCCCAGGTGCTTCACTTGCCCTAGACACCTATTACAAAACTGTTTGCAGACATTCTTTCACTTGAGGTTTGGTATAATGACAGAAGGGATAGCTGATAATGAAGGAAATCTCACTGTACAATGAGAAAGTTAACCTAGACAACTAACTCCTTGATACTTAAATGATGGTCCATGACTATCAACATCAGCATCACCTGGAAAAGTTTTAGAACTGCAAATAGTTGAGGCCCATCCCAGACATGATAGCTACTCAGGTGATTTGTATATCCATTAAAGTCTGAGAACCAGTCTGCTTCTTCACCTTGGGTCTTGTCTCCTGAAAATGGTGCCCCCAGCCCTTCTGTTCATATTCTACTAAGCATTAGTTTCTTAAGTCAGTTTTCATTTATCTCTAAGCTTGTACTTCAAACTAAATGTACCATTTTATTGTTATGTCTTCTGCTCCCTTTTTCCCCTCTCTAACTTTCAATGTTACTCTCTTTCACACTGCAAGGGATTTTTTTTTTTTTTTTTTTTGTAGAAGTAAAAGCATAGTAGCAAAAAAAAAAAAAAAAAAAGCAGCAAAGGCACTTTATAAGTCTGTTATATTTTCTACAATTATTTCATGTACTATGACATATAAAATCAACAACATTAATTACACTCATATAAAACTAAGAGTGAATTCTAATGTAAATGATGAATTTGGTTGCAAAAGTTGTGTCAATGTAGGCTCACCAATTGTAACAAATGTACTACTCTGGTGGGGGATATTGATAATGTGGAAGGCTATGCATGTGTTGGGGCAGGGAGTATATGGAAAATCTCTGTACCTCCTGTTAAATTTTGCTGTGAACTTAAAACTGCTGTAAACATAAAGTCTACTAAAATATTTTTAAAAGACACAATATGCCAAAATACATGGAATGCAGCTTTGGCAGTGAAGAAAGGAAAATTTATAACACTAAATAATTACATCAGAGAAGAAGACAGGTCTAAGTTTCTACCTCAAGACATGAGAAAAAGAAGAGTGAAAGACACCCAAACAAGCATAAGAAAGGAAATGGCAAAGGTGCAAGCAGAAATCAATTGAACTGAAAACAGAAACAGTAGAGAAAATCAATGAAACACAGCACTGATTCTTTACGGGGAAAATCAATAAAACTAGCAAACTTGTAGCAACACTGACAAAAAGAAGACACAAATAAACATCAGAAATGAAGTGGGGATATCACTAAAGAACCTGTGTTTATTAAAAGGTAAATAAGAGATTACTACAAATAACTTTAGTACCATAAATTTGGCAGGAGAAATAGACCAATCCCTCAAAAACTACAAACTACCAAAACTCAAACTAAGATAAAATAGACATTCTGAATTGTCCTATGACCATAAAGAAACTGAATTTGTAATTAAAAACACCCAAAAAATAAAATATCCAGGCTCACGTGGTTTCACTGGAGAATTCTACCAACATTTAAAAAATCACCAGCAATCTTATACATATTCTTTCAGAAAATAGAAGAGGGAACACATCACAAACCATTTTCTGAGGCAAGTATTACCCTGATTAAAAAAACAAAAACAAAAACAAACAAAAAAACACAGAAAAATAGTATTATATACTTTGATTCAAAAGTACTAAAAAAAAAAAAGCAAATTAAATACAGCAATGTATTGACAGGGTTTAGGACACACAAACCCAAAATATGGAACTTTAGCATACTGAGTATTTTAAGCTGAAGGAATTTGAGAAAGTGACAGAAGCAGGAAGGGCCCTCTCACCTACCTACTTCTGCTTTTCTCTTCTAAAGAAGGTCATAAAACCTAGAAAGAATTTTTTTACTCTCCCCTGAAGCAGGTCATAAGACTGTAATGTGACAGTGCAAACTTCATAGCCAGAGGAAAG
Source organism: Pongo pygmaeus (assembly GCF_028885625.2). Taxonomy (NCBI): domain Eukaryota; kingdom Metazoa; phylum Chordata; class Mammalia; order Primates; family Hominidae; genus Pongo; species Pongo pygmaeus. Next base: position 144,925,709 of record NC_072396.2, on the reverse strand, counting down.
GAACTTCCTTGTCTCTGAAAACACAGAAACACAGAAGAATCTGAACAAACAGGCCTTGTGAAGCTACCCCAGTTAATTACCTTTAGATCATACACCCTTTGTCTACTCTTCATTAAACTTAAGCATAAAAATACACAGGTTTCCCTTTTTCTTTGGACGATCATTTCTGAAGGCTCCAATGTCACATAATACTTATGTTAAAATTTTTGTCTGCTTTTTTTTCTTTTAATCTTTTTTAATTTTTAGACCCAGCCAGAAACCTTAAGAGTTGATGAAAATCTGACTCCCCTACAGTATAAAATAATTATACACCATGACCGAATTCTTTTTACTTCACCAAATTTGCTTCAATGTTGAAAAATCAATCATAAAAAAATCAGCCAATGTAATCCACCCTATCAACAAGTTAAAGAAGAAAAAATCAAATGTCATGTAAATTGACTCAGACAAAGCAGCTGACTAAATCCAACAGCCATTCATAATTAAAAAACAAAACAGGTGGTTCAGTGGACTCAACCATTCTAGCCTGCTGGCTCTGGGGAGTACAGGTGGTCTGGATGAGGAGGAGTGCCCCACAACGCAGCACAGCTGCTGTGCTAGATCGTTGCCAGACAGCTGCTGTAAGTGGGACCCTGATCCATCCCTCCTTACTGGGCAGGGCTTCCCTGAGGGACTTTCACCAACTCCAGCTGTGGTTATAATTCTGATCTCTCCCTGGGATGGAGTCCCCAGGGAGAGGGACAGCCACTGTCTCTGTGGTTCAGTCAACTCAGCCTTTTCAGCCTGTGGCTCTGGAGAGACCAAGTGGTCTGGATGAGGAAGAGTTCCCCACAATGCAGCAAACCAGTTCTACCAAAAAGCAGTCAAACTGCTGATTTAAGTGGGTCTCTGATCTCATTCCTCCTGAATGGGTGAGACCTCTCAACAGGGGTCTCCAGACACCTCCTACAGGAGCACTCTGGAAACAGGTCAGTACCCCCCTGGGATGGAGCACCCAGAGAAAGGAGTAGGCTGCCATCTTTGCTGTTTTGCAGCCTTCACTGGTGATATCTCCAGGTACAGAAAAAATGGAGGCAGCTAGGATCTGGAGCAGACCCCCAGAAAACTGAAGCAGCACTATGGAAGAGTGGCCTCACTGATAAAAGAAAAACAAACAGAAAGCAACAACATCAACAAAAACAACCCCATAAAAAAACCCCATTCAAAGGTCAGCAACCTCAAAGATCAAAGGTAGATAACCCCACAAAGATGAGAAACAATCAACAGAAAAACGCTGAAAACTCAGAAAGCTAGAGTGCCTCTTCTCCTTCCAATGACCACAACACCTCTCCAGCAAGGGCACAGAATGAGACTCAGGCTGAGATGGCTGAATTGACAGAAGTAGACATCAGAAGGTGGGTAATAATGAACTTCACTGACCTAAAAAAGCATGTTGTAACCCAATGCAAAGAAGCTAAGAATTAAAATAAAACTATACAGGAGCTGATAACCAGAATAGCCTGTTTAGAGAGAAACATAACTGACCTGATTAAGCTGAAAAAACACAACATGAAAACTTCACAATGCAATCAGAAGTACCAATAGCAGAATAGACCAAGTGGAGAAAAGAATCTCAGAGCTTGAAGACTGTCTTTCTGAAATAAGACAGGCAGACAAGAATAGAGAAAAAAAGAATGAAATGGAACAAACAAAACCTCTGAGAAATATGGAGTTATGTAAAAGGACCGAACCTATGACTGATTGGAGTACCTGTAAGAGATGGGGAGAATGGAACCAAGTTGGAAAACACACTTCAGGATATCATCAAAGAGAACTTCCCCCAACCTAGCAAGACAGGCCAAAACTCAGATTCAGGAAATCCAGAGAACCCCAGTAAGATACTCCATGAGAAGATCAACCCCAAGACAAATAATCGTCAGATTCTCCAAGGTCAAAATGAAAGAAAACAATGTTAAAGGCAGCCACAGAGAAAGACCAGGTCACCTACAAAGGGAAGCCCATCAGACTAACAGTGGACCTCTCAGCAGAAACCCTGTAAGCCAGAAGAGATTGGGGGCCAATATTCAACATTCTTAAAGAGAAGAATTTCCAACCCAGAATTTCATATCTGGCCAAACTAAGCTTCAGAAGCAAAGGAGAAATAAGATCCTTTTCAGACAAGCATAATGCTGAGGGAGTTCATCACCACCAGGCCTGCCTTGCAAGAGCTCCTGAAGAAAGCACTAAGTTGGAAAGGAAAAACTGTTACCAGCCACCACAAAAACATACTGAAATACACAGACAAGGGACACTCTGAAGCAACCATGAAACAAGTCTGCAAAATAACCAGCTACCATCATGATGACAGGACCAAATTAACACATAACAATATTAACCTTAAATGTAAATGAGCTAAATGCCCCATTTAAAGACACAGAATGGCAAGCTGTATAATGAGTCAAGACCCATCAATATGCTGTCTTCAAAAGACCCATCTCACATGCAAAGACACATATAGGCTCAAAATAAAGGGATAGAGGAAAATTTACCAAGCAAATGGAAAACAGAAAAAAAGCAGGGGTTCTAGTTTCTGACAAAACACACTTTAAACCAATGAAGATCAAAAAAGATAAACAAGGGCATTACATAATGGTAAAATGTTCAAGTCAACAATAAGAGCTAACTATCCTGAATATACATGCACCCAATACAGGATCACCCAGATTCATAAAGCAAGTTCTTAGAGACCTACAAAGAGATTTAGACTCCCACACAATAACAGTGGGTAACTTTAACACCCCACTGACAATATTAGACAGATCATTGAGACAGAAAATTAACACAGATATTCAGGACCTGAACTCAGCTCTGGATCAAGTGAACCTTATAGATATCTATAGAACTCTTCACCCCAAAACAACAGAATATACATTCTTTTCATCACCACATGGCACTTTAAAATTAATCACATAATCAGAAGTAAAATATTCCCCACAAGTGCAAAAGAACTGAAATTATAACAGTTTCTCAAGACCAAAGCACAATCAAATTAGAACTCAAGGCTAAGAAATTCACTCAAAACCACACAACTTCATGAAAATTAAACAGCCTGCTCCTGAATGACTCCTGGGTAAATAATGAAATTAAGGCAGAAATCAAGAAGTTCTTTGAAACTAATGAGAACAAAGAGCCAACACACCAGAATCTCTAGGACACAGCAAAAGCAGTGTATTAGTCAGGGTTCTCTAGAGGGACAGAACTAATAGGATAGATGTATATATAAAGGAGAGTTTATTAAGGAGTATTGACTCACACGATCACAAGGTGAGGTCACAGAATAGGCCGTCTGCAAGCCAAGGAGCAAGGAAGCCAGTACGAGTCCCAAAGCAGAAGAACTTGGAGTCCGATGTTCAAGGGCAGGAAGCATCCAGCACAAGAGAAAGATGTAGGCCAGAAGACTAAACCAGTGTAGTCCTTCCACGTTATTCTGCCCGCTTTTATTCTGGACACACTGGCAGCTGATTAGATTGTGCTCATGCAGATTGAGTGTGGGTCTGCTTTTCCCAGTCCACTGGCTCAAATGTTAATCTCCTTTGGCAACACCCTCACAGACACACCCAGGAACAATACTTTGCATCCTTCAATCCATTCATGTTGACACTCAATATTAACCATCACAAGCAGTGTAAGAGGGAAATATATAGCACTGAATGCCCACATCAAAAGGATAGAAAAATCTCAAATTAACAACTTAACATCACAACTAAAAGAATGAGAGAGCTAAGAACAAACAAACCCCAAAGCTAGCAGAAGGCAAAAATTAACTAAGATCAGAGCAAAACTGAAGGAGACAGAGACACAAAATGCCATTCAAAAAATCAACGAAATTATAAGAAGCTGTTTTTTTTGTGAAAAAAAATTAGTAAAATAGACTGCTAGCTAGACTAATAAAGAAAAAAAAGAAGAATCAAATAGACACAATCAGAAATGATAAAGGGGATAGCACTACTGACCCCACCGAAATACAAGCAGCAATCATCAGAGAATACTATAAACACCTCTATGCACATACACTGGAAAATCTAGAAAAATTGATAAATTCCTGGACACATACACCCTCCCAAGACTGAACCAGGAAAAAACTGAACACCTGAATAGACCAATAACGAGTTCTGAAATTGACTCAGCAAAAAATAGCCTACAACCAAAAAAAAAGAAAAAGAAAGCCCAGTACTAGATGGATTTAGAGCTGAATTCTACCAGAGGTACAAATAAGAGCTGGTACCATTTCTACTGAAACTACTCCAAACAATTGAAAAGAAGGGACTCCTCCCTAACTCATTTTATGAAGCCAGCATCATCCTGATACCAAAATCTGGCAGAGATACAACAAAAAAAAGAAAACTTCAGGCCAATATCCCTAATGAACATCAATGGGAAAATCCTCAAAAAAAATACTGGTGAACCGAGTCCAACAGCACATCAAAAAGCTAATCTAGCACTATCAAGTTGGTTCCATCCCCAGGATGCAAGGTTGGTTCAACATAAGCAAATCAATAAATGTAATTTATCACATAAACATAAATAAAGACAAAAACTACATTATTATCTCAATAGATGTAGAAAAGGCCTCCAATGAAATTCAACACCTCTTCATGTTAAAAACTCTCAATAACCTATGTATTGAAGGAAAATACTCAGAATAATAAGAGCCATTTATGACAAACCAACAGCAAATATCAAACTGAATGGGCAAAAGCTGGACGCATTCCCTTTTAAAACCAGCACAAGACAAGGATGCCTTCTCTCACCACTCCTATTCAACACAGTATTGAAAGTTCTGGTGAGGGCAATCAGGCAAGAGAAACAAATAAAGGGTATTCAAATAGGAAGAGAGGAAGTCAAATTATCCTTGTTTGCAGATGACATGATTCTATATCTAGAAAACCCCATTGTCTCAGCCGAGAAGCTTTTTCTTTCTTTCTTTTTCTTTTTATTATACTTTAAGTTCTAGAGTACATGTGCACAACGTGCAGGTTTGTTACATATGTATACATGTGCCACGTTGGTGTACTGGACCCATTAACTCATCATTTACATTAGGTATTTCTCCTAATGCTATCCCTCCTTGCTCCCCCGACCCCATGACAGGCCACAGTGTGTGATGTTCCCCATCCTGTGTCCAAGTGTTCTCACTGTTCAATTCCCACCTATGAGTGAGAACATGATGTGTTTGGTTTTCTGTCCTTGTGATAGTTTGCTGAGAATGATGCTTTCCAGCTTCATCCATGTCCCTACAAAGGACATGAACTCATCATTTTTTATGGCTGCATAGTATTCCATGGTGTATATGTGCCAAATTTTCTTAAGACAGTCTATCATTGATGGACATTTGGGTTGGTTCCAAGTCTTTGCTATTGTGAATAGTGCCACAATAAACATATGTGTGCATGTGTCTTTATAGTAGCATGATTTATAATCCTTTGGGTATATACCCAGTAATGGGATTGCCAGGTCAAATGGTATTTCTAGTTCTAGATCCTTGAGGAATTGCCACACTGTCTTCCACAATGGTTGAACTAGTTTACACTCCCACCAACAGTGTGAAAGTATTCCTTTCTCCACATCCTCTCCAGCACCTGTTGTTTCCTGACTTTTTAACGATCGCCATTCTAACTGGTGTGAGATGGTATCTCATTGTGGTTTTGGTTTGCATTTCTCTGATGACCAGTGATGATGAGCATTTTTTCGTGTATCTATTGGCTGCATAAATGTCTTCTTTTGAGAGGTGTCTGTTCATATCCTTCACTCACTTTTTGATGGGGTTGTTTGATTTTTTTCTTGTAAATTTGTTTAAGTTCTTTGTGGATTCTGGATATTAGCCCTTGTCAGATGAGTAGATTGCAAAAATTTTCTCCCATTCTGTAGGTTGCCTGTTCACTCTGATGGTAGTTTCTTTTGCTGTGCAGAAGCTCTCTAGTTTAATTAGATCCCATTTGTCTATTTTGGCTTTTGTTGCCACTGTTTTTGGTGTTTCAGTCATGAAGTCCTTGCCCATGCCTATGTCCTGAATGGTAATGCCTAGGTTTTCTTCTAGGGTTTTGATGGTTTTAGGTCTAACATTTAAGTCTTTAATCTATCTTGAATTAATTTTTGTATAAGGTATAAGGAAGGGATCCAGTTTCAGCTTTCTACATATGGTTAGCCAGTTTTCCTAGCACCATTTATTAAATAGGGAATCCTTTCCCCATTTCTTTTTTTCCTCAGGTTTGTCAAAGATGAGATGGTTGTAGATGTGTGGTGTTATTTCTGAGATCTCTGTTCTGCTCCATTGGTCTATATGTCTGTTTTGGTACCAGTACCATGCTGTTTTGGTTACTGTAGCCTTGTAGTATAGTTTGAAGTCAGGTAGCATGATGCCTCCAGCTTTGTTCTTTTGGCTTAGGATTGTCTTGGCAATGTGTCAGCCCAGAAGCTTCTTAAGCAACTTCAGCAAAGTCTCAGGATACAAAATCAGTGTGCAAAAATTTCCATCATTCCTATACACTGACAACAGGCAAGCTGAGAGCTAAATCATGAATAAACTCCCATTCACAATGGCTACAAAAAGAATAAAATACCTAGGAATACAGATAACAAGGAAAGTGAAGGACCTATTCAAGGAGAAATACAAACCACTGTTCAAGGAAATCAGAGAGGACAAACAAATGGAAAAACATTTCATGCTCATGGATAGGAAAAATCAATCATGAAAATAGTTATACTGCCCAAAGTAATTTATAGATCCAATGCTATTTCCATTAAACTACTATTGACATTCTTCACAGAATTAGAAAAAAACTATCTTAAAATTCATATGGAACCAAAAAGGAGTCTGAATAGCCATGACAACCCTAAGCAAAAAGCACAAAGATGGAGGCATCATGCTACCTGACTTCAAACTATACTACAAGGCTACAGGAACCAAAACAGCATGGTACTGATACAAAAGCAGACACATAGATCAATGGAACAGAATAGAGAACTCAGAAATAAGACCGCACAACTACAACCATCCAATCTTTGACAAATCTGACAAAAAAACAAGCATCAAGGAAATAATTCCCTATTTAATAAATGGTGCTGGGGGAACTGGCTAGCCATATGCAGAAAATTAAAACTGGATGCTTTCCTTACACCTTATGCAAAAATTAACTCAAGATGGATTAAAGACTTAAATATATAACCCAAAACTGTAAAAACTCTAGAATAAAATCTAGGCAATACCGTTCAGGACATAGGCATGGGTAAAGATTTCATGATAACAATGCAAAAAGCCATTGCAACAAAAGCAAAAATAGACACATGGCATCTAATTAATCTAAAGAGCTTTTGCACAGCAAAAGAAACTATCTTCAGTGAATAGACAACCTACAGAATGGGGGAAAATTTTTGCAACACTGCCATCTGACAAGGGTCTAATAACCAGCGTTTACAAGGAACTTAAACAAATTTACGAGAAAAAGCCAAACAACCGAATTAAAGTGGGCAAAGGACATGAACAGAGAGTTTTCAAAAGAAGATATTTATGCAGCCAACAACCATGTGAACAAAAGCTTAACATCACTGATCATTAGAGAAATGCAGATCAAAACCACAATAAGATACCATCTTGTATCAGTCAGAATGGCTATTGTTAAAAAAATCAAGAAACAACAAATGCTGGTGAGGTTGTGGAGAAAAGGGAATGCTTATACAATGTTCATGGGAGTGTAAATTAGTTCAACCATTGTGGAAGGCAGTGCAGCAATTCTCAAAGTTCTAGAAGCAGAAATACCATTTGACCCAGTGATCCCATTACTAAGTATATACCCATAGGGATATAAATCATTCTATTATAAAGATACATCCATGCATATGTTCATTGCAGCACTATTCACAATAGTAAAGACATGGAATCAACCCAAATGCCCATGAATGATAGACTGGACAAAGAAAATGTGGCACATATATACCATGGAATACTATGCAGACATAAAAAGGAATGACATCATGCCCTTTGGAGGGACATGTATGGTGCTGGAAGCCAATATCCTCAGCAAACTAACACAGGAACAGAAAACCAAACATTGCATGTTCTCACTTATAAGTAGGAGCTGAACAATGAAAACACATGGACACTGGGGGAACAATACATACTGGGGCCTGTCAGGAACGTTGGGGAGGGAGAGTATCAGGAAGAACAGCTAATGGATGCTGGGCTTAATAGCTAGGTCATGGGATGATCTGTGCAGCAAACCACCATGGCACACGGTTACCTATGTAACAAACCTGCACATCCTGCACAAGTACCCTGGAACTTAAAATAAAAGTTGAAAAAAACAAAACAAAACCTCTGCAAATTAGGAATAAAGGAGAACTATCTCAACTTGATAAAGAACATCTACAAAAACCTACAGCTAACATCATACATAATGGTTAAAAGCTGAATGCTTTCCCCCTAACATCCAGTGATGTTAGCTTTCACTACTCTTATTCATCATACTATTGGAATTTCTAGCCCTTTAATAAGGCAAGAAAATGTGATCAAAGGCATACAGTTTGGAAAGGAAGGAATGAAACTGTTCCTATTTGTAAATGAAATTATTGTATACATAGAAAATCCCAAAAAGGGAGGCAGAGAAAGATGGTGAAATAAAAGGCCCCACTGATTATTCTCCCCACAAGGACACCAATTTAAGAGGTATCTACACAAAAAAGCACCTTCATAGGAACCAAAAGTCAGGTGAGTGCTCACAGTACCTGATTTTAACTTCATATTGCCGAAAGAGACACTGAAGGGATACAAAAATCAGTCTTGAATCACCAATGCCACCCCTCACTCATCTTCCAGCAGAGGCAGCATGGTACAGAAAGCATTTCTGGGCTCTGGGGAGAGGGGAAATGCAAAAATTATGAGACATTGAACTCAGTGCTACCCTAGTATAACAGAAAACAAAACCGGACCAAATTCAGCTGATGTATGCCCATGGAATGAGCATTTAAAATAGCCCTAGCCAGAGGGGAATCGCCGATCCCAGTGGTCTAAACTTGACTTCCCACAAACGTCACCATCATGGGCTAAAGTGTTTTGGGGCTCCAAATAAACTTGATAGGCAGTTTAGGCCACAAGATTGAAGCTCCTAGGTTAAGTCCTATTGCTGAAATGAGCCCAGAGACAGTGAGGTGGGGAACACGTGACATACTAAGACACCAGCCAGGGAGGCTAAGGGATTGCTGGCATCACCCTCCCCCAACCCCAGGATGCACAGCGCACTGCTTCAAAGGAGACCCCTTTCTTCTGCTTGAGGAGAGGAGAGGGAAGAATGAGGAAGACTTTGTCCTGCATCTTGGATACCATCTCAGCTAGACCAGGATACAGCACCAGTCAGAGGTGTGAGGTCCCTTTTCCAGGGCCTATCTCCCAAATAACATTTATGGACATACCCTGGGAAAGAAGGGGACCTGCTGCCTTGAAGGGAAGGAACCAGTCCTGGCAGGATTCACAACCTGCTAACTGAAGGGCTCTTGGGCCCTGAATGACCAACGGTGATACCCAGGTACTGCATTGAGGGCCTTGGGTGAGACGGGTGAGACTCTGATACTTGTGGCTTCAGGTGAGATTCTGCACATTTTCACCTGTGGTGGCTACAGAGTGAGATTCCTTGCACTTGAGAAGAGCAAAGCGAAAAGTATAGGGGACTTTGTCTTGCACCTTAGGTACCAGCTTGGCCATGGGTGAGGGGACAGTAAGAGGACCAAGGGGGCTCTTGGGGTCCTGATTCCAGGAATTGGCTCTTACATGGCATTTCTGGACCTGCCCTGGGCCAGAGAGGAGCCTACTGCCCTAAAGAGTGAGTCCCAGACCAGGCAGCATTCACCACAATCTGACTGAAGAGTCCTCGGGACTAATGGAAACACAGGTGGTAGTCTGGAAATATTCCCTAATGGCCTGTGGTGGCAGTGGCCATGAAGTGAGACTCCTCCGCCTTTGGAAAGGGCAGGAAAGAATGGAAAGGACTGCATCTTGTCTGAGTGCCAGCTCAGCAACCGTACAGTAGATAACCAGGTAGACTTCTAAGGTTTTCAACTCTAGTCCCTGGCTCCTGGACAGCACCTCTGGACCCATCTGGGGCCTGGGAAACTCACCATCATAAAGGGAAGGAAAAAGGCCTGGATGGCTTTGCAATTTGCTGATTGTAAAGCTCCAGGGCCTTGAACAAACATAGGCCATAGCCAGAGAGTGGTTACGGCAGGCCTTGGGTAAGACCTGGTGCTATGCTGATTTCAGGTCTGATCTAGTCCAGTCCTAGTGACGGTGGCCACAGGAGTGGTTGTGTCATTCCAGTCCCTGTTCTAGGTGGCTCAGACAGAGAGAAAGACTCTGTTTCGGAGAAAGTAAGGGAAGAGAATATGAATCTCTGCCGGTAATTAAAAGAATTCTCCTGGACCTTGTCCAAGACCATCAAGGCAGTACCTCTATGACTCTGGAAGAACTACAGCGTTACTGGGATTGGGGTGCCCCCTAAAGCAGATACAGCTTAGATTAAAACACCCAAGTCCTTTCAAATATCTAGGAAGTCTTCCCAAGAAGGATGGCTACAAAGAAGCCCAGACAATGAAGACTACAATAAATACCTAACTCTTCAATGCCCAGAAACCAAAGAACATCTACTAGCATCAACACCATTCAGGAAAACATAAACTCAACAAATGAACTAAATAAGTCACCAGGAACTAATTGTAAAGAAAGAGAGATATGTGACCTTTCAGACAGAGAATTCAAAATAGCTGGGCAAACTCAAAGACATTCAAGCTAACACAGAGAAGAAATTCAGAATTCAATCAGACAAATTTAACAAAGAGATTGAAATCATTTTTAAAAATCAAGCAGGAATATTGGAGTTGAATAATATAATTGACACAATTAAGAATGTATCAGAGTCTTTTAATAGCAGAATTGATGAAGCAGAAGAAACAATTAGTGAGCTTACAGACAGGCTATTTGAAAATAGTCAGAGGAGACAAAAGAAAAAGGAATGAAAAATGAATGAAGCATACCTACAAGATCTAGAAAATCTCAAGATGGCACACCTAAGAGTTACTGGCTGTAAACAGAAAGTAGAGAAAGAGATAGGGGTAGATAGTTTTCAAATGGATAATAACAGAGAACTTGCAAACCTAGAGCAAGATATCAACATCCAAGTACAAGAAGATTACAGAACACCAAGCAGATTTAACTCAAAGAAGTCTACCTCAAGGAATTTAACAATCAAACTCTCAAAGGTCAAAAAAATTCTTCAAAGAATCATAAAAGCAGCAAGAGAAAAGAAACAAATAACATCCAATGGAGCTCCAATACACCTGGCAGCAGACTTTTCAGTAGAAAACTTACAGTCCAGGAGAGAGTGGCATGACATATTTAAAGTGTTGAAGTAAAACAGAAACTTTTACCCTAGAATAGCATATCCAGGGAAAATATTATTCAAAGATGAAGGAGAAATATTTTCCCAAACAAAAGCTGAGGGATTTCATCAATACCAGGCCTGTCCTATAAGAAATGCTAAAGGAAGTACTTCAGACTAAACCAGGAAGAAGTTGAATCTCTGAATAGACCAATAACAGGCTCTGAAATTGTGGCAATAATCAATAGCTTACCAACCAAAAAGAGTCCAGGACCAGACGGATTCACAGCCGAATTCTACCAGAGGTACAAGGAGGAACTGGTACCATTCCTTCTGAAACTATTCCAATCAATAGAAAAAGAGGGAATCCTTCCTAACTCATTTTATGAGGCCAGCATCATCCTGATAGCAAAGCCGGGCAGAGACACAACCAAAAAAGAGAATTTTAGACCAATATCCTTGATGAACATTGATGCAAAAATCCTCAATAAAATACTGGCAAACCAAATCCAGCAGCACATCAAAAAGCTTATCCACCATGATCAAGTGGGCTTCATCCCTGGGATGCAAGGCTGGTTCAATATACGCAAATCAATAAATGTAATCCAGCATGTAAACAGAACCAAAGACAAAAACCACATGTTTATCTCAATAGATGCAGAAAAGACCTTTGACAAAATTCAACAACGCTTCATGCTAAAAACTCTCAATAAATCAGGTATTGATGGGATGTATCTCAAAATAATAAGAGCTATCTATGACAAACCCACAGCCAATATCATACTGAATGGGCAAAAACTAGAAGCATTCCCTTTGAAAACTGGCACAAGACAGGGATGCCCTCTCTCACCATTCCTATTCAACATAGTGTTGGAAGTTCTGGCCAGGGCAATTAGGCAGGAGAAGGAAGTAAAGGGTATTCAATTAGGAAAAGAGGAAGTCAAATTGTCCCTGTTTGCAGATGACATGATTGTATATCTAGAAAACCCCATTGTCTCAGCCTAAAATCTCCTTAAGCTGATAAGCAACTTCAGCAAAGTCTCAGGATACAAAATCAATGTACAAAAATCACAAGCATTCTTATACAGCAATAACAGACAAACAGAGAGCCAAATCATGAGTGAACTCCCATTCACAATTGCTTCAAAGAGAATAAAATACCTAGGAATCCAACTTACAAGGGATGTGAAGGACCTCTTCAAGGAGAACTACAAACCACTCCTCAATGAAATAAAAGAGGATACAAACAAATGGAAGAACATCATGCTCATGGGTAGGAAGAATCAATATCGTGAAAATGGCCATACTGCCCAAGGTAATTTATAGATTCAATGCCATCCCCATCAAGCTACCAATGACTTTCTTCACAGAATTGGAAAAAACTGCTTTAAAGTTCATATGGAACCAAAAAAGAGCCCACATTGCCAAGTCAATCCTAAGCCAAAAGAACAAAGCTGGAGGCATCATGCTACCTGACTTCAAACTATACTACAAGGCTACAGTAACCAAAACAGCATGGTACTGGTACCAAAACAGAGATATAGATCAATGGAACAGAACAGAGCCCTCAGAAATAATGCCGCATATCTACGACTATCCGATCTTTGACAAACCTGAGAAAAACAAGAAATGGGGAAAGGATTCCCTATTTAATAAATGGTGCTGGGAAAACTGGCTAGCCATATGGAGAAAGCTGAAACTGGATCCCTTCCTTACACCTTATACAAAAATTAATTCAAGATGGATTAAAGACTTAAACGTTAGACCTAAAACCATAAAAACCCTAGAAGAAAACCTAGGCATTACCATTCAGGACATAGGCATGGGCAAGGACTTCATGTCTAAAACACCAAAAGCAATGACAACAAAAGCCAAAATTGACAAATGGGATCTAATTAAACTAAAGAGCTTCTGCACAGCAAAAGAAACTACCATCAGAGTGAACAGGCAACCTACAGAATGGGAGAAAATTTTTGCAACCTACTCACCTGACAAAGGGCTAATATCCAGAATCTACAATGAACTCAAACAAATTTACGAGAAAAAAACAAACAACCCCATCAAAAAGTGGGCGAAGGACATGAACAGACACTTCTCAAAAGAAGACATTTATGCAACCAAAAAACACATGAAAAAATGCTCACCATCACTGGCCATCAGAGAAATGCAAATCAAAACCACAATGAGATACCATCGCACACCTGTTAGAATGGCAATCATTAAAAAGTCAGGAAACAACAGGTGCTGGAGAGGATGTGGAGAAACAGGAACACTTTTACACTGTTGGTGGGACTGTCAACTAGTTCAACCATTGTGGAAGTCAGTGTGGCGATTCCTCAGGGATCTAGAACTAGAAATACCATTTGACCCAGCCATCCCATTACTGGGTATATACCCAAAGGACTATAAATCATGTTGCTATAAAGACACATGCACACGTGTGTTTATTGCAGCACTATTCACAATAGCAAAGACTTGGAACCAAGCCAAATGTCCAACAATGATAGACTGTCTTAAGAAAATGTGGCACATATACACCATGGAATACTATGCAGCCATAAAAAATGATGAGTTCACGTCCTTTGTAGGGACATGGATGAAACTGGAAATCATCATTCTCAGTAAACTATCGCAAGGACAAAAAACCAAACACCGCATGTTCTCACTCATAGGTGGGAATTGAACAATGAGAACCCATGGACACAGGAAGGGGAACATCACACTCTGGGGACTGTTGTGGGGTGGGGGGAGGGGGGAGGGATAGCATTAGGAGATATACCTAATGCTAAATGACGAGTTAATGGGTGCAGCACACCAGCATGGCACATGTATACATATTTAACTAACCTGCACATTGTGCACATGTACCCTAAAACTTAAAGTATAATAATAATAAAATAAAATAAAATAAAACGACATTAATGAGCAGAAGAAATCAGCTGGAGGTATAAAACTCACTGGTAATAGTAAGCACACAGAAAAACACAGACTATTATAATGTTGTAACTGAGTTGTATAAACTACTATTATCTTAAATAGAAAGACTAAATGATGAACCAATCAAAAATAATAGCTGCAAAAACTTTTCAATACATAGATGGTGCAATAAGATATAAATGGGAACAACAGAAAGTTAAATAGCAAAAATAATAAGATAGGGAGCAGAATTTTTATTAGTTTTCCTTTTGCTTGTTCGTTTATGCAAAATGTGTTAAGTTGTTATCAGGTTAAAATAATGGGTTAAGAGAGATAAGATAGTATTTGCAAGACTCATGGTAACCTGAAACCAAAAAACATACAATGGATATACAAAAAATAAAAAGCAAGAAATTAAAACATACCACCTGACAAAATCACCTTCACTAAAAGAAGGCAGGAAGGAAGGAAAGAAGGAAGAGAAGACCACAGACACACACAAAAAGAAAACAAATAATGAAACAGCAGGACTAAGTCCTTATCAATAATAACATTGAATGTAGATGGACTAAACTCTTCAATAAAAAGACAGAGTGGCTGAATTGATTTTAAAAAAAATAAGACCCAGTGATCTGTTGCCTACAAAAAATACATTTCACTTATCAAGACACACATAGACTGAAAATAAAGTGATGGAAAAAATATTCCATGCCAATGGAAACCAAAAAAGAGCAGGAGTAAGCTGTACTTATATCAGACAAAATAGATATTAAGACAAAAACTATAAAGAGAAACAGAGGAGGTTACTATGTAATGATAAAGGGGTCAATTCAACAAAAGGATAAAACAATTTTAAAATATACACACCCAATATGGAAGCACATGGATATATAAAGCAAATATCATTCAAGCTAAAAAGATAAATAGGCCCCAACACAGTAATAGCTGGAAACTTCAACCCCTCACTTTCAGCATTGGACAGATGTTCCAGACAGAAAATCAACAAAGAATCATGAGAGTTAATCTGCACTATAGACCAAATGGATCTAATAGATATTTACAGAATATTTTATCCAAGAACTGCATAATACACATTATTTTCCTCAGCACATGGATCATTCTCAAGGATAAACCATATGTTGTTAGGTCACAAAACAAGTCTTAAAATATTTAAAAAAAAACCTGAAATAATATCAAGCATCTTCTCTAACAATAAAGGGATAAAACTATAAATCACTAATAAGAAAAATCTTGGAAACTATTCAAATACATAGAAATTAAACAATATTTTCCTGAATGACCAGTGGGTCAATGCATAAATTAATAAGGAAATTGAAAAAATTTATTAAAACAAATGATAACCTAGACACAACACACCAAAATCTATGGGATACAGCAAAAGCATTACTATGAAGGAATTTTATAGCAATAACGGCCTACATCAGAAAAGAAAAAATACTTCAAATAAACAACTTAATGATGCATCTTAAAGAACTGAAAAAGCAAGACATAGCAAACCCCAAATTAAAGAAAAGAAATAATAAAGATCAGAGCAGAAATAAATGAAGTTGAAGAAAACAATACAGAAGACAAATGAAGAAAAACTTGTTTTTTGAAAAGTTAAACAAAACTGACAAACCTTTTGCCAGACTAAGAAAAAGAGAGAGAAGATTCAAATAAGTAAAATCAGAGGTGAAAAAGGAGACATTACAAGTGCTACCACAGAAATTCAAAGGATCATTAGTGGCTACTAGCAACAAATATATGCCATTAAATTGGAAATTCTAGAAGAAGTAGACAAATTCCTAGATACATACAACCTACCAAGATGGAACCTGGAAAAAATCCAACACCTGAACAGACCCGTAATGTGATAGAAGCTGTAATAAAAGTCTCAGAGTAAAGAAAAGCCTAGGACCTGATGGCTGCACTGCTGAATTCTAGCAAATGTTTAAAGAAGAACTAATATTAATTCTACTCAAACTATTCCAAAAAATAGAGGAGGATGACATACTTCCAAACTCATTCTACGAGGCCAGTATTACTCTGATAGCAGAGTAACAGACAAAGTTACATCAAAAAAAGGAAACTACAGACCAATCTCTCTGATGAATATTGATGCAAAAATCCTCAACAAAATACTCGCAAATCAAATTCAACAATACAATAAAAACATCATTCATCATGGCCAAGTGGGATTTATCCCTGGGATACAAGTTGAGTTCAATATATGAAAATCAATCAATGTGACACATTATATAAACAGAATGAAGGATGAAAACCATATGATCATTTCAATTGATGATGGAAAGTCATTTGATAAAATTTAACATCCTTTTATAATAACAATACTAAAAACACTAGGTATAGAAGGAACAAAACTCAATGTAATAAAAGCCATATATGACGGACTGACAGGTAGTATAATAAGAATGGGAAAAACTGAAAGTATTTCCTCTAAGATCTGGAACACGATAAGGATGCCCACTGTCACTGCTGTTATTCAGCATAGTACTGGAAGTCCTAGCTAGAGCAATCAGACAGGAGAAAGAACTAATGGGCATCCAAAGTGGAACGGAAGAAGTCAAATTATTCTTGTTTGCAAATAATATCTTATATTTGGAAAAACCTAAAGACTCCACCAAAAAAAGCATTAGAACTGATAAACAAATCTAGTGAAGTTACAGGATACAAAATCAACATACAAAAATCAGTAACATTTCTATATGCCAACAGTGAAAAATCTGAAAAAGAAATCAAGATATAATCCCATTTACAATAAATACAAATAAAATCAAATACCTAGTAATTAACCAAAGAAGTGAAAGAGCTCTACAATAACACTATAAAACACTATATAAAAACTATAAAACACTGATGAAATAAATTGAAGCAGACACCAAAAAATGGATGTTCATGGATTGGAAGAATCAATATTGTTAAAATATCCCTACTACCAAAGTAATCTACAGATTCAATGCAATTTCTATTAAAATACCAATGATATTCTTCACAGAAATAGAAAAAACGACCCTAAAATTTATATGGAACCACAAAAGACCCAGACTAGTCAAAGCTATCCTGATAAAAAAGAACAAAATGGGAGGAGTCACATCACCTGACTTCAAATTATGCTACAAAGCTATAGTAACCAAAACACTATGGTAGTAGTATAAAAACAGACACATAAGCCAATGGAACAGTATAGAGAACCCAGTAACAAATCCACACACCTACAGTGAATGCATTTTGACAAAGGTACCAAGAACATACACTGGGGTAAAGAGGGTAAAGACAGTCTCTTCAATAAATGGTGCTGGAAAAACTGGTTATCCATATGCAGAAGAATGAAACAGATCCCTATCTCTTGCCATATACAAAAATTAAATCAAAATGGGTTAAAGGCTTAAATCTAAGACCTCAAACTATGAAACTACTATAAGAAGACATCGGGGAAAATCTCTAGGACTTTGGACTGGGTGAAAATTTCTTGAGCAATACCCTACAAGGCCACAAGCACACACAACCAAAATAAAGGTGGACAAATGGGATCACATCAAGTTGTAAAGCTTCTGCACAGCAAAGGATATAATCAACAAAGTGAAGAGACAACCCACAGAATGGGAGAAAATGTCTGCAAACTACTCATCTGGGAAGGGATTAACAACCAGAATATATAAGCAGCTTAAACAACTCTATAGGAAAAAAAAAATCTAATAATCCCATCAAAAAATGGGAAAAAGAGTTGAATAGACAGTTCTCAAAAGAAGACATACAAACGACAAACAGGCATATGAAAAGGTGATCATCATCAGTGATTATCGGAGGAACGCAAATTAAAACTACAATATTATCTCATCCCAATTTAAATAGCTTATATCCAAAAGACAGGCAATAAGAAATAGCTTATATCCAAAAGACAGGCAATAAGAAATAGCTTATATCCAAAAGACAGGCAATAAGAAATAAAAAGAGAACCTTGGTATAGTGTTGGTGAGAATGTAAATACAACCACCATGGAGAACAGTTTGAAAGCTCCCCAAAAATCTTAAAATAGAGCTACCATATGATCTGGCAATCCCATTGTTGGTGATATACCCAAAAGAAAGGAAATCAGCATGTTGAAGAGACATTTGCACTCCCATGTTTGTTGCAGCATAGATCACAATAGGCAAATTTGGAAGCAACCTAAGTGTCCATCAACAGATGAACGGGGCCAGGCACAGTGGCTCATGCCTATAATCCCAGCATTTTGGGAAGCTGAGGCAGGTGGATCACCTGAGGTCAGGAGTACGAGACAAGCCTGGCCAACATGGTGAAACCCTGTTTCTACTAAAAATACAAAAATTAGCTGGGTGTGGTGGTGTGTGCCTCTAATCCCAGCTACTTGGAAGTCTGAGGCAGGAGAATCGCTTGAACCTGGGAGGTGGAGGTTGCAGTGAGCTGAGATTGTGCCACTGTACTCCAGCCTGGGTAACTGAGTGAGACTCTGTCTCAAAAAAAAAAAAAAACAAACAAACAAAAAAAAACAGATGAATGGATAAAGAAAATGTGGTACATATACATAATGGAGTACTATTCAGCCATAAAAAAGAATGAAATCCTATCATTTGCAACAACATGGATGGAAGTAGAAGTCATTATGCTAAGTGAATTAAGCCAGTCACAGAAAGACAAACATCACATGTTTTCACTTATTTGTGGGATCTAAAAATCAAAACAATTGAACTCATGGAGATAGAGAGCAGAAGGATGGTTACCAGAAGCTGAGAAGGATGGTTACCAGAAGCTGAGAACGGTAGTGGGGATGTTGGTGGGGAGAGGGAGGTGGGGATTGTTTATGAGTACAAAAAAAAAAAAAAATAGTTACAAAGAATGAATAAGACCTAGTATTTGGCAGAAGAATGGGGTGACTATAGTCAATAATTTAATTGTATATTTTAAAGAAACTAAAAGAGTATAATTGGATTGTTTGTAATACAAAGTATAAATGCTTGAAGGCATGGATACCTCATTTTACATTATGTAATTATTATACATTGCATGCCTGTATCAAAATACCTTAGGTACCCTATAAATATATACACCTACTATGTGCCCACAAAAATTAAAATTTAAATTAAAAAATTCCAAGGAAATAACACAAAAAGTCTTAGAACTTATAAATGAGTTCATTAAGGTTACAGGATACAAAATTAACACATAAATATCAGTTGTATTTTTATGATAACAATGAACATGAGGAAAGCAAAATGAAAAACCGAATACCACTTACAAGCACTTCAAAGAAAATGATATAGTTATAAATCTAACAAAACATGTACAGGGCTTGCTTATATACTTAGAATTATAAAATGCTATTGAAAGAAATCAAAGGATACCTAAGTAATTACAGATACATATTATGTTTATAGATTGGAAGACTCAACATAGAAGAGATGTCACTTATTCCCAGACTGATCTATAAATTCAATGCAATTCCTACCAAAATACCAGTAAGGATTTTGGTAGGCATAGATAGACAAGCTTATTCTAAAATGTATTTGGAAAGCTACCGGCCCTAGAGTAGCTAAAACAATCTTAAAAAAATAGGAATTATGTGGGAATAGTCACTGTACCTAAAATTAAGTGTTACTATGTAGCTATAGTAATCAACACAGTGTGGTATTGGCTGAGTAATAGACATTGATCTAATAGATCAAATAAATAAAATAGAGAACCCAGGAACAGATCCATATCAACATGTCCAAATGATGTTTGACAAAAGTGCAAAAGTAATTCAATGGAGAAAATATAGTCTTTTCAACAAGTGATGCTGAAGCATTTGGACATACATTGGCAAAAAAATGAACCTTGGCCTAAATCTCACACCTATTATGAAAATTAACTCAAAATGGATTGTAGACTTAAATATAAAATATAAGACTTTCAGAAAAAATAAAAAGCATAAGAGAAAGTCTTTAGGACCAGGGGTTTTTAGACTTTATACCAAAAACACAACCATAAAAGAAAAAAAAATTAAATTGAGCCTCATCAAAATTAAAATATTTTGCTCAGAAAATGCTATGAACTAGTTTAAAACACCACTCATTTATTTAAAAAAAGAGAAATGTTAACATGATCACATGTTTCCAAGTATGGCAAATAGAGATCCCATCTGATTTAGTTTATATGGAGTGGTGAGTCCACTGGTCAACTTTCCCTGGAGGCCTGGCTAAGTGTGAAGGATATGTGCTATTGTAATGCCTGAGTCACTTCCAGGGCATGCATTTCCTGTGGTTACGACTTTTCTAAAGGGTAAGTCAGCTGGAAACAACATATAATGAACGTGCACATAGAATGCTGGGCTTTGGAAAAAGAAATACATTTGGGGAAAAGTAAGTAAAGGACTTTACAAGAACCTCTTTTTTTGCAATTCTTACCTAGGACTCGGTTGTAATTTCAAAAACATGGATGATAATATGCCTGGGCTTATTAAAACCCAGCAATATGAAGAACTGGCTTTGATTTTAGCTGCATTTAAAACTTCCACTGCACTGAAGAAGGAATCCAATACTCAGTGGCAGAATTTGAAACCCAAAGCTGACCTCTTTATGACAAAGTTGATGGCAATGAGCATTCTTGGCATCAACTCAAAATGTTTTGTTTGTAGATCCTGAAAGAAAAACCTTCTTAGGAGTCTTTCAGCCTACTGACTGGGTTGGCGTTAAGTAATGAGGTGGGTGGGGAGAAGAAAAGCTACTGCCTGGCCTCTGGAGTTGGCCATAGCTAACATTTATCAAACCTACTATAGAAGGTGTGATCACTAGTTTTCTTATCTAATTCTCACACAGTCTTGGAAAAAGTAGACTAAAGGAAGATTATTCAAAACTAAGAGAGGAGAAGTTACATCTATGGAATGATTATCATATGTGCCAAACATTCTGCCATGTACTTTTTTCCTTAGAACATGCTATAAGGTGAATGTTATTATCATTCCCATTTCACAGATGAGGAAAAGGAGTCTCAGAAAGGTGAAGGGGCTTGTGGCTTCTTTTGTCAGTCCTAAGCAGCTGAACTCAAGTGTCTGTGTCTTTCTCTCTCTCTCTCTTACATCCTGCAACACAAATATACCCCAATATGAATATTCAGTTACAAAGATGGCTGAGCAGCCATCAAGTGTCCACCAAGGAAAGGCAGCAGGGACTGGTAGTGATCCCACGAAGCCCAGCAACAGGGCTTGCTGTAGCTCTGAAGCAGAGAAAACAGCATGGAGATTGGCACAATATCAAGGGGTGAGGGAAGCAGGGACAGAACCAGAGTCCTAACTAACATTTTTGGCGCCCAGGGCAAGCAGTGTGAGACTCTCCTTCTCTTCAATGGAAGCTGCTCTTGATGGGGGAAGGGGCAGCCCTATGCACAAAAGGTCCCCTGGCTGGTGTGCTCTGAGCCCTTGACCTCAGGCCTCTCACTCCATCCATCTCTGCTGCTGCCAAGTGGGCTGGCCGGGGGCCAGGGTGAGGCTTCCAACTGAGACCAGAGAGGTGGTGGGAGAAAAATGTGGTGCCCTGTAAATTTCTGTGCCCCAGTGACCCCACCCTAGCCAAGGCTCTGGAAAGAACAGAGCGGAATGTTGGACTGGGAAGGGAGGTGAGGGAAGTCAGAGGGAGACGAACTGAAAGAATAAGGAAAGGCTGGGGGCCATCAGTCACAAAGATGGAGTTGAACAAGTTCGCCAGAAGACAGAAAATTTTGGTAGCTAGAAGGCATTTCGGAGTTCGAGATCTGAGAGGTGAAGTAGGAAACTGCAAGTAATAGCAGTGGTTGCTGAATAAAACAGGAGGCCCAAATCACAGGGTCAAAGAGGTCAAGGAAATGGGAGGGCTATTATTGATTCCACAAGTTTTCACTGAGCCTTCTATGTGCCAGGCTTTGTGGCAGACCCTTGGATACAATGGTGAAGAAGACATGGTTCTCACCCTTCTTCAAATGTGATGGGGCTAGTGGAGAGATGGGCAAAAGAGAGGCAGACAAATACAATATGATGTGGAAATGGTCCAGGGTTTACCCAGATGCTTAAGAACTGGCTCTCCTACTTGAGAAAATTTCAGTTTACAGAGATCTACTGTATATTCAAGAAGAAAGATGAACTTACTGTAAGAAAACACATATAAGCAAGTACTTTAGAAAGATGCAAGATGAAATTATTCACTCAGATTTCTGAGGGAGAGAGAGAGAGAAGAACAAACAGAAAGAGGTGAGGGGACAAGATTGCAGAATAGGAACACCTCCAGTCTGCAGCTCCCAGAGACACCAATGCAGAAGGTGGATGATTTCTGCATTTCCAACTGAGGTACCCAGTTAATCTCATTGGGACTGGTTAAGCAGTGAGTGCAACCCATGGAGAGTGAGCAGAATCAGAATGGGGCATCGCTTTACCCAGGAAATGCAAGGGCCGGGGGGACCTCCCTCCCACTGCCGAGGGAAGCCATGAGAGACTGTGCTACCCGGCCTGGGTACTATGCTTTTCCCATGGTTTTTGCAATCTGCAGACCAGGAGATTCCCTCACGTGCCTATACCAACAGGGTCCTGGGTTTCAAGCACAAAACTTGGTGGCTGTTTGGGCAGACACCAAGCTAGCTGTAGGAGTTTTTTTCATACCCCAGTGGCACCTGGAACCCCAGTGAGACAGAACCGTTCACTCCCCTGAAAAGGGGGCTGAAGCCAGGGAGCCAAGTGGTCTAGCTCAGTGGGTCCCACTCCCACAGAGCCCAGCAAGCTAAGAACCACTGGCTTGAAATTCTCACTGCCAGCACAACAGTCTGAAGTCAACTTGGGATCATCGAGCTTGGTGGGGGTAGGGGCATCCACCATTACTGAGGCTTTAGTAGGTGATTTTCCCCCGACAGTGCTAAGGAGGCTGGGAGGTTTGGACTGGGCAGAATCCACCACAGTGCAGCAAAGCAGCTATGGCCAGACTGCTTCTCTAGATTCCTCCTCACTGGGCAGGGCATCTCTGAAGGAAAAGCAGGAGCCCCAATTAGGGGCTTACAGATAAAACTCTCATCTGTCTGGGACAGAGCACCTGGGGGAAGGGGCAGCTGTGAGCGCAGCTTCAGCGGATTAAATCATTCCTGCCAGCACTGAAGAGAGCAGCTGATCCTGACAAGGGGGATTCTCTCCACGCAGCGCACCAGTTCTGTTAAGGGGCAGACTGTCTCCTCAAGTGGGTTCCTGACCCCCGTGCCACCCGACAGAGATACCTCCCAACAGGGGTCATCAGACACCTCATACAGGAGAGCTCCAGCTGGCATCAGGCTGGTGCTCCTCTGGGACGACCCTTCCAGAGGAAGAGGCAGGCAGCAATCTTTGCTGTTTTGCAGCCTCCACTGGTGATACCCAGGCAAATAGGGTCTGGAGTGGACCTCCAGCAAACTGCAGCAGACCTGCAGAAGAGGGGCCTGTTAGGAGAAAAACTAACAAACAGAAAGCAAAAGCATCAACATCAACAAAAAAGACCCCCTCCCAACAAAAACCCCATCCAAAGGTCATCAGCCTCAAAGACCAAAGGTAAATAAATCCATGAAGATGAGGAAATACCAGGGTAAAAATGCTGAAAATTCCAAAAACCAGAATGCATCTTCTCCAAATTATCATAACTCCTCTCCAGCAAGGGCACAAAATTGGATAGAGAATGAGATTGATTAATTGACAGATGTAGGGTTCAGAAGGTGGGTAGTAACAAACCCTTCTGAGCTAAAGGAGCATGTTCTAACCCAATGCAAGGAAGCTCAGAACCTTGATAAAAGGTTACAGGAACTGCTAACTAGAATAACCAGTTTGGAGAGGAAAATAAATGACCTGATGAAGCTGAAAAATGCAGCACGAGAGCTTCGTGAAGCATACACAAGAATCAATAGCCAAATTGATCAAGCAGAAGAAAGGATATCAGAGATTGAAAATCACCTTACTGAAATAAGGCGTGAAGACAAGATTAGAGAAAAAACAATGAAAAGGAATGAACAAAGCCTCCAAGAAATATGGGACTATGTGAAAAGACCAAACCTACAATTGACTGGTGCACCTGAAAGTGATGGGCAGAATGGAGCCAAGTTGGAAAACACACTTCAGGATATTATTCAGGAGAATTTCCCCAACCTAGCAAGACAGGCCAACATTCAAATTCAGGAAATACAGAGAACACCATTAAGATACTCCTTGAGAAGAGCAACCCCAAGACACATAATTGACAGATTCTCTGAGGTTGAAATGCAGGAAAAAATGTGAAGGGCAGCCAGAGAAAAAAGTCAGGTTACCTACAAAGGGAAGCCCATCAGACTAACAGCAGATCTCTCTGCAGAAACCCTACAAGCCAGAAGAGAGTGGGGGCATTGCAATATTCAACATTCTTAAAGAAAAGAATTTTCCACCAAAATTTCATATCCAGCCAAACTAAACTTCATAAGCAAAGGAGAAATAAAATCCTTTACAGACAAGCAAATGCTCAGGGATTTTGTCATCACCAGGCATGCCTTATAAGAGCTCCTGAAGGAAGCACTAAATATGGAAAGGAAAAACTCTTACCACCCACCACAAAAACACACCAAAATATAAAGACCAATGACACTATGAAGAAACTGCATCAAGGAATGTGCAAAATAACCAGGTAGCATTCATGAAGACAGTATCAAATTCGGATATAACAATATTAACCTTAAATGTAAATGGGCTAAGTGCCCCAATTAAAAGGCACAGATTGGCAAATTGGATGAAGGGTCAAGACCCATCGGTGTGCTGTATTCAGGAGACCCATCTCGCATGCAAAGACAAATATAGGCTCAAAATAAAGGGGTGGAGGAATATTTACCAAGCAAATGGAAAGAAAAAAAAAAAGCAGGGGTTGCAATCCTAGTCTCTGATAAAACAGACTTTAAACCAACAAAGATAAAAAGTGACAAAGAAGGGTATTACATAATGGTAAAGGGATCAATGCAACAAGAAGAGCTAACTATCCTAAATATATATGCACCCAATACAGGAGCACCCAGATTCATAAAACAAGCTCTTAGAGAACTACAAAGAGACTTAGATTCCCACACAATAATAGTGGGAGATTTTAACACCCCGCTGCCAATATTGGACAGATCAATGAGACAGAAAATTAACAAGGATATTCAGAACTCAAACTCAGCTCTGGACCAAGCGGATCTAATAGAGATCTACAGAACTCTCCACCCCAAATCAACAGAATATACATTCTTCTCAGTGCCACATAGCACTTATTCTAAAATTGATCACATAATTGGAAGTAAAACACTCCTCAGCAAATGCAAAAGAACTGAAATCATAACAGTCTGTCAGACCACAGTGCAATCAAATTAAAACTCAACATAAAGAAATGTACTCAAAACCACACAACTACATGAAAATTGAACAACCTGCTCCTAAATGACTACTGGGTAAAGACAGAAATTAAGGCAGAAATAAAGAAGTTATCTGAAACCAATGAGAACAAAGAGACAATGTGCTAGAATCTCTGGGACACAGCTAAAGCAGTGTTAAGAGGGAAATTTATAGCACTAAATGTCCACATCAGAAAGCTGGAAAGATCTGAAACAGGCACCCCAACATCACAATTAAAAGAACTAGAGAAGCAAGAGCAAACAAATACAAAAGCTAGCAGAAGACAAGAAATAACTAAGATAAAAGCAGAACAGAAGGAGATAGAGACACGAAAAACCTTTCAAAAAAAAAAAAATCAATGAATCCAGGAGCTGGTTTTTTTGGAAAGATTAATAAAATAGATAGACCACTAGCTTGACTAATAAAGAAGAAAAGATAGAAGAATTAAATTGACACGATAGAAAATGATAAAGGCGATATCACCACCGATCCCACAGAAATACAAACTACCATCAGAAAATACTATAAACACCTCTATGCAAATAAACTAGAAAATCTGGAAGAAATGGATAAATTGCTGGACACATACACCCTCCTAAGACTAAACCAGGAGGAAGTCAAATCCATGAATAGACCAATAAAAAGTTCTGAAATTGAGGCAGTAATCAATAGCCTACCAACCAAAAAAAAGCCCAGGATCAGACAGATTCACAGCCAAATTCTACCAGAGGTACAAAGAGGAGCTGGTGCCATTCCTCCTGAAACTATTCCAAACAACAGAAAAAGAGGGACTCCTCCCTAACTCATTTTATGAGGCCAGTATCATCCTGATTGCAAAACCTGGGAGAGACAAAACAAAAAAAGCAAATTTCAGGCCAATATCCCTGATGAACATCGATGCAAAAATCCTTAACAAAATACTGGCAAACAGAATCCAGCAGCACATCAAAAAGCTTATCCACCATGATCAAGTCAGCTTCATCCCAGGGATGTGAGGCTGGTTCAACATATGCAAATCAATTAATGTAATCCATCACATAAACAGAACCAATCAAAAAAACCACTTGATTATCTCAATAGATGCACAAAAGGCATTTGATAAAATTTGATACATCTTTATGCTAAAAACTGTCAATAAACTAGGTATTGACGTAACATATCTCAAAATAATAAGAGCTATTTATGACAAACCCACAGCCAATATCATACTGAATGGGCAAAAGATGGAAGCATTCCCTTTGAAAACTGGCACAAGACAAGGATGCCCTCTCTTACCATTCCTATTCAACATAGTATTGGAAGTTCTGGCCAGGGCAATCAGGCAAGAGAAAGAAATAAAACGTATTCAAATAAGAAGAGAGGAAGTCAAATTGTCTCTTTGCAGATGACATGATTGTATATTTAGAAAACCCCATCATCTCAGCCCCAAAACTCCTTAAGCTGATAAGCAACTTCAGCAACTTCTTAGGATACAAAATCAATGTGCAAAAATCACAAGCATTCCTATACACCAATAATAGAACAATCAGAGAACCAAATCATGAGTGAACTCCCATTCACAATTGCTACAAAGAGAATAAAATACCTAGGAATCCAACTTACAAGAGACGTGAAGGACCTCTTCAAGGAGAACTACAAACCACTGCTCAAGGAAATAAGAGAGGACACAAACAAATGGAAAAAAAAGTTCCTTGCTCATGAATAGGACGAATCAATATTGCGAAAATGGCCATACTGCCCAGAGTAATTTATAGATTCAATGCTATTCCCATCAAGCTATCACTGGCTTTCTTCACAGAATTTGAATAAAAAAAAACAAAAAACTTTTAATTTCATATGGAACCAAAAAAAGAGCCTGTATAGCCCAAGCCTAAGCAAAAAGAACAAAGCTGGAGGCATCCTGCTATCTGACTTAAAACTATACTACAAGGCTACAGTAACCAAAACAGCATGGTACTTGTACCAAAACAGATATATAGACCAATGGAACAGCACAGAGGCCTCAGAAATAACACTACACATCTACAACCATCTGATCTTTGACAAACCTGACAAAAACAAGCAATGTTTTTGCTTGTTTTAGAAAGGATTCCCTATTTAATAAATGTTGCTGGGAAAACTGGCCAGCCATATGCAGAAAACTGTAACTGGACCCCTTCCTTATACAAAAATTAACTCAAAATTGATTAAAGACTTAAATGTTAGACCTAAAACCATAAAAACCCTAGAAGAAAACCTAGGCAATACCATTCAAGACATAGGCATGGGCAAAGTCTTCATGACTAAAACACCAAAAGTAATTGCAACAAAAGCCAAAATTCAATAATGGGATCTAATTAAATTAAAAAGCTCCTGCACAGCAAAAGAAACTATCATCAGAGTGAACAGGCAACCTACAGAATAGGAGAATATTTCTGCAATCTACCCATCTGACAAAAGTCTAATATCCAGAATCTACAAGTAACTTAAACAAATTTACAAGAAAAAAACACACACAACCACATCAAAAAGTGGGTGAAGGATATGAACAGACACTTCTCAAAAGAAGACATTTATGCAGCCAACAAACATGAAAAAAAGCTTATCATCACTGGTCATTAGAGAAATGCAAATCAAACCCACAATGAGATACCATCTCACATGAGTTAGAATCGCAATTATTAAAAAGTCAGGAAACAACAGATGCTGGTGAGGCTGTGCATAAATAGGAATGCTTTTACACTGTTGGTGGGAGTGTAAATTAGTTCAACTAATGTAGAAAACAGTGTGGCAATTTCTCAAGGATCTAGAACCAGAAATACCATTTGACCCAGCAATCCCATTACTGGGTATATACCCAAAGAATTATAAATCTTTCTACTATAAAGACACATGCACACATATGTTTATTGCAGCACTATTTACAATAGCAAAGACTTGGAACCAACCAAATGCCCATCAATGATAGAATGGATAAAGAAAATGTGGCACATATATACCATGGAATAGTATGCAGCCATAAAAAGAATGAGTTCATGTCCTCTGCAGGGACATGGATGAAGCTGAAACTCATCATTCTCGCAAACTATCACAGGAACAGAAAACCAAATACTTCTTGTTCTCACTCATAAGTGGGAGTTGAACAAGAAAACACATGGCCACGGGGAGGGGAACATCACACACTGGGACCTGTCAGGGAGTGGGGGACAAGTGGAGGGAGAGCATTAGGACAAATACCTAATACATGCGAGTCTTAAAACCTAGATGACGGCTTGATAGGTGCAGCATACCACCATGGCACATGTATACCTATGTAACAAACCTGCACGTTCTGCACATGTATCCCAGAACTTAAAGTAAAATAAAAAATAAATTAAAATTAAAAAAAGAGAAAAACAGAAAGAACTTCATGAACTTAGTGGCATGTGAAAATGGGCAGGATTTAAAAGACGGAGGGGGATGGGGAGAGGATTTTAGGCTGGAGAAACAACAGCATACACTTGAAGGCAGAAAAGCATAGAACACATCTAGGGACTGGGGAGCTGTTAATAGGCGTGTTTATAGGTGAAGCTGCTGCTGGTGGTAGCAGTGGTGGGAGGGTGTGTTGGGGGAAGTGAGGGAGAGTTGAGTGTTGATAGCCACTAGAAATGAAGCTGGAAGGGTTGTTTGAGATCAGATAATAGAAAGCCTTCAATTACAGGTTTTAGCGTTCAGTCAAGATCCTATAAGGAATGAAGACCCAAATGAGATTTTTTATTTTTAAGGAAAGAAATGTCATGATTTTTTTCCTGTGGTTTAAAAAGCAACTCCCTGGTACAAGGTCTGGGTAATGGCAGTGAGAGAAAAGAGGCAGAAATATCTCTTCAGAAAATGTTACAAAGATTCATGCGTGAGCTGAGATCCAGATATAGGGTAATGAGAATGGAAAAGGAAGGGGGGTGGTGGATACAAGAAGCACTGGAGATGGGGCTCACAGCACTTGTCAACCAAATAAATGTGGGAGGGGCTAGAAATAACAATATAGCTATGCCACACCTTTCTTTCCAGCTTAGGATTTTTTCTTACTGACTTTTGGGTTAAAGTGGAAGCCATATTTCTCATTTAAATTCATAAGAAAACACATAAAGATAAAGAGATGCAGTGAAATTGAAAATCAGCAAGATACGCTAACCATCTGTCTTGGCCCTGGAAGAACTGTCCTTAAGCAAAGCATGGTTGGGTTCCCAAGCAGTACAGCGGTCCGGGAAGGAAAAAGTTGCTCCTATGTAATAATAATTTTTAAAATAATAAGGTAATGCTTAACATTTATTGAGCTTTTCCTTTGTGCTCTCAAGGAGGTGTCTCATATGCACTATCTCACTCAAACCTTCTAATAATCTCATGTGGTATATATTACTATTTCTATTCCCCAATGAGAAAACAGGCTCAGTGAGGTTTAGTTCACACAGGTTTAGATAATACAGCTAGCATGTGACAAATTGGAGATTTCAACTCAGGACAATCTTCCATGCCACCAAGATTGCTTTTGAAACAAGTCTGTTTATCTATGATGTCAGACATGAGAGTCCATTTCCAAAGCAGAAGAAAGCCAAGAAACCTTTTTTCATAGGTAACCAGGACTTTTTTTTTTCACACAGCTGTTCCATGTAAGATCAAAATTCATGATTCCCAATGGACAGGCACCAAATCAACTGAGAACCTGCTAGAAATAATAAAAGCCTGACAGGGGATTCAGACACTAAGCAAATATACACAAAGCAAGAACTTTCTTATATATCAAAGGTATCTGTTAGAAAACAATAAAAATAAATCCCATTCCCAACAGCTATAATAAATTTAAAACAACTAAGAATAATCTTATTAAGACGTGTGTATAGAAGGGGCTATATGAAGAAAATTACAATATGAGCAAGGTAGTACAGAAATGTTAAAAAGACCATGCAAGCTGAAACCATACAAACCAGTCTTAATAATCAATGGGAAAAATTATGATTGTTCAGTGACCTTTAAAAATTTCTGTCAATACACTAAAAACTCTCTCACCATCCATTCCATTATAAATGTATAAGAAAATGAAAAAAGTAAAATATTTAGTTCACTGTAATTTAAACATTAGAAATATTGAGAATTAAAGTGTTTGTTACTTTGTAAAAAACATTATCAATGATAGTTTAAACAGTACTTGCCTTCTTCTTGTCTTCCATAAAAGCTAGTGTATTTTTATGCCTTGACAAATTGTAATACTCCTTTGTAAGTTTGCATCATCTTTCAATATTGTATCCTTTGCATTTTCAATGTTGCCAAATATCTCAAGGATTTCTCCAATATGTTTTTTTGTTTTGTTTGTTTTGTTTTAGGTTTGGCCTTTTTTTTTTTTTTTTTTTTTTACTGGTATCACTTCCTCTGGACTATCTTCATTCTTTTTGTCACAACAATTTCCCACATTTATGTCAACACTTTCACCCCCATTAAGCTCCTCTGGCTGCATTTCTAGGGTCTCTGGAATGGCGGCGGTGTCAACATTCCCACGGTTAATGATTTCTTCTGTAACTTCATTTATGTTTGATTCTAATTTCACTTCTAGCATTGTCACTTTTCGTTCCTTGCTGCACTTTCATGTTTGTTGGTCAACGCATTCTTTTGATTATCTATTTTCATAAAATATCACAGAGATTTATCGCTGAGAGACAAAGAGGCAACATGCTTTGCACACAGGGACCAATCACCAATTGGGTTTGAAAGAAGTGATACCATTAGTCACCAATCATGATGCACTTCTGTTATTTACATAGTAAATTCGTGGACCAAAGAGATAACACTGAAGTTTGTATTTTATGCAATTACTCATGCTTAACATACTGTGGTGATTAAATTTCAAACTGTGTTGTTGGGGAACTGGTGTTATTTAATTAAACCATCACAAATGAAATTCATTAATATTACAGCCATGCAAAGAAAGGAATGTCTGTACCTTATGTAAGGGCTCCAAAATACTTTAATAAATGGAGATACATGCTATACTTAACTTTTAAGGAATGCCTACTATGTGTCACATGCTGTTCTACATTTCTCTTTATATGTGTTTATTTACTTAATCTAGCTGCAAACCCTACGTAGTAGGCACTATTAATATCCCTACTTTATAGATAAAGAAACTGGGGTACAGAAATATTTAGTAACTTTCTAAAAGTCACACAGTTAGAAGTGGCAAAGCCAGAATTTGAATCCAAGCAGCCTGACTCCCAAGGCTGAACACTTTATCATGTGTTGCCTTATATACCAGAAGGCAAAGATGTTTATTTTCCCCATAATGAATTCCAGGAGGATTTTTGTAAGTAAAACTTGAAAGATTCTAAATTCACTTAGAAAGCAATGGGCTAGAGAAACTAAGAATTACCTTCTTATTTTAAAACACAATTTAAGGCTGGGTGTAGTGGCTGATACCTGTAATCCCAGCACTTTGGGAGGCCGAGGCAGGTAGATTGCCCGAGTCCAGCGTTCAAGACCAGCCTGGGCAACATTGTGAAACCCCATCTCTATAAAAAATACAACAACAAAAAAAAAATTAGCTGGGTATGGTGGCATGCACCTGTAACCCCAGCTACTTGGAGATTGAGGCCAGAGGATGGCTTGAGCCCAAAAGGCAGAGGTTGCAGTGAGCCATGATTGTGCCACTGCACTCCAGTCTGAGTGACAGAGTGAGACTCTCTCCAAAACACACACATACACACACACACAAACACACACAATTTAAAGCTACAGTAATTAAATACAGTAATTAAAACAGTGCAGCACTAGAACTAGAGTTGAGAGACACATCAATGGAATGGAGTAAACAGCTTAAAAAATACCGTTCTATCTTTAAATATTTATGTTTTTCAATAGAAGAGTAAGTTATATCCCAAATCAGAAAGAGAGTGAAGTGTATTATACAAGTGGTATTGAGTAAATTGGTTAACTACAGTAAAATAAAGTTGGACTCTTTTTTCATATTTCGCATCAAAATTAATTTCAGGTGGCTTAAAGAGTTAATGGTAAAAATGAAACTATAAATGGATAGATAAAAATAAAAGTGAATATTTCATATAGCTTAGGGCTAGAGTACAACTTTCTTAATATAAGAGCAATAGAAAAACTAAAAAAAATGAGTAAACTGTACATATTCTGATTTAAAGAGATCATAAAAAGCAGTAGGAAAAACTTACAGCTCAATAGAAAATAAAATAGAAAAGGCCATAAATACAGAAACCTAATCAATATATTTAAAATGTTAAACTCTACATGTAATAATACAACTACAAATTTACAAAGTAAGCATTTTTGGTCTAGTAATTAGCAAGATGTTTTTGTTTGTTTGCTTGTTTTATTACAGCATTACATTTGGTGAGAGTGAGATGAAACAGTGACCCTCAATACTGCTGCTGAAAGTATACATTGATACAGGTTTTCTGGAAAGCAAACTATCAATTATTATTTTTAATTCAGGTTTACCTGGTAATTTATTTTTTGGGAATATTTCCAAATAATGCTAGTGCTACTTATAATATTGATAAAGGAATGCAACGGAAAGGCTCACTGAGATAAAAATGGTTAAACAAATGTTTTACAGCCTTGTAATTGTGCAGCCATTAGTAGTAGTGTTATATATATATATGTATAACACTATATATATATATATATATGGATATGTTATATATATGTATAACACTATATACATATATATATATATGGAAATCCTCAAATACATTAAGCAAAAATCAAAAGTGGACCGTTCAAAATTATACACTATGATCCCATTTTTTTAAAGATAAAAGTAAATATACACACAGACAAAATTGGGTGGAAATACAGCCCAATGTTATCCCTGAGTGACGGGACTACAGGTGACTTTCATTTTCTTTTTAACTTTCTGCATTTTCCATTTTCTCTACAACAGATATGTATCATGCTTATAATTTAAAGGAATCACAAACATTATTTAAATGTTTTTCTCTGCATTCATCCATTCATTCACCCACCTATGCATTCCTCTCGTTCTCTTCTTCTGCCAAGTCTTATAAAAAAAAACCTGTGTTCCTTCTTTTGTCATAGGCTCACTTCCCTTATAGCCAAGGGGCATCACTTGATCAATTAATTATTGCTTTTTTACAGTTCTGCTTCTCTCTTCTCACAGACTCTCTTATCTCTTCTCAGAGACTTCTCCACCCTTACACAAGGTCACAGTCCTACTAGCCCTGAATCACTTTTACTTAACTCTGTGGTCATTCTGACACCCTTATGTTTCACTATGAACACCTTTTCAGTGTAGTCTTATTTACTTCTTCTTCTTCTTTACTAACTACTCCTTAAACCTTCACAATCTGGCTATCAAATCCATTATTGACATGCTCTCCTAAAGATCACCATTTTTAACTGCCTACTGCAAGTGCTTCCTACCAGTCCTTAACATCTCCACCCCCTCAGCAGCATGTGCTAGCACTCATGAAGCTCTCTTTCATGGAACCATGGCTTTGGAGACATGGCTTTCTACTTTTTGCTTCCCCTCTCACCTCTCCCAACACCATTTTCTTCTTCCAGCCTTCCTTCTTCCACCCTATTTCTAAATGAAGTGATATTTCTGGCTTGTGATGGTTAATACTGTCAACTTGATTGGATTGAAGGATGCAAAGTATTGATCCTGGGTGTGTCTGTGAGGGTGTTGCCAAAGGAGATTAACATTTGAGACAGTGGGCTGGGAAAGGCAGACCCACCCATAATCTGGGTAGGCACCATCTGATCAGCTGCCAGCACGACCAGGATATAAAGCAGACAGAAAAACGTGAAAAGGCTAGACTAGCTTAACCTCCCAGCCTACATCTTTCTCCCATGCTGGGTGCTTCCTGCCCTCTAACATCAGACACCAAGTTCTTCAGCTTTAGGACTCAGACTGTCTTCCTTCCTCCTCAGCTTGCAGATGGCCTATTGTGGGACCTTGTGATCATGTGAGTTTAATACTCCTTAATAAACTCATATATATATATAATTATATTATTAAATATAATAAATGTATATATATATCCTATTAGTTCTGTCCCTCTAGAGAACTCTGACTAATACAGATTTTGGTACCAGGAGTGGTTCTAGAGGAACAGAATATTAAGGATATTGTTCTTTCATTGGTTTTGGGGTTTCCAGAGTTGGCTGCTTAATATGATTAGACCCCAAAATGCTAAGGACTCTACTTCTAAAAGTATGGAGAACACTGATAGTCCTTGGCATGAACTGTTTAGAGAGTTATGCAAAATAAAGTCATTTGACACTCCTGATTCACTGCTCATAAGAGGCAAGTTACTCTATACATAATACCTTTGACTACATGTGGAGAACCAAGGAACATAATAAAGTTGGTTGGTTGCTCCTGAGTTCACTGGACAAAGTGTTGAAAGAAAATGATGAACTCAGGGATTCTATGTTCCAGCTTCAGAAGCAGATACTTAGCCTCAAATCTGTTAAGATTGCCCTGAGTGAGAGTTTTATCTCCTGTATAGAAAGAGCTGAAATTGTGGAAAAGCAGACACAAGCTCTTATCATGCAAGTGGCTGACCTGCAATGAAAGGTGCATGCACAGCCTCACCAGGTGTCTACTGTTAAAATGAGGCCATTGATTGGAAACAAATAGGACCCTGCAACTTGGAATGGGGATGTATGGGAGGAACCTGATGAAGCTGGGGACACTGAGCTTATAAAATCTGGAGAACCATTTTTGCCAGAAGAAACAGCTTCCCCATCCCCAGTAGTGGCAACATCCCCTCCCTGACACACGCTGCCCTTTCCACCTTTGTCTGCGGAGATAAACCCTGCACTGCCTGAGGCAACAGTGATGGCCTCCCCTGAGGCAGTTGCCAAGGAAGATAATGTTGATTCTCCTCAGGAGCCACCCCCAACACCGCTGTTTTCTTCTAGATCTATAACTAAAGTCCTAGTAGGCCCCTAGACGTGAGGTTCAGAGTGTGACCCATGAGGAGGTGCACTACACTCGAAAGGAACTACTTGAGTTTTCTAATTTATATAAGCCTGAATCTGGAGAACAGGCATGGGAATGGATATTAAGGGTGTGGGATAATGGTGGAAGAAACATAGAGTTGGAACAGGCTGAATTTATCGATTTGGGCCCACTAAGTAGGGACTCTGCTTTTAATGTTGCAGCTCGGGGAGTTAAAAAAGTTTCTAATAGCTTATTTGCTTGGTTAGCTGAAATATGGATTAAAAGATGGCCCACTGTGAGTGAGCTAGAAATGCCTGATCTCCCTTGATTTAATGTAGAGGAAGGGATCTAAATGCTTAGAGAGATTGGGATGGTGGAGTGGATTAGTCACTTTAGACCTACTCATCCCAGCTGGGAGGGTCCAGAAGATATACCCTTGACCAATGCTTTGCAAAATAGATTTGTGAGGCAGCACCTGCATCTATGAAGAGCCCTGTAATTGCTCTTCTCTGTATGTCAGATCTAACAGTGGGATCTGCAGTCACTCAACTACAAAATTTAAATTCAATGGGAATAATTGGATCCCGAGGTGGCAGGGGCCAAGTGGTGGCACTCAACCATCAAAGGCAAGGTGGGCATAGCTACTGTAATGGACAGCAGAGGCAAAGCAGCAATCAGAATAATTTGACTCATGTAGCGCTCTGGCATTGGCTAATTAATCACGGTGTTCCCAGAAGTGAAATTGATAGGAAGCCTACTATATTTCTACTTA
The DNA here is from genome assembly GCF_028885625.2 of Pongo pygmaeus. Taxonomy (NCBI): domain Eukaryota; kingdom Metazoa; phylum Chordata; class Mammalia; order Primates; family Hominidae; genus Pongo; species Pongo pygmaeus. The sequence continues at coordinate 144,889,293 of NC_072396.2, read as the reverse complement.
ATTTATATAAGCAGAAATCTTCCAGGTTGAATGGACAAAATACTAATTTGAATTATAGAAACAGAGAATTACAGCCCCTTAATCAATTTCCAGACTTGAGCAAGTTTACAGACCCAGAACCCCTTGAATGAAGGGGAGGCTGGGTCCCCTTGAGGAAGGACCCCAATACAATACTGACAACTTATGCTGTTAATCTTTCTCCCATCCTTCCCCAAGGAGACCTCCGGCCTTTTATAGGGGTAACTGTGCATTTTGAGAAAGGGAAATGATCAGATATTTCAGGGACTACTGGACACTGGCTCTTAGCTGACGTGGATTCCAGGGGACCCAAAATGTCATTGTGATCCTTCAGTTAAAGTAGGGACTTATGGAAGTCAGGTAATTAATGAAGCTTTAGCTCAGATCTGACTTATAGTTGGTTCAGTGGGTCTGTGTACTCATCCTGTGTCATTTCCCCAGTGCCAGAATGCATAATTGGCATAGACATACTTAGCAGCTGGCAGAACCCCCGCATTGGCTCCCTGACTGGTAGGGTGAGGGCTATTATGGTGGGAAAGGTCAAATAAAAGCCATTAGGGCTGCCTATACCTAGAAAAATAGTAAATCAAAAACAATATCGCATCCCTGGAAAGAGATTGCAGCGATTACTGCCACCATCAAAGACTTGAAAGACACATAAGTGGTGATTCCCACCACATCCCCCTTCAACTCTTCTATTTGGCCTGTGCAGAAGACAGACAGATCTTGGAGAATGACAGTGGAGTGTTACAAGCTTAAACAAGTGGTGACTCCAATTGCAGCAGCTGTACCAGATGTGGTTTCATTGCTTGAGCAAATTAACATATCTCCGGGTACCTGGTATGCAGTCATTGACTTGGGAAATGCCTGTTTCTCCATTCCTGTCCATAAGACCCACCAGAAGCAATTTGCCATCAGCTGGCATGGTCAGCAATATACCTTTACTGTCCTACCTCAGGGGTATGTCAACTCTCTGGCTTTGTGTCATAATCTTATTCAGAGAGAACTTGATCACTTTGCGCTTCCACAAGATATCACACTGGTCCATTACGTTGATGGCATTATGCTGATTGGATCCAGTGAGCAAGAAGTAGCAAACACGCTGGACTTATTGGTGAGACATTTGCATGCCAGAGGATGGGAAACAAATCTGACTAAAATTCAGGGACTTTCTACCTCAGTAAAATTTCTAGGAGTCCAGTGGTGTGGGGCCTGTCGAGATATTCCTTCTAAGGTGAAGGATAAGTTGCTGCATTTGGCCCCTCCTACAACCAAAAAAGAGGCACAACATCTAGTGAGCCTACTTGGATTTTGGAGGCAACACATTCCTCATTTGGGTGCATTACTCCAGCCCATTTATCGAGTGACCTGAAAGGCTGCCAGTTTTGAGTGGGGTCCAGAACAGAAGGGTCCGCAACAGGTGAAGGTTGCTGTGCAAGCTGCTCTGCCACTGGGGCTGTTTGACCCAGCAGATCCAATGGTGCTTGAGGTGTCAGTGGCAGATAGGGATGCTGTTTGGAGCCTTTGGCAGGCCCCCATAGGCGAATCACAGTGGAGGCCTCTAGGATTTCAGCACAAGGCCCTGCCATCTTCTGCAGATAACTACTCTCCTTTTGAGAGACAGCTCTTGGCCTGTTACTGGGCTTTGGTGGAAACAGAAGGTTTGACTATGGGTCATCAAGTCACCATGTGACCTAAACTGTCTATCACGAACTGGATGCTTTCTGACCTGTCTACCCATAAAGTAGCTCGTGCACAGCAGCATTCCATCATCAAATGGAAGTGGTATATATGTGATCGGGCTCAAGCAGGTTCTGAAGGCATAAGTAAGTTACATAAGGAAGTGGCTCAAATGCCCATGGTCTCCACTCCTGCCACCTTGCTTTCTCTCCCCCAGCCTGCATCAATGGCCTCATGGGGAGTTCTCTATGATCAATTGACAGAGGAAGAGAAGACTAGGGCCTGGTTCATGGATGGCTCTGCACGATGTGCAGGCACCACCCGAAAGTGGACAGCTGCAGCACTGTAGCCTCTTTCTAGGACATCCCTGAAGGACAGTGATGAAGGGAAATCTTCCTAGTGGGCAGAACTTCAAGCAGTGCACATGGTTGTGCACTTTGCATGGAAGGAGAAATGGCCAGATATGCAATTATATTCTGATTCACAGCCTGTAGCCAGTGGTTTGGCTGGATGGTCAGGGACTTGGAAGAAGCATGATTGGAAAATTGGTGACAAAGAAATTTGGGGAAGAGGTATGTGGATGGACCTCTCTGAGTGGTCAAAAACTGTGAAGATATTGGTATCTCATGTGAGTGCTCACCAATGGGTGACCTCAGCAGAGGAGGGTTTTAATAATCAAGTGGATAGGATGACCCATTCTATGGACACCACTCAGCCTCTTTCCCCAGGCACCCCTGTCATCACCCAACGGGCCCATGAAAAAGTGGCCATGGTGGCAGGGATGGAGGTTATGCATGGGCTCAGCAACATGGACTTCCACTCAACAAGGCTGACCTGGCTGTGGCCACTGCTAAGTGTCCAATTTCCCAGCAGCAGAGACCAACACCGAGCTCTTGATATGGCACAATTCCTTGGGGTGATCAGCCAGCTACCTGGTGGCAGGTTGATTATATTGGAGCTCTTCCATCACAGAAAGGGCAGAAGTTTGTCCTCACTGGAATAGACACTTACTCCGGATATGGGTTTGCCCAACCTGCATGCAATGCTTCTGCGAAGACTACCATCCATGAACTCATAGAATGCCTTATCCACCGTCATGGTATTCCACACAGCATTGCCTCTGACCAAGGCACTCACTTTATGGCTAAAGAAGTGCAACAGTGGGCTCATGCTCATAGGATTCACTGGTCTTACCATGTTCTTCATCATCCTGAAGCAGTTCAATTGATAGAACGGTGAAAAGGCCTTTCAAAATCACAATTACAACGTCAACTAGGTGACATTCTTTGCAGGTCTGGGGCAAAGTTCTCCAGAAGGTCATGTATGCTCTGAATCAGCATGCAATATGTGGTACTGTTTCTTCTATAGCCAGGATTCATGGGTCCAGGAATCAAGGGATGGAAGTGAAAGTGGCACCACTCACCATTACCCCTAGTGATTCACTAGCAAAATTTTCACTTTCTGTTCCTGCGACATTATTTTCTGCTGGCCTAGAGGTCTCAGTTCCAGAGGGAGGCACACTGCTACTAGGAGAAACAACAATGATTCCATTAAACTGGAAGTTAATATTGTCACCTGGCCACTTTGGGCTCCTCCTGCCTCTAAGCCAACAGGCTAAGAAGAGAGTTACAGTATTGGCTGGGGTGATCGACCTGAACTATCAAGATGAAATCAGTCTAATACTCCACAATGGAGGTAAGGAAGAGTATGCGTAGAATACAGGAGATCCCTTGGGGCGTCTCTTAGTATTACCATACCGTGTGATTAAGGTCAATGAGAAACTACAAAAGCCCAATCCAGGCAGGATTACAAATGGCCCACACCCTTCAGGAATGAAGGTTTGGGTCACTCTACCAGGAAGAAAACCATGACCTGCTGAGGCGCTTGCTGAAGGCAAAGGGAATATAGAATTGGTAGAAGAAGGAGGTCATCATCAATACCAGCTATGACCACGTGACCAGTTGCAGAAAGGAGAACTGTAATTGTCATGAGTATTTCCTCCTCCTTTTGTTAAAAACATGTTTGTGCCTGTATACACTTGTACTATGAAAATACCTTCATTTTATTTCCTTTTTCCTTTATCATGTGACAGAAGATTTATTGACTTCATATCAGGATTTAAGTGTTGTTAACTTTATGTAATAGCATTTGGGTTGGGGATTGGTGCATTTCTGGTTGTATGAAGGAATAGTTGCATTATGTTAGGCGTAATTATGACCTTATTATTGTCTTTATTTGAAGATTATGTATGATCTCAGGAGATGTGTATGGGTTCAAGTTGACAAGGGGTGGACTTATGATAGTTAATACTGAGTGTCAATTTGATTGGGTTGAAAGATGCAAAGTATTGATCCTGGGTGTGTCTGTGAGGGTGTTGCCAAAGGAGATTAACATTTGAGATAGTGGACTGGGAAAGGCTGACCCACCCTTAATCTGGGTAGGCACCATCTGATCAGCTGCCAGCATGGCCAGGATATAAAGCAGGCAGAAAAACATGAAAAGGCTAGACTGGCTTAGCCTCCCAGCCTACATCTTTCTCCCATGCTGCTGGATGCTTCTTGCCCTCCAACATCAGACTCCAAGTTCTTCAGTTTTGGGACTCATATTGGCTTCCTCGCTTCTCAGTTTGCAGACAGCCTATTGTGGGACCATGTGATCATGTGAGTTTAATACTCCTTAATAAACTCATATATATCTCCTATTAGCTCAGTCCCTCTAGAGAACACTGACTAATACATTGTTCCTTTGTCTCTTTTTTCTTCTCCCTAGACTCTCTCAGTGCTTCAGGCTTCTGGTTTTGCCTATTGCAGGCCTTACCTCTCTCCTAAATTCAAGTCCCACCTTTCCAAGGCCCTGCTCAAACTATCCACCCTGATGCCTGGCATGGATCTGTTGGAGAAATATCTTTCACCTCCCCAAACCTGCTCTTCTTCCATACTTGCATATTTCTATAAATGGTGTCATCTCTGTTCCCCTTTAAAATATTCACATGACTTGGAGAAGCAAACTGTCTTTCCCACACCAATTGCCAAAGCCTCAGCTTAGGCTCTTGCCATTTCTTTCTGGAGAGATGGAGAAGGCTGCATCCTGTATCTTTTTATTGGATGATTCTCTGGTTAGGGAGGACCTCCTTCCTGTCTGTAGGAACTATAAGTGGGAAGTTTCCCAATAACCACTGCAAGCAACATTGGCAGCGCAGACATCTTAAATCTATTCTAGGACATATTTTCTTCATTTTTCTTTAAATGACAGCCCACTTGGTTTCCAAAAGCCTACCACTGAGATGTAATGTTGACAACCAGAAAACGTTTAAGGAAACAGAATGGAAGGGGCCAGAGCGATTTTGGGACAGAGGCAAACAGAGAGGAACAACCCTCAAATCAATTCCATAATTATGGCAGAACTCAGTTTATTGCCAATGTGTGCCATCAGGGAACTTTCCATTTTGCTTAGTAATTCTTGTTAACCAGGAGCTAAGCTTTGAAAAGCACTGTTTAAAATTGAGGCACTCAGAATTTCATGGTCTTGGGCAAATCTATGGTCTCCACACTCTAGTGAAGGTTATGCTTCATAGCAATTGGAATTTTCTTCCTCAGTCATGTGAGCTTGTCTTGCACACATGCTAACAGCTGCAGTCACCATCAATAGGCCTAACAATGATTACCTTCTTTTGGACTACACAGAAAAAGTTGCAAAAAACAAACAAACAAACAAACAAAAAAGTGCCTAGACTTTTCTTAAAGAAGAAAAATGCAAACATGCATGGGATTTTTCTTTAGTGCCGTCTCTGTGTTTTCCCCTTTTTTTACATGGCTCACTTCTCTCCATCTTCTCCACCCACATCATTTACTCCCTACACCCCTTTCCACTCTACCCTTCCCACCTATGTTAAAAGCTTGGTATGTATCCTTTCATATCGTTCTTCATGGCCAAATAATTATATACAGGTTACATATACCATTTAAAATATGTATTAAAATGGGACATTTTTCTGCATCTTATTTTCATATTTAACAATTCTTCATAGAAACCCTTTGAAATCACCTGGTAGAGCTCTATTTTATTCTTTTTTATGTTTGCATAATATTTCACTGCATTGATGTCTTATCAATTTATTCAGGCATCTTCCCTATTAACAACATTCTCTTTGTTTTCATTTGTGTGCATGTGCATGACTACAGACAATGCTATAATAAACAAACTTATATAGAGAGTATTGTACATTGGTGCTTATATTTCCAGGGCACATATTCTCAGGAATGAGATTTCTGAGGTAAAGCATATTGCAGGATCTTTCAACATCTCTTCAGGAAGCGGCTGTATCACTTTTAAACATTTTGCCTGTCTGGTGGCTGTAAGGTGATATCGCATTATTGCTTTAATTTGAAACTGCTTGACTATTAGTGAATTTGAGCATTTTTCATAAGTTTGCTTAGCTTGTTAAATTATTATTCTGTGAAAGTGTCTCTTTACATCCTTTCTTGATTTTTCCTTTAGGTTGTTTTTTGCCTCCTTTGCCCAATTTACAAGAGCTCTTTGTACATTTTAGACATACTTTCTATCTGCCCTTTGCATTACAAAAACATTTCTAAAATTATTATTTGTCTGTGGCTTTCATTTATGTTTTCATTTGCCATACACAATTTTTAAATTCATATAATGTTTAGTAAGCCCCTCTTTCCTTTCATAGCTTCTGAGTATCCAATCTTGTCCTCTGTCTTGCACATATACTCCAGGATTTTTCTACAAGATTGTAATTTTTTTATATTTAAGTCTTCATCTGGAATTTATTTTAGTATGTGATGAAAGATAGTATTTATGCAATATTATTTTTCTCTCAAAGGATGCCAGATGCATTATCACTTATTAAATTATCCATCTTGTTCCCACTGAATTAAAATATCATTTTGTAGTACCAGATATCCAACACATTATGATACCATCTTAATCTAATCAAATCAGTATATTATTAGCACTGGACTAAATAGATCAGTAGGACAGAAAAGAGAATCACATACTTGCTGTATTTGGATTTATATTGCTGCTATAAATTTTCAGAGGATTTTCTCTCCCTCCTTTTAGCCCCCAAAGAAGAACATGGTGACTAGCACCTAGGCCTAAGATATGGGTTTGAATCTAGGAACCACCACTTGGCCTTGTGGAGCAAACCAAATTACCTTGCTTAGGCTCAGCTTCCTCATCTCAGAAAGGGACATTTTCAAAGGGATATTGTGAGGATATAGGAAACAAAGCTACATGCAGCACTTAGCATAATGCCTAGCACATAGTAAGCCTGTAGTAATAAGCGATAGTTGCTACTTTGTCTACCCTCTTGACACCCATTCTGTCTTGTAAGCACCATGTCTACTTTTTGTAACCCCACTGTGAGCTCCCAGAGGGCAGTCACTGTCTACTAGGTTCCTCAGCACTCAGACTGCCCTCAATAAAGAATTAATCAGAATTGATCCTTGTAGACAATACTCTGTGCTTTGTCTGTTGTACCTTTCCCTACTATGCAGAATCGAGGCTGAGTGTGTCCTCCCTCCTCTGGGATGTACTTCTACCACTGGTTGCAAGGGTTGGCCCCTGTATGTCTCTCCTCTGCTAGGGCATGCTCATAGTCAGCTGTGGCTATTATTCGTTGTGCATTCTTGCACAGGGCACTTTCATTGATACAGCTACCTCAGCTTTGTCTCCCTAATGCCTAGCAGTCTGTGGCACAATGTAGGATACACAGTGAATTATTCTGGGCAATTTTTTTCCATTTTAATTAAATCAATCAACTAGTGGGACAGGAATTTTTATACGTTATTTTAGAATTATTTAGTTTAGTTGAGAAAGCTTATAATATGGAAAAATAAAATTTTAATTAAGTTGAACCCTACTAACTAAGCCTTCAGTCAATCAGTTTCTCTCTGGTCTAAGCTTTGGAGGTGAGAAGAAAGTAATAGATAGCAACATCAAAAACCTCATCATCACATCAAGAATTCCTTTAAGTAGTGTTTCCAGATATAATACAGGGCTCCCAGTTAAATCTTAATTTCAAATAAACAATGAGGATTTTTTGTATAAGTATGTCCCAAAGATGACATGGCACAAATTACACTAAACAATTGTTTATTTCTCTAAAATTCAAATTGAAGAGAGTGCCTTATATTTTTATTTGCTAAATCTGGGAAGTATATTAAAAATCTATGTTTCAGGGGACATTTGAGGAATTATAACCGATTCATTGGGATGCCCCAAGTTAAAGCCCTGGAGATTTCTCGTGTACACAGTTGGTGTTCAATAGATGTTTGTTGAATTGACTATAGAAGAGTAATTATTAATAGTTACTTTTTGGTCATTGATTGTTTAAAGGCATGAAAACGGACAAATGTAAGCCTAGAAAGAATTTTGACAATAAGGAAGCCACAGAAAGGGAGTTTTTGATTAACCTTTATTAACCAAATAAGGAAAACACACCCATTTGGGAGAGTGTCTCATGGTGCTGCTGGAAAGCACTTGAAATTTATCTTTACTTGTACATGTAAGGTTTCTAATTTTTTGGCTTAGGGCTTGAATATAACGATGTGTGTGTGTGTGTGTGTGTGTGTGTGTGTGTGTGTGTGCGCGCGCGCGCACGTGGGGAAATGGTTAGAGGCAGGGGGCAGGAGAGACAAGACAAGAAACGTAATGCCAATGAATGGAAAACAAAACACTTGAAAACTTTTCTTCTTGCTACATTTCATGGAGAGCTAATGGCTTTTTTAAAGTACTTTCAAAATCAGAATTGGTCAGTGCAGAGTAGCAGGCACAAATATGGCCTCTAGTGTTCTATTAATGATGGGATCAAATGAAGAAGCTCTTCTACATGCTATTTATGAAAGGGCAAGATAACCAATGTAATGTTTAGTTTCTTGGAGGAAACTGAAAAAAAAATAATCCCATATTACCACAATACAGCATGAGTTCAATGCAAATGGAAAAGACTGGTGGCTTATTAATAGGCTCTCCCTGTAGCAAGCTGGCCTTCCCGGCTTCAGTTTGAAATTGATTATTTTAATACAGAATTCCTGAATGAAAGAGGTTCTTGGCCTTTTCCTGGGCTGTTGAATAATGTATGTGGGAGAAAGCAAATAGCAGCAGAGGGTCTCAGCTGCAGGAACAATGGCGCACACCCAGAGCTGAGGGGGCACGTTAGTTTATCATCGCCTTGTCAATCCTTCTAGCCTGGGAATCGCGGGGCAGCCTGGAAAGCAGCAGCTGCCCGACGTGTGGTGAACTGACCGGGGCACTTTAAAGAGACAACTCCATTTACCCATCTGAAAACAAGATATTGATTTTCCTCCAGTGCTGGAGAGAAAAGAGCCGTCCTGAAAATATATGGAGACCACCATTTATCCAGGCTCCTCCCCCACCAATCACACCACCCCAACTGCTTTCTTGGCTTCCTCGCCACAAAGTTCCATTTTTTCCTTCTTCACCTGGAGTGGGAAGAAAGCAACCCCCGCTTTTCTGCCTTCTGTGGACGCATCACTCTGAGTGATTTCAAGCTGAAACTAGAAAAGTACGTAATAACTGGCATTGGGGGACGTATTTCATAAATTAGAAATCAATTTTTTCCATCTACATGGAAATTACATATTACAGGAAACTTCAGACTGGCACTTTACAGCTTTCTTATCTCAAGCTGTGTTCATCTTAAGTCATTAAGGCAAATCTTGTAGCAACCTAGAACAATAACAACCTTCAACTCCTTAGATGGTTTTATCACAAGATAGTTTTTTCTTCGTAAATAATAGCCCAGAAGATCTGAGGACCCAGATCAGATGAAAAAAAATGTAGCTTATATTGCCACAGTAAGCATCCATAAGTACTCCTTAGAATGGCAGGAGCTTGAAATCAACGTGCTATGAGCATGGGGAGAACTGTAGCTCTGAATTGAGGCAGCCAGGAGGCCTGGCACCTGGAAGGTGACTTGAACTACTTCACAAGCTTCAAGAGACTGGAAGTGTGTTATTGGAGGTCAATTCTGATTTCTTTAATTGCTCATATCCACATGTGCTCAAAATTTCCACCATTCTGAGGAGAGTGGATGGTTGATACAGCACATCCTTCTTCAGAGAGGGAAAAGGAGTAGGTGAATGAAGGATGCCTCCCTCGCCTTCAACAAGATTCAGTCACCAAAAATAGAGGTTAAGCAGGGACTCCAAATGCTGGATTTCCAAAATGGAATTTTTCCTCGAAAATTCCCTGTACTCGCCACCACCATGAGAAATCTCATAGAAAACCTGAGAAGTCCAAGGGAAAAAAATGGGGGTAGGGGGTGGAAAAAATGAGAGAGGAAAAACAACTCTTGAAAAGCAAATAGGAAAACCCATCCCTAGCTGCAGTAAAGGTAGGTCGGAAATGGCAAGTGCTGGCCTTAACCCTGTGTTTACCTCACCAGTATCCAGAAATGCAAGCTGAACATTGTGAGTGGGGCCCCAGTTGTTGAGCTCTCTGTTATGCTAAACAAGCACCCGAGGTGGACTGGCCCAACCATCTGCTAGAGACATGCATAAATCGAGGGAAGGTAGAGCAGTACAGCATGTGTATAATGCGGAATACATGGGAAAAAGCAAAAGCGCGTCATTAAAAAGCAGCAGAAAGCGACCAGAGAACAGAATGTGGTGGGCAGAGATTAGTGTTCCAATTATTATCAATGTTAATAACCACACGCAGGGAACTCCAGGTTCTCTTGTTCATCAGACATGAAGCCTCTGACAGTGCAGGGATTAGGAGGACTAGCTCAGCCATTAGAATTTTTGTTATTTATTTGATTTCATGACACTTTTCCCATCTGGACAAGTACTGGATGACATAGAGCTCTTCTTTCAAGTATATGCTTTCCCTAGTATAACATTAAACTTTACAAAAATATATAGGAAACCAAAAAATAGAGAAAAATTCACCCGGGCACAACCCCTGTTAATATTTTCATCTATGTTTTTCTGGTCTTTGTTGATTTTCCCCCTGCCTTTGCTGTTCTTACAAGTTATTGTCCATTTTTAACACAACATATACACAGTTTTAAATTATTACATTTGAAATGTTCCCATTTGAATAACACATATATATTTGAAAGTTTTAGTGGAATTTAAAATTAAGTCTACATTCTAGGATGATAAAATATGCCTTGACTATTTAAAAGCATCCTTATTTTGAAGGCAGAAGGCAGAGGGGGGAAAAGTAGAAACTGGGTTGGGGGAATCACTGGCCCAAATGTGGAGAGCATGTACCAGAGTTGAACCATCCTGAGGGACAGCCTACACTCGGGGCTTGAAACTGGCAGCCCATTTCAGTCCTCATATATGCTTTGTCTGGCTTACAGAGCTTTTTAATTTCTTTCTTTTTTTTTTTTTTTTTTAGAGACAGGGTCTTGCTCTGTTGCCTGGGCTGGAGTGCAGTAATATCATCACAGCTCATTTCAACGTTCAACTCCAGGGTTCAACTTATCTTCCTGCCTCAGCCTCCAGAGTAGGTGGGACTACAGGCACATACTACTCATTCCCAGCTAAAATTTTAAAATATTTATGCAGAGATGAGGTCTCACTATGTTTCCTAAGCTTATCTTAAACTCCTGACCTCAAGCAATCCTCCTTCCTCAGCCTCCTAAAGTGTTGGAATTACAGGTGTGAGCCACCATGCCAGGCCAGAGAGCTTTTCTTTAAATGTTTACTTTGAATGCCTTTCAATAGGGCATACACCCTCCATTTTGCCACAAGCCCCACCACTCCTTATCATATTATACTCTTCTGCTTTCTGCATTTCCATTTCTGCCTGGTCCCTGAAGGCATTTGCACTTATAACCCCTGTGTCATTTAAGATATCCTGGAAGGCCCCACTTCCCTGCAGAATCCTCTAAACCAATGGATCATAATCATGCATGATTTCTCTCCCCAGGGGATATTTAGCAGTGCTTAGATATTTTTGTCTTAACTGGGGAGAGCACTGTTGCACTACTGGCATTTAGTAAGTTGAGGCCAGAGATGGTGTTAAACATCCTACAGTGCACAACTCCCCCAAAATAACTATCCAGCCCAAAATGTCCACAGTGCTGAGACTGAGAAACTCTGCTCTAAATCAGGGCTGGATTTGCCCCACTAGAGTTTCCTCCTTTCAATTTAGGATTTTAGTCCCTTGGAAAATGCAAATCCCACTGAGAGTAGTAATATTTTATGCTGTTGGCCACTTACACCTGACTATGAAGCAAGGATCTGTGAACGGGATTGGATAAATGGCTGGGTAGGGAAGAAGAGGAAAAATAGGACATGGAGGACACAAAGCACACATCCTATTAGCAGGCTTTCACCATTTCACGATAAGGATCACTCCATGCAGGGAGCTCACACCAAATTCCTCTTAGTAACCTCTCCATTAATAATTATGTCACACTATATATGTTGATTACTTGCTTCAGGAGAAGCACTGAATTCAACCACTTTATATCTATAATCCCATTGCATCCTCATAACAATATTGTGAGACAGATAAGGAAACTAAGGCATAGAGGAGATAAGTAACGATCTCAAAGTCACACATATAGACAGTGATAGGACTGAGACTCTGAAACTTGCATTGCTCGCTACAGAGATCAAACTCTTAGCCAAGAAGAAGGGACAACATTTACTAAAAATATTCACTGAGCCAGACACCATGTTAAGCACTTTGTCTACAGGATGTCACTTAATCTTTACAAAATCCTGAGGGGTAGATATTATTATCATCCCCATCAAACAAGTGAGGAAACTGAGGGTTAGACAAGTCTCACAATTAGACCTTTATCACAAGGTCTGCTTGATCTCCTAGTCAAAGCATTGCTTCAGTCCATCGTGACTTCACTGATATTGGAGGGAATGATGTGGAATGGACAGAGCACTGACCTTAGACCAGAAGACCTAGTTTGTAGTCTTAGCTGTGTCACAATCTTAATGGGTGACCTCAGTCAAGACCCTCAGATCAGGTCCTCTGTCCAATTCCCAAGAAAAGAAAGGAGCCAGACCATCATGAGCCATGGTTTCCTATAGATAGCTTCAATATACTTAGAAGAAATGCTGCTGCCCAGTGACAAAGCAATGGGGAAACCTAGTCAGTCTGGTGAGAGCATTTTCAAAGAGGCTGAACCAGAAATACTGAGCTGCTCCAGCTCAAAGGGCAGCCATGAACCTTTAAGAACTTTCAATATGGAAATATGCACATTAATCATGACTCTATTATACCTCAATTTTCACATTCTGTTACCATAATCTGAACATCTTTCAAAGTCAACTTCTACTAACATTGCCTAGCAAAGTCATGATTTTCTAAAACATAATTTGATGATGGTACCTACCCACTTTTATAGCAGTCTTTTCTGGGGATTTGGGGAACTTTTTCCTTGATAGTAATAAGAATAGCCTCCTAGATCTTTTTACCTGAGCTGATAGGGCCTTTTCAGTCAGTTCAGAGGGAAGGTAAGTTAAATTGTAATGGAGTGTCATTTAGACGACCCAAAGGGTTTGTTACTTTCTCATAGTAACTTCCCCAAAGCCAACTTCACAAAGATATAATATTATTGAAAGGCATGTGTTGTAAGCAAACAAAAACATAAAGTGGGGAAAGGACACCCTTTTCAACAAATAGTGCTGGGATAATTGGCTAGCCACATGTAGGAGAATAAAACTGGTTCCTCATCTCTCACCTTATACAAAAATCAACTCAAGATGGATTAAGAACTTAAACCTAAGACCTGAAACTGTAAAAATTCTAGAAGATAACATTGGAAAAACCCTTGTAGACATTGGCTTAGGCAAGGATTTCATGACCAAGAACCCAAAAGCAAATGCAATAAAAACAAAGATAAATAGCTGGGACCTTATTAAACTAAAGAACTTTTGCAAAGCAAAAGGAACAGTCAGCAGAGTAAACAGACAACCCACAGAGTGGGAGACAATCTTCACAATTGATACATCTGACAAAGGACTAATATCCAGAATCTACAATGAACTCAAACAAATCAGTAAGAAAAAAACAAACAATCTCATCAAAAAGTGGACTAAGGACATGAATAGCAATTTTCAAAAGAAGATATACAAATGGCCAACAAACGTATGAAAAAACATTCAATAGCACTAATGATCAGGGAAATGCAAATCAAAACCATAATGTGATACCACCTTATTCCTGCAAGAATGGCCATAATCAAAAAATCAAAAAACATAGATGTTGGCGTGGATGTGTTGATCAGGGGACACTTCTACACTGCTGGTGGGAATGCAAACTAGTACAGCCACTGTGGAAAACAGTGTAGAGATCCCTTAAAGAACTAAAAATGGAACTACCATTTGATCCAGCAATCCCATTACTGGGAATCTACCCAGAGGAAAAGAAGTCATTATACAAAAAAGATACTTACACACACATGTTTATAGCAGCATAATTCACAATTACAAAATCATGGAAGCAACCCAAATGCCCATCAATCATTGAGTGGATAAAGAAACTGTGAGAGATATATATAATGGAATACTAGTCAGCCATAAAAAGGAATGATTTAATAGCATTTGCAGTGACCTGGTTGAGATTGGAGACTATTTTTCTAAGTGAAGTAACTCAGGAATGGAAAAGCAAACACTGTATGTTCACACTGATATGTAGGAGCTAAGCTATAAGGAAAGGCATAAGAATGATACAATAAACTTTGGGGACTCAGGGGGAAGAGTGGGAGGGGATGAGGGATAAAAGACTACAAATATGGTGCAATGTATACTGCTTGAGTGATGAGTGCACCAAAATCTCACAAATCGCCACTAAAGAACTTACTCATGTAAACAAATACCACCTGTATCCTCAATAACTTATGGAAAAATAAAAACAAAACAAAAAATTCCCTATAAAGGAAGAAAATGAAAGGAATGTGTCATGATCTAATGTTGAAATTATAAACTATCTTGACTTAGTAGCTTTGGCAATGTTTAATGGATTTCTAGTATCATTGTCTTTACCTTGAAATTTCATATTTCCTCCAGGAACTCAGGGTACTTTGGTGCACAGTTTGGGAAAACAGGTATACAATAAAAATTACATGCCCTTCCTACTTCAAATCCCAACTCCTCATTCCCATTCCCTGTGGTATACAGTATTAACAGTTTCTGTTGTCTAATTCCAGAAAATTTCTATGCATAATCAAATAGAAGCATATCATACATACTGCTTCGATTCCCACTTTTTCTGCTTACTATATTCTGGAGATCATTTCATTAGCAGTACATAACAATTCTTTGTTGCTTTTACAGTTTCATGGTGTAATTTATGCAATAAAATTATTGATGTACATTTAGTTGTTAGCATTACTAATGGTATTGTAGTGAATATCCTTCTATATATATCTTGGTGCACTTGCATAATGAATTCCTAGAAAAAGAATTTCTGGACCAAGGGATACGTATATTTAAAGTTTTGAGAGATATTAAATTTGTTGTAATTAATTTCAATTAATTTGTACACTCCTCCTCACCCCCAAAAAAGTCTAGGCAAGAAAGAAGAAACTTGCAGCTGACATATTAGAAAAGCTTAGATCAAAATACCCAAGTCCTTTCAAATGTCTGGAAAGCCTTCCCAAGAAGAATGGCTACAAATAAGCTGAGACAGTGAAGACTACAATAAATACCTAATTCTTTAATGCCCAGACATGAAATAACATCTTTAGTTCATTTAGTGAAGTCATGTTTTTCTGGATGGTGTTGATGCTAGTAGATGTAACTTTTCAGATAGAGAAGTCAAATAGCTGTATTTAAGAAACTGAAAAGAAATTCAAGATAACATAGAGAAGGAATCCAGAATTCTATCAGATAAATTTAACAAAGAGATTGAAATGATTAAAAAGAATCAATCAGAAATTCTGGAGCTGAATAATGCAACTGGCATACTGAAGAATGCATCAAAGTCATTTAATAGCAGAATTGATAAAGCAAAAGAATTAGGGAGCTTGAAGACAGGCTATTTGAAAATACACAGCCAGAGGAGATAAAAGAATAAAAAAGAGTGAATAACACCTATAAGATCTAGAGAACAGACTCCAAAGGGTAAATCTAAGAGTTATTAGCCTTAAAGAGGAGGTAGAGAAAGAGAGAGGAGTAGATAGTTTATTTAAAGAAATAATAACAGAGAACTTCCTAAACCTAGAGAAAGATATCAATATCTGAGTACAAGAAGGTTATGTAGAACACCAAGCAGATTTAACTCAAAGGCTACCTCAAGGCATTTAATAATCGAATTCCCAAAGGCAAAAATAAAGGATTCTAAAAGTATCAAGAAAAAAAAAGACAAATAACATGCAGTGGAGTGCCAATAAGTCTGGCAGCAGACCTTTCAGGGGAAACTACATATTTAAAATGTTGAAGGAAAAAAAAAACCCTTTACCCTAGAATAGTATATCCAGCAAAAATATCCTTCAAAGATGAAGGAGAAGTAAAAACTTTCCCAGACAAACAAAAGCTGTGGGATTTCATTAATAGCAGACCTGTCCTACAAGAAATGCTAAAGGAAGTACTTCAATCAGGAAAAAAAGGGTAATTACCAGTAAATAATCACCTGAATGTACAAAACTTATCAATAATAGTAAATATACAGAAAAGCACAGATTATAACACTGTAACTGTAGTGTATAAAGTATTTGTATTAGTCCATTCTCACACTGCTAATAAAGACATACTCAAGACTGGGTAATTTATAAAGGAAGGAGATTTAATTGACTCACAGTTCAGCATGACTGGGGAGACCTCAGGAAACTTTTACAATCATGGCAGAAGGTGAAGCAAACACATCCTTCTTCACATTACGGCAGCAAGGAGAAGTGCAGAGCGAAGTAAGGGAAAGCCCCTTATAAAACCATCAGATCTCATGAGAACACACTCACTGTCATGAGAACAGCATGGAGGTAACTGCCCCCATGATTTAATTGCCACACACTAGGTCCTTCCCATGACACGTGAGGATTATGGAAACTACAATTCAAGATGAGATTTGGGTGGGGACACAGCCAAACCATATCACTATCCTTGACCTAAGTAGAATGACTAGATGATGAACAAATAAAAAATACTAACTACAACAACTTTTCAAGACACAGTCAGTACAATAAGATAAAAATAGAAACAAAAAAGTTAAAAAGCAGGGGGACAAAGTTAAGGCATAGAGTTTTCATTAGTTTTCTTTTTGTTC
Source organism: Pongo pygmaeus (assembly GCF_028885625.2). Classification (NCBI taxonomy): domain Eukaryota; kingdom Metazoa; phylum Chordata; class Mammalia; order Primates; family Hominidae; genus Pongo; species Pongo pygmaeus. Next base: position 144,872,370 of record NC_072396.2, on the reverse strand, counting down.
TTGCTTGTTTGTTTAAGCAAATAGTATGAAGTCGTTATCAGGTTAAAATAATGGGTTATAAGGTAGTATTTGCAAGCCTCATGGTAACCACAAACCAAAAAACATACAATGGACACATAAAAAATAAAAAACAAGAAACTAAATCATATCACCAGAGAAAATCACCTTCACTACAGGAAGATAACAAGGAAGAAAAGAAGCAAGAGACCACAAAATAACCAGAAAATAAATAACAAAAGGGCAGAGGTAAGTCCTTACTCACCAAAGATAACACGGAATGTAAATGGACTAAACTCTCTAATCAAATGACACAGACTGGCTGAAGGGATGAAACAAAAAAGACTCATTGATCTGTTGTCTATAAGAAACACACTTCACATATAAAGGCACACATACACTGAAAATGAAATGATGGAAAAAGATATTCTATGCCAATGGAAACCAAAAAAGAGCAGGAGTCACTATACTTAGACAAAATAGATAATCAAGACATGAACTATAACAGCAGACAAAGAAGGTCACTATATAATAAAAAAGGTCCATTCAGCAAGAGGCTATAACAATTAAAAAATATATGCACCTAACACTGGAGTATCCAAATACATAAAGCAAATATTATTAGAACTAGAAATAGGCCCCAACACAATTACAGTTGGAGAGTTCCACATCCTACTCTTAGCATTGGACAGCATTTCCAGACAGAAAAATCAACAAAGAAACTTCACACTTAATCTGCACTATAGACCAAATAGATCTAATACACATTTACAGAACATTTTACACAACAGCTGCAGAATACACAGTCTTCTCAGGACATGGATCATTCTCAAGGGTAGACCATATGTTAAGTCGCAAAACAAGTCTTAAAACATTCAAAAAAACTGAAATAATATCAAGCATCTTCTCTGACTACAATGGAATATAACTAGAAATTAATAACAAGAGGAATTTTGGAAACTACACAAATACATAAAAATTAAACAATATGCTCTGAATGAGCAGTGGATAAATGAAGAAATTAATAAGGAAATGGAAGAATTTCTTGAGACAAATGATAATGGAAGCACAACATACTAAAACCTATGGTATACAGCAAAAGCAGTACTAAGAGGGAAATGGAACTATAAGTGCATACATTAAAAAAGATGAAATTTTCCAATAAACAACCTAATGATGCATCTAAAGAACTAGAAAGGCAACAGCAAACAAAACCCAAAATTAGTAAAAGAAAATAAATAAATAATAAAGATCAGAGCAGAAATATATGAAATTGAAATTTAAAAATACAAAAGAAATGAAATAAAAAGTTGTTTTTTTGAAAAATTAAACAAAATTGACAAACCATTAGCCAGACTAACTATGAAAAAAAGAGAGAAGATCAAAATAAATAAAATCAGAAATAAAAAGGGGATATTACAACTGATACTACAGAAAACTCAAAGGATTATTAGTGGCTACCAGGAATGATGTGCCAATAAACTGGAAAATCTAGAAGAAATGGACAAATTCCTAGGTATGTACAACCTACCAAGTTTGAACCAGGAATAAATCCAAAACCTGAGCAGACCAGTAACAAGTAATTACATCAAAGCCATAATAAAAATCTCTGAGTAAAGAATAGTCTGCAACCTGATGGCTTCACTGCTGAATTCTACCAAATATTCAGAGAAGAACAAATACCAATCCTACTTAAACTACTCTGAAAAATAAAGAAGGAGGGAACTCTTCCACTCTCATTTTATGAGACCAGTATTACCCTGATAACAAAACCAGACAAAGACACACAAAAAAAGAATACTACAGGCCAATATCTTTGGTGAATATTGATGCAAAAATCCTCAACAAATACTACTAAACAGAATTGAACAATACATTAGAAAGATCATTCATCATGACCGAGTGGTATTTATCCCTGGGATGTAAAATGGTTCAGCATATACAAATCAATTAATATGATGCATCATATCAACAGAATAAAGAATAAAAACCATATTATCATTTCAATTGCTGCCGAAAAGCATTTGATAAAATTCAACATCCGTTCATAAGACAAACCCTCAGGAAATTGGGGACAGAAGGAACATACCTCAACATAATAAAAATCATATATGACAGACCAACAGGTAGTATCATACAGAATGGGAAAAAACTAAAGCTCTTTCCTCTAAGATCTGGAGCATGAAAAGGGTGGCCATTGTCACCATTGTTATTCAACACAGTACTGGAAGTCCTAGGTAGGGCAAACAGACAAGAGAAATAAACGGCATCCAAAGTGGAATGGAAGAAGTCAAATTATCATTGTTTGCAAATAATATGATCTTCTATTTGGAAAAATCTAAAGACTCCACAAGAAAGCTATTAGAACTGATAAACAAATTCAGTAAAGTTATAGGATACAAAATCAACATACAAAAATCAGTAGCATTTCTATATGCCAATGGTGAACAATGTGAAAAAAAATTTAAGTAATCCCATTTACAATAGACACACATAAAATTAAATACCTGGGATTTAACTAAAAAAGTGAAAGATCTTCCTAATAACAACTATAAAACACTGATTAAAATAATTGAAGAGGACACAAACAATGGCAAAATATTCCATGTTCATGGATTGGAAAAATCAATATTATTAAAATGTCCACAGTACCCAAAGCAATCTACAGATTCAACACAATCCCTATCAAAACAAGATTTTTCCCACAGAAAAGAAAAACAATCCTCAAAATTTATATGGAACCAGAAAAGATGCAAAAGAGCCAAAGCCATCCTGAACAAAAAGAACAAAACGTGAGGAATCACATTGCCTGATTTCAAATTATAATACATAGCTATAGTAACCAAATCAGCATGATACTGGCATAAAAACGGACACATAAACCAATGGAACAGAATAGAGAACCCAGAAACAAATCCATACACCTACAATTAACTTATTTTTGACAAAGATGCCAAGAACATGCACTGGGGAAAAGAAAGTCTCTTCAATAAATGGTGCTGAAGAGAATAAATATGCAGAATAATAAAAGTAGACCCCTATCTATTGGCATATAAAAAATCAGATCAAAATGGATTAAAGGCTTAAATCTAAGACCTCAAACTATAAAACTCCTACAAGAAAACAATGAGAAAAATCTCTAGGACATTGGACTAGGCAAAAGTTTCTTGAGCAATACACCACAAACACAGACAACCAAAGCAAGAATGGACAAATGGGATCACATCACATTAAACAGCTTCTGCACAGCCAAGGATACAATCAACAAAGGGAAAGACAACCCATGGAACAGAAGAAAATATATGCAAACTATCCATCTGACAAGGGATTAATAACCAGAATACATAAGGAGCTCAAACAACTCTGTATGAAAAAATCTAATAATCCAATCAAAATGGGCACAAGATTTGAATAGACATTTCTCAGAAGAAGACATACAATGGTAAACAGGCATACAAAAAGGTGATTCATCATCACTGATCATCAGATAAATGTAAATCAAAATCACAATGAGATATTATCTCACCCCAGTTAAAACAGATTATATTCAAAAGACAAGCAATAGCAAATGCTGGTGAGAGTGTGGAGAAAAGGGAACCCAATTACACGGTTGATGGGAATGTAAATTAGTACAACCACTCTGGAGAAGAGTTTGGAGGTTTCTCAAAAACTAAAAATAGAGCTGCCATATGATCCAGAAATCCCACTTCTGGGTATACATCCAAAAGAAAGGAAATCAGCATGTCAAAAAGATATCTCCATTCCCATGTTTGTTGTAGCACTGTTTACAATAGCTAAGATTTGGAAGCAACCTAAGTTTCCATCAATAGATAAATGGATACCAAGTGGGCCTAACAGACATCTACAGAACTCTCCACCCCAAATCAATAGAATATACATTCTTCTCAGCACCACACCACACCTATTCCAAAATTGACCACATAGTTGGAAGTAAAGCACTCCTCAGCAAATGGAAAAGAACAGAAATCATAACAAACTGTCTCTCAGACCACAGTGCAATCAAACTAGAACTCAGGATTAAGAAACTCACTCAAAACCGCTCAACTACATGGAAACTGAACAACCTGCTCCTGAATGACTACTGGGTACATAATGAAATGAAGGCAGAAATAAACATGTTCTTTGAAACCAATGAGAACAAAGACACAACATACCAGAATCTGTGGGACACATTTAAAGCAGTGTATAGAGGGAAATTTATAGCACTAAATGCCCACAAGAGAAAGCAGGAAAGATCTAAAATTGACACCCTAACATCACAATTAAAAGAACTAGAGAAGCAAGAGCAAACACATTCAAAAGCTAGCAGAAGGCAAGAAATAACTAAGATCACTGCAGAACTGAAGGAGACAGAAACACAAAAAACCCTTCAAAAAATCAATGAATCCAGGAGCTGGTTTTTTGAAAAGATGAACACAATTGATAGACTGCTAGCAAGAATAATAAAGAAGAAAAGAGAGGAGAATCAAATAGATGCAATAAAAAATGATAAAGGGGATATCACCACTGATCCCACAGAAATACAAACTACCATCAGAGAATAATATAAACACATCTGCGCAAATAAACTAGAAAATCTAGAAGAAATGGATAAATTCCTCAACACATACACCCTCCCAAGACTAAACCAGGAAGAAGTTGAATCTCTGAATAGACCAATAACAGGCTCTGAAATTGAGGCAATAATTAATAGCTTACCAACTAAAAAAAAGTCCAGGACCAGATGGATTTACTGCCGAATTCTACCAGAGGTACAAGGAGGAACTGGTACTATTCCTTCTGAAACTACTCCAATCAACAGAAAAAGAGGGAATCCTCCCTAACTCATTTTGTGAGGCCAGCATCATCCTGATACCAAAGCCTGGCAGAGACACAACCAAAAAAGAGAATTTTAGACCAATATCCCTGATGAACATCAATGCAAAAATCCTCACTAAAATACTGGCAAACAGAATCCAGCAGCACATCAAAAAGCTTATCCACCATGATCAAGTGGGCTTCATCCCTGGGATGCAAGGCTGGTTCAACACATGCAAATCAATAAACATAATCCAGCATATAAACAGAACCAAGGACAAAAACCACATGATTATCTCAATAGATGCAGAAAAGGCCTCTGACAAAATTCAACAGCCCTTCATGCTAAAAACTCTCAATAAATTAGGTATTGATGGGGCGTATCTCAAAATAATAAGAGCTATTTATGACAAACCCACAGCCAATATCATACTGAATGGGCAAAAATGGGAAGCATTCCCTTTGAAAACTGGCACAAGACAGGGATGCCCTCTCTCACCACTCCTGTTCAACATACTGTTGGAAATTCTGGCCAGGGCAATCAGGCAGGAGAAAGAAATAAAGGGTATTCAATTAGGAAAAGAGGAAGTCAAATTGTCCCTGTTTGCAGATGACATGATTGTATATCTAGAAAACCCCATTGTCTCAGCCTAAAATCTCCTTAAGCTGATAAGCAACTTCAGCAAAGTCTCAGGATACAAAATCAATGTACAAAAATCACAAGCATTCTTATACACCAATAACAGACAGAAAGCCAAATCATGAGTGAACTCCCATTCACAATTGCTTCAAAGAGAATAAAATACCTAGGAATCCAACTTACAAGGGATGTGAAGGACCTCTTCAAGGAGAACTACAAACCACTGCTCAACGAAATAAAAGAGGACACAAACAAATGGAAGAACATTCCATGATCATGGATAGGAAGAATCAATATCGTGAAAATGGCCATACTGCCCAAGGTAATTTATAGATTCAATGCCATCCCCATCAAGCCACCAATGACTTTCTTCACAGAATTGGAAAAAACTACTTTAAAGTTCATATGGAACCAAAAAAGAGCCTGCATTGCCAAGACAATCCTAAGCCAAAAGAACAAAGCTGGAGGCATCATGCTACCTGACTTTAAACTATACTACAAAGCTACAGTAACCAAAACAGCATGGTACTGGTAACAAAACAGAGTTATAGACCAATAGAACAGAATAGAGCCCTCAGAAATAATACCACACATCTACAACCATCTCATCTTTGACAAACCTGACAAAAACAAGAAATGGGGAAAGGATTCCCTATTTAATAAATGATGCTGGGAAAACTGGCTAGCCATATGTAGAAAGCTGAAACTGGATCCCTTCCTTACACCTTATACAAAAATTAATTCAAGATGGATTAAAGACTTAAATGTTAGACCTAAAACCATAAAAACCCTAGAAGAAAACCTAGGCAATACTATTCAGGACATAGGCATGGGCAAGGACTTCATGCCTAAAACACCAAAAGCAATGGCAACAAAAGCCAAAATTGACAAGTGGGATCTAATTAAACTAAAGAGCTTCTGCACAGCAAAAGAAACTACCATCAGAGTGAACAGGCAACCTACAGAATGGGAGAAAATTTTTGCAATCTACCCATCTGACAAACAGCTAATATCTAGAATCTACAAAGAACTTAACACATTTACAATAAAAAAAACAAACAACCCCATCAACAAGTGGGCAAAGGATATGGACAGACACTTCTCAAAAGAAGACATTTATGCAGCCAACAAACACATGAAAAAATGCTCATCATCACTGGCCATCAGAGAAATGCAAACCAAAACCACGATGAGATACCGTCTCACACCAGTTAGAATGGCAATCATTAAAAAGTCAGGAAACAACAGGTGCTGGAGAGGATGTGGAGAAATAGGAATGCTTTTACAATGTTGGTGGGACTGTCAACTAGTTCAACCATTGTGGAAGACAGTGTGGCAATTCCTCAAGGATCTAGAACTAGAAATACCATTTGACCCAGCCATCCCATTACTGGGTATATACCCAAAGGATTATAAATCATGCTACTATAAAGACACATGCACACGTATGTTTATTGTGGCACTATTCACAATAGCAAAGACTTGGAACCAACTCAAATGTCCAACAATGATAGACTGGATTAAGAAAATGTGGCACATATATACCATGGATACTATGCAGCCATAAAAAATGATGAGTTCATGTCCTTTGTAGGGACATGGATGAAGCTGGAAACCATCATTCTGAGCAAACTATCGCAAGGACAAAAAACCAAACACCGCATGTTCTCGCTCATAGGTGGGAGCTGAACAATGAGAACACTTGGACACAGGAAGGGGAACATCACACACCGGGGCCTGTCATGGGGTGGGGGGAGGGGGCAGGGATAGCATTAGAAGATATACCTAATGTAAATGATGAGTTAATGGGTGCAACACACCAACATGGCACATGTATACACATGTAACAAACCTGCATGTTGTGCACATATACCCTAGAACTTAAAGTATAATAAAAAAAAGAATGGATAAAGAAAACGTGGTACATATATACAATCAAGCACTATTCAGCCATAAAAAGTGTAAGATCCAGTCATTTGCAACAACAAGAAAGGAACTCGAGATGATTAAGTTAAGTGAAATAAGCCAAGCACAGACAGACAAATATTCCATATGCTCACTTATTTGTGTTATCTAAACATCAAAACAATTGAATGTTTTAATTCAACTCATTACCAGAGACTGGGAAGTGTAGTAGGGGATTGGGTGTGCGAGGTGGGGATGGTTATTGGGTACAAAAAATAGAAAGAATAAATAAGACCTAGTAGTTGATAGCACAACAAGGTGACTATAGTCAATAATAACTTCATATTTTAAAATAACTTAAAGAATGTAATTGGATTGTTTGTAACTCAAAGGGTAAATGCTTGAGGAGACAGATAAAAATATGCTACAGGGCTATAGTAACCGAAACAGCACAGTACTTTTAGTGTGATAGGTGCACCAAAATCTCAGAAATCACCATTAAAGAACGTATCCATGTAACAAAAAGCCACCAGTACCCCAATACTTTTAAAATAAAATTTTAAAAAACAGATACGTAGATCAGTGGAACAGAACACTGAACCAAGAAATAAATCCACATACCTACACAGTGGACTCACTTTTTCAAAGTTTCCAAGAACATAAATTGGGCAAAGGACAGTCTTTTCAATAAATGGTGCTGGAAAAACTGGATATTCACATGCAGAAGTATGAAACTGGACTTCTACTATATCAGTCCATTCTCAGGCTACTATAAAAACACATGAGACTGGGTAATTTATAAAGAAAAGAGATTTAATTGACTCATAGTTCTTTATGGCTGGGGAGACCTCAAGAAACTTACAATCATGGCAGAAGGCACCTCTTCACAGGGCAGCAGGAGAGAGAATGAGTGCCAGCAAGGGAAATGCCAGACATTTATAAAACCATCAGATCTTGTGAGAGCTCGCTCATTATCACAAGAACAGCCTGGGGAAAACTGCCCCCATGATTCAATCACTTCCCACTAGGTCCCTCCCACGATAGGTAGGGATTATGGGAACTACAATTCAAGATGAGATTTGGGTGGGGACACAGAGGAAAACCATATCACCTACCTATTGCCATATACTAAAATCAAATCAAAATGAATTAAAGATTAAATCTAACACCTCAAACTATGAAACTACTACAAGAAAACATTGGGGACAATCTCCAGAACATTGTACTGGGCAAAGATTTCTTGAGCATTACACCAGAAGCACAGGCAACCAAAGCAAAAATGGAGAAATGGGATCACATTAAGTTTAAAAGCATTTGCACAGCAAAGGAAATAATCAACAAAGTGAAGAGACAACCAATGGGAGAAAATATTTGCAAACTACCCATTTGATAAAAGATTAATAACCAGAAAATATAAGGAGGTAAAACAGGTCTATAGGAAAAAAATCTAATAATCCGACCAAAAAATGGGCACATGATTTGAATACATATTTCTCAAAAGAAGAGATACAAGTGGCAAACAGACATATGAAAAGGTGCTCAACATCATCAATCATAAAAGAAATACAAATCAAAACTACGATGACAAATCATCTCACCCCTGTTCAAATGCTTTTATCCAAAAATCAGGCAAAAACAAATGCTAGTGAGGATAGGGATAAAGGGAACACTTGTACATTGTTGATGGGAATGTAAATTAGTACAACCACTATGGAGAACAATTTGGAGGTTTCTCAAAAAACTAAAAACAGAGCTGCCATATGATCCAGCAATCCCACTCCTAGGTACATTCCCCAAAAAAGGAAATCAGTATATCGAAGAGATATCTTCACTCTCATGTTTGCTACAGAGATATGTATAATAGCCAACAGTTGGAGGCAACCTAATGTCCATTAGCAGATGAATGGATAAAGAAAATGTGGTCCACATATAAAAGGAAAACTATTCAGCCATAACAAAGAATGAGATCCTATTATTTACAACAACATGAATAGAACTGGAGGTCATTATGTTCAGTGAAATAAGCCAGGCACAAAAAGACAAACATCACATGTTCTCACTTATTAGTGGAAACTAAAAATTTAAAAACCAAACTGACATGGAAATAGAGAATAGAAGAATAGTTACCAGAGGTTGGGAAGGGTACTGGGGAGGGAAATGTGGGATAAGTGGGGATGGTTAATGGGTACAAAAATTAGTTAGAAAGAATAAGATCTAGTATTTGCTAGCATAACAGGGTGACTATAGTTAAAAATAATTTAATTGCACAGTAAAAATGTATCATTAGATTGTTTGTAACACAAAGGATAAATGCTTAAGGTAATGGATTCCCCATTTACCCTGATGTGATTATTATACATTGCATGCCTGTATCAAAATATCTTATGTAACTAATAAATTATATTTTGTGGGTACACCTATTATGTACCCACAAAATTTAAAAATAAATAAAATTAAAAAATAAATTCAAAACCTTAAAATTCAACAATATGAGAACAAATGTCTCAATTAAATATTTGGCAAAGTTAAACATAGTTTTGCCATGTGATCCATCAATTGTACCTCTAGGTATTTACCCAAATGAGTTGGAAACTTATGCTCACACAAAAACCTTCATAAGAATGTTTGTAGTAGCTTCTATGGTCTAATCTGTCCCCCAGAATTCATATGTTGAGACTTAGTCATCAATGTAATAATGTTTAGAGGTGAGACCTTTAGGAGGTAATTCAGCCATGAGGGCTCTGCTCTTGTGAATGGATTGGTGTCCTTATGAAAAGGCTTGAAAGAAGGGAGTTTGCTCTCTTTTGTCCTTCTACCCTTCTGCCATTTGAGGATGCCTAGACAACACCATTTTAAAAGAATGGGCCCTCACCAGACACTGAACCTGCCAGCATCTTGATCTTGGACTTCCAAGCCTCCAGAACTGTGAAAAATAAATTTTTGTTCTCTATAAGCTACCAAGTCTCAGGTATTTTGTTATAGCAGCACAAACAACCTAAGATGCAAGTTTTACCTATAATTGCCAAAAACTACAGGCAACCAAGATATTCCTCAACAGGTGAGTTGATAAACAAATTGTGGTACATCCAGAAAATGGAATACTGTTCAGCAATGAAAAAGAATAAACAATCAAATCAGAAAAAGACGTGAAGGAACCTTAATTGCATACTGCTTAGTGAAAGAAGCCAATATAAAAAGGCTATATAATTCCAACGATGTGACGTTCTGGAAAAAGGTGAAATTATAGACAATAGAAAGATCAGTGGTTGCCAGGGGTTCCGGAGAAAGGATAGAGAGGTTAATAGGTGGAGCACAGGTGACTTTTAAGGTGATTTTTATTTCACTTTAATCATAAGTGAACTTATTTTTTATGAACTATAATAGTAGATACATGACATCATGCATTTGTCAAAATGCATGGAATTATATAATATGGAGAGTAAATGCTAATGTAAATTTAGGACTTAATTAACAATGTATCAATATCAGTTCATCAGTTTTAACAAATGTACCATACTAATGCAAGATGTTAATAGTAGGGAAAATTGCAGTGAGAGAGAAAGAATATATGGGAAATCTTTGTACTTGCTGCTCAGTTTTTCTGTAAATCAAAAACTGCTCTAAAACTTGTCTATTTTTAGAAAAGACTCTACAGGATGGGACAAAACATTTATAAATGATATGTCTGCTAAGGGTCTAATATACAAAACATGCACAGGGTTCTTAAATTGAATAAGAAAAGACAAATAATCCAATTTAAACATGGGCAAAGGATCTCAATAACTATTTATCCAATGAAGATATACAAATGACCAATAAGGATGTGAAAAATTGTTCAATAGAAAAATGCAAAACAATGCCACAATGAAATGCCACTTTGCATCCACTAAGATGGCTGCAATTAAAGACAGACAATAACTAGTGTTGGCAAGGATGTGGAAAAATTGCAACTCTCCTACATTGCTGGTGGGGATGTAAAATATTGCAGCCACTTTAGGAAATAGTTTGGCAGTTTCTCTAATTTAATTATAGAATTACCATATGACCCAGCAACTCCATTCCTAGATATACATCCAAGAGAATTGAAAACATATTTTCATGCAAAAATTTGTCCATGAATGTTCATAGCAGCACTATTCACAATAGTAAAAAAGTGGAGGAAACCCAATGTCTGTCAACTGATGAATGCGTAAGTAAAATGTAACCTATCAATATCATGGAATATTATTCAGCCAAAGAATGGAACCAGGTACTAGCACATGCTACAACATGGATGAACCTTGAGAACATTACATTAACTGAAAGAAGCCAGTCACAAAGTGCCACTTATTGTATAATTCAATTTCTATGAAATATCCAGAACAGGCAAATTTGTACAGATAAAAATAGATTAATGGTTATCATAGGCTCGGGAGAGAGAACAATGGGGAATGACTGCTAATGGGTACTGGGTTTCTTTTTGGGGTGACAAAAATCTTATATTAATAGAATATATATTGGTCATAGTTGTACAACATTGTAACATACTAAATGCTACTGTTTTGCATACCTTAAGAGAATAAAATTTATAGTATGTGAATTATATTTCAAAGAAACTTATATTGAAAATCTTAACATGATCACAAACTGACATCACTTTTGGTATATTCAATTTGTTCAAAATAAATTATTATCTCCAGACCATAAACAAGTGAAGGAGATTATATAAGGGCATGAATACAAGGAGGCAGCAATCACTGGAGGCTCTTTAGAGTGTTATTCCTCAAAGCCATTAAAAAGTATTATTCTTTTGGGAGGCCAAGGAGGGTGGATCGCTTGAGCCCAGGAGTTCGAGACCAGCCTGGGCAACTATGGCAAAACCCTGTCTCTACCAAAAAATACAAAAATTAGCCAGGTGTGGTGGCATGCACCTGTAGTCCCAGCTACTCAGGAGGCTGAGGGTGGGAGGATTGCTGAAGCCCGGGAAACCGAGGCTGCAGTGAGTCATGACTGTGCCACTGCACTCCAGCCTGGATGACAGAGAGAGACCCTGTCTTTAAAGTAATAATAATTAAGAAATATTACTCTGAGAAGGGGACCATAGGCTCCACCAGAGGCCAACAGGATCCATGGTACAAAATAGAGTAAGAAGCCCCGGTCTATCAGGAAAAATGAGTAAGTCGATTTGTTGTTATTGGTGCTGTTGATTTTGCTGGGAAAGCAGAATCTGGCCCGTGGGAGATGGTAAAAAAAGAAAGGGTAATACTTTTGTTCTAGAAAAGCAAACAGAGTCCAAATTTGGGCAAGTCAGAAGGAGAAAGAAACAGTCATAGCAGCACTGTGATAAAGTTGTGACTGCTCCTCATGTAACCTATGCTGTACTCAATTTTCTTTCTGCCAGGCCCATATTTGTGCTGCAGATCACTGTTTTCATAGGATGGTCCATGGAGGCCTTGCATTCCAATCCCCTGGGGAACTTCTTTAAAAGACCTACTTATTCAGACTCTCAGGGATGGGGCTAAGGAATATACATTTTCATAGCCTCATCAGGTGATTCTTATGCACATTCAGGTTTGAACTGGAGGTATAAGGACTCTAGCTCTGGTAACTGACAGGTTTGAAATCTGGCCCTGAAACTTTCTAGCTAACTATGGGCCAGTGGTTTAACCCCTCTGAGCTTTACTTCCCTCATCTGTAAAATGCAAATATAATAATAATGCATACCTCATAGGGTGGTTTTGATGATTAAATGAGCTATTATATGCAAAGCCCTTATTACCATGCCTAGCGCTCAATGAATTGTAACTATTATTTATAAAGCACGAGCCCAAATTTTTAATTGTTTTGCTCTTATAGTTCCCAATAAACATTGCTATTATTATCATAGGTTAATAGGAGACCACGGAGAGGCAGTGTGGTATAGCAAAATGAGCACAGGACATGGAGTCAGATCTGGATTCAAATCTAAGCTCTGCCCTTATAGGCTATGATCATAAGCAAATCATGATCTGTGTGAGCTTCAGTCTCCCCTTCCATAAGATAGTGATAATAACAGTATCTTCATCCTGGAGTTGTAATAATTAAATGAGATAATCCACTTAAAGAACTTGGCATTCAGTAAGCACTTATTACATAATGCCAAAATTTGTCTCCCCACACACCCCTCCTGAACCCACACTGTAGTAATCAAAATGATTGATTGGTTAAGGATAATACAGGTACAGCCCATGGAAAAATTCTCTTAGAAGTCTAGTTTAGGCATTTTTACCTAGTTTAGATTTTGCCATTGATAGTTTTCTGAACTTGGATCCTTTTACTATATGATCCCTTCTAACTATGACTTCTGCATTTGCAAACCTCACCATAACCCTGCTTATTAAACTAGATGCATTTGTGGTTGACGATTATCATTGCATCTCTTTTTCTGGTTAAAAGCTAAACATGTTCCTAGTCCAGAACTTCAGAATGATCCAAGGGTTCCACGAAGCCACAAGGCAGACATGTATAAATCATTAGTAAATCTTAAGATCTAAGTAAATCACATCAATATTTAAATAGTCACCCTTCTGTCTTCTTATTTGCATATTTAGTCAGCAGTAAAATACATTTTGTAAATCTCTGATGTTCCAGAAGTTGCCAGTTGCTAAAGAAAACGGCCTCACCTGATTAGACGGACTGAGGCATAGTTACCAGTTGGCCAATTCCTGCCAGTATGGGCAAGAGGACACTAATATGATGGAAACCAGGAGTCTGCAAGGCTTAGACATCTACTTTGGTCTAGATTGTCAAGGTCTTGACCATGTCAGCAGAAGGGCAATTAACTCTAGTCATTTACCTTGTCAAGACTAGGGTCCAAATACAAAATTTCAGTTAGGAAGAATAAGTTCAATAGATCTATTGTACAACATGGCGATTATAGTTAATAACAATGTATTGTATTCTTAAAAATTGCTAAGAGAGTAGATTTTAAGTGTTCTCACCACAAAATAATAAGTATGTGAGGTAATGCATATGTTAATTAGCTCAATTTAGCCACATTCCCAAATTCATACATATTTCAAAACTAGTTATATATGACAAATACATATAATTATATTTCAACTTAAAATCAATCAATCAATGTTAAACAAAACTCCATTAATGAATACTTCAGAGAATGACACCGGTCAGTGAGCATCTATCCTCCTACAGCAATAGAGATGTGTATGCAAGTGTATGGTAGACACACCTGGCAGTGAAATTAAACTTAAGCATAACCTGAGAATTACCCTATATGGCAGATGCGCCTGAGTGTGTGTTCTGAGCCGAGGAATCCAGAAATGGCCAACTGGAAGATACGTTCCTTGTCTATAAATCCAGGAGGAACATGTGACCCCTGGCCATCCAGTGGAATGTAGAAGGGAGTGAGGCCCTTTGTTTTGGGTTAAATGAAATTTGATTGGTGGAGGTTGTTAGGGGGAGGGTGCTAAGTGAATATGTTATATAAACTGATTGCTTTTTGTAAGCCGTTGTGGTTGTCCTGCCCAGCCTGCCACCACTGGACCTTCCCTGTATGTAAGGTGGTTCTTCTGTCCAGCCCAGCACCACCGGACCATCCCTACATATAAGTTTCCTGCTAATGAAACCCTATGTCTCATTTGCTGGTTCTGGGTCTCTTCTTCGGCCTCTTGAACCTGGCGCCATCCCTGTTGAAGTTAATAGGAGTCTGGTATGACAGCAAGTACCTACAATGCAAAGCAATCTCTTATTAAGCGCCATGTGGGTGGTACAGACCCTACATCTTACGGGGGCTCTGAGGAAGGAGAAGCATATCAGACTCTCCAACAGCAGGTACACTTTGGAAAAACATTGAAGATACCTACAGATTTTGTAATACAAATGTAAAACAAATAAAGATCTATAACATTAATATAATATTGGCTGGGACCAATATGCGAATGACAGACTAATAAAGCATGGTTAGGGTCGTGAGTTGAAACAGGTCAAGAATTTGACAGCCATTCTACCCAGTCAACAGATTTTTGTTAAGACGCTGTTCTTGGCACTAGGGAGACAGCAGTGAACAAGGTAGATGACACCTATCTTGGGCAAGATAGTTAACCTCTCTACATCTCAGTGTCATCCTTCAAATGGGAAGAACATTCATTATACCTACCTCATGGGGTTGGTGTGAGGATTAAAGGAGGGCAAAGAGTATAAAGTGTTTTGCATTATGTTCTTCAGAGTAGACACATCATAAATGAAATAATTAGCCTGCTGGGGAGAATAAGTGGTTCATCAGCTTGGCTGTGAAGATGTATATGGTTTTGATAGGCAGAGACAAAAGGAAGACATTTAAGTAGAGAGAACAGTGTTAATTAATTAAGTCACACATGCAAAGAAACTTTTTGAGTGGCTATGACATTGGCATTCATAGACATATTTCATTTACATGAATTCAGCTATACACACTAGGAGATAATTGTTTAAATAGTACAGGCAAATTATCCCACCATTATATTCAGTTAATATATACCCTGGGTTGAGTGTAAGATGAAAGGCACGAATTTGTTCTTTCATCTCATAGTGTGAACACCTCACTTTGCTGAACGTCATTCTTTTGTTTAGATACATATTTTGCATGTAGTGTGGTCAGCCACGAGTGCAAGCCAGTTACTTAATCTGTGGGTCAAACAAGAGGAACAACCCAGTCATCTGCTCCTACACTGGAGGAGAAGCTGGCAGTGCTGAACGTTCTGAGAAAAGAATGTCATTCTTCAATGTCACACCTTCCTAAGGCACTACGTAAAGTCATTTGACCAGATGATTTTCATTTTACATGTTGATTTTAGGATGTATCTTGTGTTTAAGGAATGACTTCACTATGTGTGTCAGGAATCGTGCTAGATGCTGGTGATACAGTGATTTCAAAAAACCTGTCAATGTACAAATCTATGTCCAGTAAAAAATCTTGTAAACATAAAGGCAAATTGTGTTGCCAGCATATCTAATCTATGAAAATGCTAAGGAAAAACTATGAAAATGATAAAACAAGACGGAAATTCAGACATAAGGTAATAAATGAAGAGCACTGGAAATTCTAAATAGGTAGTAAAATATAACATATTATTCTCCTTTAAATTTTTAAAGGGCAATTGTATGTTGAAATCATGTAATAACAGCAACATATTTGAGGTGTTATATCATAAGTAAAAGTAAAACATAAAACAATGATAACACTAAAAGCAGGAAGGGTGTAAACATCATGACATAATTTTACTATTATTATACATAAATGGTATATTATTTGTTTGTGATAACTTCGACTTTTATTTTACATTCGGGGGAACATGTGCAGGTTTATTACATGGCTATATCACATGATGCTCAGGTTTAGGGTATGATTGATCCCATCACCCAGGTAGAGAGCATAGTACCCAGTATTTTTCAACAATTGCCCCCTCTCCCTCCCCCTCTAGTAGTCCTCAATATCTACTGTTGCCATTTTTATGTCCATGAGTACCCAATGTTTAGCTCCCACTTGTAAGTGAGAACATGTGGCATTTGGTTTTCTGTTCCTGCATTAATTCACTTAGGATAATGGCCTCCAGCTGCCTCCATGTTGCTTCAAAGGACATGATTTTATTCTTTTTTATGGTTGTAAAGTATTCCATGGCATATGTGTACCACATTTTCTTTATCCAATCCACCATTGATGAGCACCTAGGTTGATTCCATCTCTTTGCTATTGTGAATGGTGCTGTGATAAACATTTGAGTGCACGTGCTTTTTGGTAGTGTAATTGCTAGGTTGAATGGTAGTTCTGTTTTAAGTTCTCTGAGAAATCTCCAAACTTAATTCCACAGTAACTAAACTAATTTATACTCCCACCAACAATGTATATGCATTCTCTTTTCTCCACAACCTACCAGCAACACAATAATAATGGGGGAACTCAATACTCTACTGACAGTACTAGACATGCCATCAAAGCAGAAAATCAGCAAAGAAACAATGGACTTAAACAGTACACTAGAAAAAGTGGACTTAACAGATATTTAGAAAACATTCTACGTAAGAACTGCAGAATATATATTATTTTCATCAGCATATAAAACATTCTCCAAGATAGACCACACAGTAGGTCACAAAACAAGGCTCAATAAATTTAAGAAAATCGAAATTATATCAAGTATCCTCTCAGACCACAATGGAATAAAATTGGAAATTAACTACTAAAGGAATCCTCAAAACTATAAAAATACATGGAAATTAATCTACTCCTGAATGATCTTTGCGTCAACAATGAAATCAAGATAGAAATTTAAAATTTCATTAAACTGAATGATAATCGTGACACAACTTATCAAAACACCTGAGATACAGCAAAAGCAGTGCTAAGAGGAAAGTTCATAGCATTAAATGTCTACATCAAAAAATCTGAAAGAGCACAAATAGACAATCTAAGGTCACACCTCAAGGAACTAGAGAAACAAGAACAAGCCAAACCCAAACCCAGCAGAAGAAAAGAAATCACAAAGATCAGAGCATAACGACATGAAATTTAAACAAAAAGAAAAATACAAAAGATAATTCAAACAAAAAGTTGATTATTTGAAAAGATAAACAAAATTAATAGATCATTAGCAAGACTAACCAAGAAGAGAATCGAGAAAATCCCAATAAGCTCAATTAGAAATGAAACAAGAGGTATTACAACTGGTGCCACAGAAATACAAAAGATCATTTGAGGCTACTATGAAAACCTTTATGTGCACAAACTAGAAAATCTGGAGGAGGTGGACAAATTCCTGGAAATTTACAACCCTCCTAGATTAAATCAGGAAGAAATAGAAACTCTCACATGCAATGACACCCACAGGCTCAAAATAAAGGGATGGAGGAAATCTACCAAGCAAATGGAAACCAGAAAAAAGCAGGGCTCACAATCTCAGACAAAACAGACTTTAAACTAGCATATGAGATGGGTCTCTTGAAGACAGCATACCTACCATCAGGTCTTGCTTCTTTATCCAGCTTGCGACTCTGTGACTTTTAACTGGAGAATTTAGCCTCTTTACATTCAAGGTTAGTATTGATATGTGTGGATTTGATCCTGTCATCGTGTTTTTAGCTGGTTATAATGCCAACTTGTTCGTGTGGTTGCTTTACAGTGTCGGTGGTCCGTGTACTTAAGTGCTTTTGTAGTGGCTGGTAATGGTCTTTCCTTTCCATATTTATTGCTTCTTTCAGGAGCTCTAAAAAGGCAGGTCTGGTGGTAACAAATTCCCTCAGCATTTGCTTGTGCAAAAAGGATCTTATTTCTCATTTGCTTATGAAGTTTAGTTTGGCTGTATATGAAATTCTCTGTTGGAATTTCTTTTCTATAAGAATGTTAAATACAGGCCCCCAATCTCTTTTGGCTTGAAAGGTGTCTGCCGTTAGTCTGATGGGCTTCCCTCTGTAGCTGACCTGGCGTTTCTCTCTAGCTGCCTTTCACATTTTTTTCTTTCATCTGATCTTGGAGAATCTGATAATTATGTCTTGGAGATGATCTTCTTGTGAAGTATCTTGCTAAAGTTCTCTGTATTAGCTTAATTTTAATGTTGGCCTCTCTAACTAGGTTGCAGAATTTCTCATGGATGATAACCTGAAATAAGTTTTCCAAATTGCTTCCATTCTCCGTATCTCTTTCAGGGATGCCATGAGTTATAGATTTGGTCTGTTTACATAATCCCATATTTCTCAGAGGTTTTTTTCCATTCCTTTCCATTCTTGTTTTTTTATTTTTCTCTGACTGTCATTTCAGAAAGGCAGTCTTCATGCTCTAAGATTCTTTCCTCGGCTTGGTCTATTCTGCTGTTAATACTTACAATTGCATCATGAAATTCTTGTAGTGTGTTTTTCAGCTGAATCAGTCAGCTATGTTCTTTTCAATACTGGCTATTTTGTCTGTCAGCTCCTGTATCATTTTATTGTGATTCTTAGCTTTCTTGAATTGGGTTTCAATGTTCTCCTGAATCTTGATGATCTGTGTTCCTATCAATATTCTGAATGATATTTCTGTGATTTCAGTCATTTCCATCTCTTTAAGAAACATTGCTGGGGAACTAGTGTGGTCGTCTGGAGGAAAGAAGACACTCTGGCTTTTTGAAATGTCACTCTTCTGGCAATTGCTCTTTCTCATCTTGTGGGCTGATTTTCCTTCAATCTTTGAAGTTGCTATTTTTGGATTTTTTTCCTCCTTTTATGCTATTTCATGATCTTAGGGGTTTGATTGTGGCATAAGTTTTTTTCAGTCAACTGGATTCATTTCTGGAAGATTTTAGGGGGCTAAGGCTTAGCTCAGGACTCCTAGACTGTGTGCCCTGACTCTGGAGGACTAGTATCAGGCCCTGGCTTTGTTCTCTGGCCACTCAAGGTTAGGAACCTGCTGCACTGGAGGGGCCGAGGTGCACCCAGACCACTAGTCACAACAGTCCAATGGACGGTGCCAACCAAAGCACTTCGTAGGGCAGTGACCGCATGATTTATCTTTGTTCACCCATGGCAGAAGTGGCATCAGTGGCAGCATGATAAGGTGTCCACTTTTCAGCTGCAGTGGGGTGCTAGCAGGTGCCAGGATGCTGGTTGTCATGTGGGCAGTTGCAGCAGCAGCATTGGCAGCATGTCGTGGGGAAGCAGGGGGCCCCATTGGCATCTTTGTGTATGTTCGTGCTGGTGACAGTTTTAGCATAGTGGTGGGGCCCTGGTGGCCACAGGACTGTGTGAGCTCTTTGTGTGTGTTTATGGGTGGCAGTGGCTGCTCAGGGCCAGGGCAGGTCTCTGTTCTCTTTGCCTAGTTTCTGGCAGCAGCAGCGTCAACACAGGGGCAGGGTGCTGGTGGCAGGTAAGGCTAAGGGGCTCCATGCCCTCCAAAACTTCGATGGGAATGGCAGGGTGCATTCATGCTGGTAGAAGTGCCATGGCAGGGCGCACATCTGCCTGTGCACACACATGCCAGCAAAGTGATTTGGGAGGTGGCCATGGGCTAGTATCTGCAGGCAAGGTACCACTGGGGAGGCTACTGTGGAAGGAGAGAATGTACAGGCTGATATGTGTCTGTGGAGGCTGCTCTGCTGGAGCTCTCTGCTTGTCAGGTGTGGTCTGCCAGCACAGGAGCTATGATGCAGGCCACCAAGAGGAACACCCCTTTTGGGCACCTGAGGCTGCACTGCAAGCACCCAGGGAGAGTCCAGCAGGCTGAGGGGTGTTCAGGTTGGACCAGCCCCATCTCATGGCCAAGGCCACCCTGCAGAGTTCATGTATGACAATTCTTCTAGGGCTAAGTCTCCTATAGGAGTAAGTTGAGCCTAAGGGAATGGGTGTCCCTGACTGTGCTCCACTACAGATGCTCCTGCATGAAACCCTCTGGGCTCCACACTGGCTGGAACTCTGCCCCGACCACTTCTGTAAGCAGCTGTCTTTGCCAACTCAAGTGTCCACAGTGGTCATGGGGACTCCTCTGGCCAGGATTCCAAAGGCCCATGGTTAGAACAGGTTACTCTTTGCTTCTTCAACTCACTCCTTCCCCAGGAGTTGTTGGGGGCTAGGAATGAGTCCTGGTGCATGGTAGCCCCGTGCAGGGTTCCCAGCTTCCTCCCCCTTCAGCCCGACATCTGTGTCTTCCCTACAACCGCTCTCAATGCCTTCCCTTTGAAGATCTGCTAAGAGTGCACCGGTCTTCCCAATGTCCCAATCCCTCAGTGGCAGATGTTCCTCCTGGCTGTGTCTAGTTGACCATCTTGATCACAGGTCTACTTTGCTCTCATAAACCCTGATAAAGCCTTGTTCCCACTAGCTTCACGACAATGAGATGGAGAAGCCTCAGAGAACGCGCCAATGTGGTTACTCCAGGGTGACAGAGATGTGACTCACTTCAATTTTTGTTGTTGTCACAATTGCTTTTGAGGATCTAGCTATAAATTCTTTTCCAAGGCTGATGTCCAGAGTTGTGTTTCCTAGGTTTTCTTCTAGGATTCTTAAAGTTTGAAGTCTTACATTTAAATCTTTAATCCACCTTGAGTTACTTTTTTATATGGTGAAATGTAGGGGTCCAGTTTTACTCTTCTGTAAATGTCTAGCCAGCTATCCCAGCACCATTTATTGAAGACTACCCTTTTCCCACTGCTTACTTTTATTGACTTCGTCAAAGATCAGATGGCTGTTGCTGAGTGGGTTTATTTCTCAGCTCTCTATTCTGTTCCATTGGTTTATGTGTATTTTTGTACCACTATCATGCTGTTTTGGTCACTGCAGCTTTGGAGGATAGTTTGAAGTCAGGTAGTGTGATGCCTCCAGCTTTGTTCTTTTTGTCTAGAAGTCCTTTGACTATTCTGCATCTTTTTGGTTCCATATGAGTTTTAGAATAGTTTCTTTCCAATTCTGTGAAAAGTGATGTTGGTCGTTTCACAGGAATAATGTCAAAATCTGTAGATTGCTTTAGGCAGTATGTCCATTTGAATGATATTGATTCTTCCAATTCACGAGCAAGGAATGTTTTTCCATTTGTTTGTGTCATCTGTAACTTCTTTCAGCAGTGTTTTGTAGATCTCCTTGT
The DNA here is from genome assembly GCF_028885625.2 of Pongo pygmaeus. Taxonomy (NCBI): domain Eukaryota; kingdom Metazoa; phylum Chordata; class Mammalia; order Primates; family Hominidae; genus Pongo; species Pongo pygmaeus. The sequence goes on along the minus strand of NC_072396.2, from coordinate 144,850,453 downwards.
AGAGCTCTTTCATTTCCTTGGTTAGATGTATTCCTAGGTAATTTTTTTATGGCTGTTGTAAATGGGATTACTTCTTGATTTGGCTGTCAGCTTGACCATTATTTGTGTATAGAAATGGTACTGATTTTTTACAATGATTTTTGTATCCTGGAACTTTACTGAAGTCGTTTATCAGTTCCAGGAGGCTTTTGGTGGACTCTTTAGGGTTTTTTAGGTATAGAATCATATTGTCTGTGTAGAGAGATAGCTTGACTTCTCTTCCTATTTGGATGCCTTTTCTTTCTTTCTCTTGCCTGATTGATCTGGCTAGAGCTTCCATTAATTCTGTGTTGAATGTAACAAGATAAGGATGCATATTGTAACCCACACAACAAATAAAAAATAATAATATAAAAAGCTATTATTAAAAAGCCAATGAAGAAAACAGAATAAAATACAAAAAAAAAAAAACCTCAACCCAAAAGAAGACATGAAAGAAGGATATGTATATAACAAACAATGGAGAGACCAAATAGAAAACAAAAAGAAAGTGGGTACACTTAAACACAGCCATGTCAATAATCCCACTAAATATACCTGTATTAAACACTCCAACAAAAGACAGAGGTTGATGAACTTGATTTAAAAATCAATATCCAATTATATGCTCTTAATAAATAATGCACTTAAAATACAAGACACAGCTAGGTTGAAAGTACTAGGATGGAGGAAATATACAATGCAAACAATAGGTGAGTATGCAAGAAATAACAGAACTTCAAAACACATGAAGCAAAATTTTACAAAGTTAAAAAGAGAAATAGATAAATCCATAATCACAGCTGTAAATTTAAACTCTCCTCTATTAATTATTGGCAAATGAAGCAGACAAATAAATTAGTAAGGATATACAGTATTTGAAAATTCCTATCAACCAAATTTGACCTACACCAAGATAAACCAAATTCTGGGCCACAAAATGAGTTTCTATATATTTTAAAATATTTAAATCATAAAATATGTTCTCTGACCACAAAGAAATTAAATTAGAAACCAATAGCAAAAACATATCTAGAAGATCCCTAATACTTGGAAATTAGGGACATTCTTCTAAACAACTCATGGTTTAAAAAGAAATTAGAAGTGAAATTAAAGATATATCAAACTGCATAAGAAAACACAATATATCAAATTTTGTGAGATGCAGCTTAAGCAGTCCCAAGTGGAAAATTTATAGCTTTATTTTTATATTAGAAAAGAAGAATGGTTTGAAGTGAATAATATAAGATTTCACCTTAAGGGGCTATAAATTACATTCAAATTGAATAGAAAAAATAAAATAGTAAAGATAAGGAACAGAAATAATTGAAATACAAAAAGCCAAAATGATAAACAGAAATCAAGAAAGCTGAAGATAGGTTTTAAAAGAATACAATTCATAAAAGCCTAGCTAAGAGTAATCAAGAAAAAAAACACAAAACATAAGTTACCAATTTCAGAAATTATAGAGGTTGCAACACTACACATGCTACATGCATTTCAAAAATATGAAGGGAATATTATGCACAACTTTATGCCAACGAATTTGACAATTTAGATGAAATGGAAAAAGCCTTTGAAAAACAATTTTCCAAACTAACATTAGACTAGACTTTTTGAATAGTGTAAATACCAAAGTTAATTCAAAACAAAAAAGCTTCTCAAAAGGAAAGTTTCAGGAATGGATGTCTTCACGGATGACTATTACCAAATACTTAAGGAGGAAACAACATCAAGTTTAAACAAATTGAACATTACAAAACATTGCAGAGATAAATTAAACACCTAAATAAATGAAGAGATATACGTTCACAAATTGAAGGTCTCAAAGTTGTTAAGATTTCAATTCTCCCTATATTGATTTATAAATTCAACACCATCACAATGAAATCATAACAGGCTTTGACATTAATAGAAAAGCTGATTCTAAAATTTTTAAGAATGTAGGGAGTGTAAATTAGTTCAACAATTGTGGAAGACAGTGTGGCAATTCCTCAAGGATGTAGAACTAGAAATACCATTTGACCCAGCCATCCCATTACTGGGTATATACCCAAAGGATTATGAATCATGCTACTATAAAGACACATGCAAACGTATGTTTATTGCGGCACTATTCACAATAGCAAAGACTTGGAACCAACCCGAATGTCCATCAATGATAGACTGGATTAAGAAAATGTAGCACATATACACCATGGAATACTATGCAGCCATAAAAAAGGATGAGTTCATGTCCTTTGCAGGGACATGGATGAAGCTGGAAACCATCATTCTGAGCAAACTATCACAAGGACAGAAAACCAAACACCGCATGTTCTCACTCATAGGTGGGAATTGAACAATGAGAACACTTGGACACAGGGTGGGGAGCATCACACACTGGGGCCTGTCGGGGGGTCGGGGGCTAGGGGAAGAATAGCATTAGGGGAAATACCTAATGTAAATGACGAGTTAATGGGTGCAGCAAACCAACATGGCACATGTATACCTATGTATCAAACCTCCACGTTGTACACTTGTACCCCTAGAACTTAAAAGCATAATAATAATAAAAAAGAATGTATGAGGGACCTAGAATAGCTGAAGTGATCTTGTAAAAGGAGAGCACAGTTGGATGAGCTGTGTTACCTAATTTTATGTCTTAGCATAAAATTGTGACATGACATGAAATTAATCATGACAATGTGGTTTTGGCATAAGGATAGGCAAATAGATCAATGGAACAGAATAGATGAGGAGTTGGCAATCTCTTTTTCTAAAAGGACAGATAGCAAATACTTTATGTGGTGCAGGCTATACAATCTCTGTCACAACTACTCTGTTGTAGTGTGAAAGCAGCCATAGCTGATAGTTAAATTAGTGTATCTGTGTTCTAACAAAGTTTTATGAACACTGAAATTTCAATTTCACATAAATTTTACATCATAAAATATTCTTTTGCTTTTTTTCTCAACCATTTAGAAATGTAAACCAAAAAAAAAAAAACAAAAAAAAGACCCAAAAACACCTGTCTTAGTTTACAAACCATACCAAAACAGATACAAATGGAAATTTGTTTGAGGGAAGTGGAATGATTCATATTTTGACTGAGAATTAAATAAGGCCACTGTACCTTGGAGGGATTTTAGATAAGACATCCAAAATAGTAGGTCATGGTAAAGGGTGGGAGAGAACAGAATGAACCGCTGAATGGGGGTGGCTGTAGGGAATGCCTTTAAGGAGACACCTTCTCCCTGCTATGTGACCCACCAGAATTGAACATGGGGAAATGATGAGGGTAGCAGGTCATTTTGAAATGGACCTTCGGGTAGTATTTGGGGTGGAAAAATCCCCTTTCTCCAACCACATTTTGGCCACCCCAGCAACACCACCCCCACAGAGGTATCAGCGCTTTGTGATGTCCAAGCCACCTCAGGACTACCATTGGATAGGGGTGCCCCATTCTGACCAAACAAAGCTGAAGGGTGGGGCTCCTCATTACCCAGGGGTGGGTATACATAAGGAGGTCAGGAGCATGGGGTAGACCACTGGGAGGCTTAAATATGGCTAAGGAGACCCACACACCAGTGAAGCCTAAAGAAAATATGAAACAACCAATTATAAGCACGAAAAAGCCAACCCCAAGAACCAAAGAGAAGAAGGAAAAGAAGAACTCTTCTCAACAAAAGACCAACAAAAATGGCAAGGTCAGATGATCCTATCCTTGTTCCTTCTTTTCTTTCCCCTCTATTCTCTCAAGACCCCTATCCTGTCCTTGCCTAGCACAACCCCCTTCCTCAGTCTGCACTCCTATTCATAAAGCTCCCCTTCCTATACAACCTCTTTCTCTTCCCCTAAACCAATGTCCTTCTGGCTCACTGTGTTGTCCTTCTAGGTGGAGAAGAAAATCATAAAGGTAAAAAAACCCCTTCAAAGGAATTCAAGAAAAAAAACTCAATCACCTCCTTCCTGCTCCAAAAAGCCTAGGATAACAATGAGACCAACAATATTTGTGTGTCACCACAAGCAGAATAAGACACAACAAAAAAATCAGAAGAGCAAGCACAAAAGACAACAGAAAATAAAAATCAGAAGAGCAAGCCCAGAAGCCGCTGGCAAAAGCAAACCATCCCAAGTAACCATCTCTGCTGCCAGTAAATGCAGAGCGTGGATCAGAAACGTACAACTAGCAACAGCAACTCTGGGGAATCACCAATCACATAAAGGCCAAATCTGAGACCAACAGTGTTCCACCCATGCTGATGAACGCAATAAAATCAGCACAATGTAAAAGGATGATGTGGATGTTTGTCTGTAGTGGGGAGGGGGTTAAGAAAGAAAAACTGCTAAGAGGGAGAGAGGCAGGGTCCTGTATGGTTGGGGGCCAGACCAACAGGTATACAGTTAGCTATCGGGGGATAAGGAGTGAGTGAGGACTAAGAAGTGAAGACAAATCAACACTTTACCCCACAGACAAGAAGAAAAAGGGCTTTGGTGTTTCTACATGTACTTAGGGTAGGTGTGGGTAGCAACATCAAGGTCTAAATTCCCAGAACCCAGTTAGGAGGAGGGTTTTATGTGTGATGTGTGTGGCAATAACACACCCCACAAAAAGACAATAAAACCACCTCCAGGTCATCCGTGTCATAGTGGTGTATGTCGTAACCCACACTATCCTATAAGCAAGTAAAGGCCCTCAGGAGGACCCAAAACTCATCCTATCAAGAGTCACTCTCTTGCGATAGTTTACTGAGAATGATGATTTCCATCAAGAACAAAAAACCAAACACCGCATATTCTCACTCATAGGTGGGAATTGAACAATGAGAACACATGGACACAGGAAGGGGATCATCACACTCTGGGGACTGTTGTGTGGGATCATCACACTCTGGGGACTGGGGAGGGGGGAGGGATAGCATTGGGAGATATACCTAATGCTAGATGACGAGTTAGTGGGTGCAGTGCACCAGCATGGCACATGTATACATATGTAACTAACCTGCACATTGCGCACATGTACCCTAAAACCTAAAGTATAATAATAATAAATAAATAAAAGAAAAAAAAAAGAAGAAAAAAAAAAAAAAAGAAAGAAAGTGTCACTCTCAGCACCCTGAAAGACAAATAGTGAAGTTTGGAGGCCACAAACCCAGCACTAATTAGGTCACTTTCTTGTTAAGTAGCTTAGGATGGAGCAGTGGCCTACCAAGCGTGGGGGCAGTGGCAGAGGTCTGCCCACTTGCTGGCCATAAAGAAAAACATTGTCTGCAGAGAATTTTAATATAAGAATAATAAAACCCAGTAAAAGTCAGTCTTTTACTTATTAGCACCAGATACAAGTTTTCAATTTTTCCCTACCCAAATCCTCTTCTGGTCTGAGTTGTGAAAGATTGCTGTGGTTAAATTTAAGCTTGAATAAAATCAATGTAAGGTGCAAATTAGCTGATTTTTAATATTTATGTTTTAATAATCATTTTATTCTACAGGGAAGTTAATTTGGATAAATCCTTATTAAATAGTTGATGCAAGACATAGGCTGTTCCTTTCTAAAGTAAGCTCTTAACAATTTGGAATTGTTTTGATGCAGCACAGGCAAGCCCCACACTTGGGGCTTAGGTGGGAGGGTTCTTGGCTTCACTCAGGAAAGAATTCAAAGGCAAGCCAGTGGTGTTAAACAGCAACTTTAATTGAAGCAGAAGTGTAGAGAGCAGCAGAGGTACTGCTCCTGCTCCTTGCAGAGCAGGGCTGCCCCATACGCAGTGTCCCCAGAATAGCAGCTCAGAGGCAGTTCTACACTCATGTTGATTCCCACTTTTAATTATATTCAAATTAAGGAGCAATTTATGCAGAAATTTCTAGGATGAGGGTGGTAACTTCCAGGTTGTCAGGTCATTGCCATGGAAAGGGGCAGTAACTCCTGGGTGTTGCCATGGCAATGGTAAATTGACATGACATATTGCTAGACAAGGCTTAAGGAAAGCTAGCTGCTTCTGCCCTAGACCTGGTTTAGCTAGTCCTCAATCCGTTCTGCTGTCCAAGCCCCGCCTCTGGAGTCAAGTCCTGCCTCCTACCTCAGTTTGAGCTTGCTTTGAGCATACTTCCAGACTGCAGTCCCTGTGGTAATATATGATACATATGTCTACACTTTAAAAGTACACGAAATTAAAAATTATAACGTGATTATAAAGACAAAGAACAACCAGAGTTACCTCAGCTCTGTGATTCTGTGTAATCACTTGCTTTTATTGGTGTCTAAATCAGTGAAACGAAGTGTTAAATTTAAGGAGTAAAATTTGGGGGGATAAAGACATTTTTATTACATTTGAAAATAAAATATTTTACTGAATTTGAACAATATACTCAAGCATGAAATGTATTCTTTAATTGCTCATTAATACTACATAAAAATCAAAATGCTAAAATTTTATATCAGTTGCATATTTCAGTAGTTGCCTACATTTTACTTTTGCTTAGTTTTCTTAAAGTTGTCTTATGATTTTTACTATGACAACTATATGCAAAATGTTTTATAGAGAAAATTTACACTTTATTTTCTTTCTGGTTATAATTATTTGTGTTAATTCATGTGTATTACTAAAAACATATTCTGTTGAGGTAGCGGCGTTAAAAATATACCTCACAACTCAGTGTATATACTAAAAATCATTCAATTATGCACATTTATTAAATGGTTTATTGTACTTTAAATGAATGAATTGTACAGCATGTAATTATAGCTCAATTAAACTGGCTGTGTGTGTGTGTGTGTGTGTGTGTGTGTGTGTGTATCCAGGTGATTGTGTCATGGAGGGAAACTTTTTTTTATGTAAAATCTTTCATAATTTGGCCCCAGTCTCTGGTATTTTTGTTTTTCTTTTTTCTTTTTGTTTTAAACAGTCTATTGAAGAATAATTAACCTACAGTAAACTGCATGTTTAAAGTATGCAATTTGATAAGTTTCCACATACATATACATCTGGTAAACCAACACCTCAATTAAAATAGTGAACATATTCATTTATAATCTCCTAAAATTTTCTCAGGCCTCTTGATAATCTCTCCTTCCCATGTTTCCTGCATCCCACTTCCCAAGCAACTGCTAACCTGCTTTCTGTCACTAAAGGTTAGTTTATATTTTCTAGATTTTTATATAAAGGGAATTATAGAGTAAGTAGTCTTTCATGTCTACCTTCTTTCACTGAGCATAATGATACTGAGAATCATCCATGTTGTTGTGTATATCAATAGTTCATTCATTTTTATTGCTGAGTAGTATTCCACATTTTTATCCATATACCACTATTTTTTATATATTCATCTATTGATAGACATTGAAGTTGCTTCCAGTTTTTAGCTATTACAAAGAAAGCTTCTGTAAACATTATGTACAAGTTTTTATATGAACTTGTGCTTTCTTCTCCTTTGGGTAAATACCTAGAAGTGGAATAACTGGAACGCATGTAGGAGTATGTTTAATTCTTTTTAAGAAACAGCCAAACTATTTTTCAAAGTGATTATTCCAACAGTGCGTGATAGTCCCAGTTTACTCTATATTTTCACTGACACTTTATATTGCCTTTTATGTTTAGCTTTGTATTGTAATGTCTGTGTCACTGTGTCCCACGTGGTTTTAACTAATATTTCTGTATGATGAGCATCTCTTCGTGTCCCCATACATATATATATACACATATATATATATATACGTATGTGTATATATATATGTATGGGGACATGACGAGATGTTCATATATATGAGCATATATATACATATGTGTGTGTATATATACTGTATATATACATACATATACACACATACTTTTGTGAAGTTTCTCACAAAATGTTTTGCCCTTTTAATTAAATTGGCTCATTTGTTTTCTTTTTAGTTTCAAGAGTCCCCTATATATTCGGCTGTACATTTTTTATTGAATATGTGACTTGCACATATTTTGTCCTAGGCTGTAGCTTTTCATTCTTCTATCAGTGTCTTTCTCATTTCCAACATTTTTAACTTTGATGAAGTCTAATATATCATGTTTTCTTTTATGAATAATACTAGAGGTTCTCTGAACTTTTATAATCTTTAAGTGTATATCTTTCGCCAAATTTGGAAAATGTTTAGTCACTATTTCTTCAATATATTTTCTGCCCTACACTATTTCTCCTCTCCTTCTGGAATCTGATTATGTATATGTTAAACTTTTAGATATTGTTCCATAGATTCCTGAAGCCCTGTTTTTTTTTTGTTTGTTTGTTTTGTTTTGTTTTTTTTTATGGAGTCTCACTCTGTCGCCCAGGCTGGAGTGCAGTGGCGCAATCTTGGCTCACTGCAACCTCCACCTGCTGGGTTCAAGCAATTCTCCAGCCTCAGCCTCCCAAGTAGCTGGGACTACAGGCATGTACCACCATGCCCAGCTAATTTTTTGTATTTTTAGTAGAGACGGGGTTTCACCATGCTGGCCAGGCTGGTCTTGAACTCCTGACCTCGTGATCTGCCCGTCTCGGCCTCCTAAAGTGCTGGGATTACAGGCATGAGCCACCATGCCTGGCCGCCCTGTTCATTTTTTAAAATATTTTTTCTCCCTTTTGTTCAGATTGAATTGTTTCTATTGATTTTTCTTCAAGATCACTGATTCTTACATTTGTCATCTCCATTCTACTTTTGAGTTCATTCAATGAGTTTTTTATATTAGTTATTGCAGTTTTAAGATCTCAAGTTTTCATTTATTTTTTCTTTATATCTTTTATTTCTTTGAGGACATTTTTTATATTTCTATTTACTTCAAAAACATTTACCCTTACTTGATAGAGCATTTGATAGCTACGTTAAAGTCTTTGTCATATAATTTCAACAACTGCATCATATTGGCATTTGGCATATGTTTATTTTTTATGGACATGGACAATTTTTTCTGATTCTTAATATACTGAGTAATTTTGGATTCTCTACTCGACATTTATCTCAGTTGGTCTTTCTATTTTGAAGAGAGATGTGCTAAGATCTCTTGCTATAATTGTGGATTTGTTTAATTCTCTCTGTATATCTGTTAGGTTTTGTTTGTATATTTCAAAGTTAGGGGCATACAAGTCCATGGTTATTACACCTAGTTGATGTATTTTTATGCAATGTTTCTCTTTATTAATGATTTTCTCTCAAATTCTACTTTGATGTATTATTACCTCACTAATCTTTTTTTGGTTAGAATTCACATAGCATTTATTTGCTCTATTTCATTAACTTCAATGTTCTGTTGGTTTGGTTTTAGGTGTATATCTTACAAACAGCATATAATTGGACTTTGTTTCATAATTTGGTAATCTTTCCTTCTATATAGCTGAATTTAATCTATTCACATTTATAACGATTGCTGACATTTTTAGAAATTTTCTCTCATTTTATGATTTTTGTATAACATCATTTTCTGTTTCATTTTTTCTCTTGACTTTCAGTTTGATTTATAAAGTTTTCTATATTTTTTCTCTACATATTTTGAAGCTATAGATAATATTTCTAGTTTTTACTGGTTATTTTTAATATTTTAAGGATATATAAAATTGTACTAATTTTTTGTCTGTAATACTCTTCACCACTTCTGTCATAAGGATATATAAAATTTTTCTAACACAACCTAAAATTATTATAATTTTCATTCACCTACTGAATATGACATAGAACTTAGCACATTATAACCTCAAACTAAATACTCTAATATTTTTCATTTTACCTTGAGCATTAATTTTATATTTTCTTAAACATCAAAAAGTAATTCTTACATTCAATTAATTAAATATATAACTATATAATCTATTTTTGGTTTTTTTAACTTTTAGTTTCAGGGGTACATGTGAATGTTTGTTATATGGATAAATTACATGTTGCAGGCGTTTGGTGTAGAGATTATTTCATCCCCCAGGTAATAAACATGGTACCTGACAGGTAGTTTTTTTATTCTCACCCTCCTCCTACCCTTCACCCTCAAGTAGGACCTGGTGTCTGTTATTCCCTTCTTTGTACTGATTGATACTCAATACTGATTATTAGGTATCCATGTTGTATTAGTCCGTTCTTGCACTGCTATAAAGAAATGCCTGAGACTAAGTAATCCATTTTTTTTTTTTAAAAAAAAGGTATAATTGGCTCATAGTTCCACAGGATGTGTAGGCAGTATGGCTGGGGGGGCCTCAGGAAACTTTCAATCATGGTGGAAGGTGAAGGGGAAGCAAGCAGGTCTTACATGGCCGGAGCAGGAGGAAGAGAGCAAAGGGGGAGGTGCTACACACTTTTAAACAATCAGATCTCGTGAGAACTCAGTCACTAACATGAGAACAGCAAAACAGAAATCTGCCCCCATGATCCAATCACCTCACACCAGGCCCCTCCTCCAACATTCAAATTACAATTCAACATGAGATTTGGGTGGGGACACAGATCTAAACCAGGTCACATGTGTACTCAATGTGTAGCTCCCACTTATAAGTGAGAACATGTGGTGTTTGATTTTCTGTTCTTGCATTAGTTCACTTAGGATAATGGCTTCCAAATCCATCCATGTTGCTACAAAGGATAGTATCTCATTATTTTTTATAGCTGCATAGTATTTCATGGTGTATATGTACCACATTTTCTTTATCCAGTCTACCTTTGATGGGCATTTAGGTTGATTCCATGTCTATGCTGTTTTAACCTGTTCTTGTATTCTACACTCGCCCTTTCTTCTTATTAAGTATATAGTTTAAGAGTTCCTTTAGTGACCCTCTCTGACCTGTAAAAGAGCAGGCTGAGCATGTGTAAAAATACTTTCATCTACCCTCACTCTTGAAATTATTTTTATCTAGCACTTTAAGATAATACTATTTTTTACTGATGATAAATACACTGAGAGTCTAATTGATTCCTTCATAGGTAATCAATGTTTTCTGGTAGTTTTAAAGATAGTATCTTAATCCTTAACGTTCTGCAGTTTTATTATGATGTATCTAGCTGTATATTTTCATTTATCCTGTTCAAATCTCATGTACACTACAGAACTGAGAACTCAAGCATTCAATTCTGGATGTTTTTTCTTTTTTTTTTTTTTTTTTTTTATCTTATGTTCTCACTGAAACACATGTTTAATATTGTCAGTTCAGACTTTGAGACTGCTTTTATACATCTCGAATTACCTTGAAATTATTTACCCCCATTCATAAAATGAAAATGTATATGAATATGACCTAAAAATTAATTTTTTTTCTTTTATTATTATTATTATTATACTTTAGGCTGTATGGTACATGTGCGCAACGTGCAGGTAAGTTACATATGTATACATGTGCCATGCTGGTGCGCTGCACCCACCAACTCGTCATCTAGCATTAGGTATATCTCCCAATGCTATCCCTCCCCCCTCCCCCCACCCCACAACAGTCCCCAGAGTGTGATGTTCCCCTTCCTGTGTCCATGTGTTCTCACTGTTCAATTCCCACCTATGAGTGAGAATATGCGGTGTTTGGTTTTTTGTTCTTGCGATAGTTTACTGAGAATGATGATTTCCAATTTCATCCATGTCCCTACAAAGGACATGAACTCATCATTTTTTATGGCTGCATAGTATTCCATGGTGTATATGTGCCACATTTTCTTAATCCAGTCTATCATTGTTGGACATTTGGGTTGGTTCCAAGTCTTTGCTATTGTGAATAATGCTGCAATAAACATACGTGTGCATGTGTCTTTATAGCAGCATGATTTATAGTCCTTTGGGTATATACCCAGTAATGGGATGGCTAGGTCAAATGGAATTTCTAGTTCTAGATCCCTGAGGAATCGCCACACTGACTTCCACAAGGGTTGAACTAGTTTACAGTCCCACCAACAGTGTAAAAGTGTTCCTATTTCTCCACATCCTCTCCAGCACCTGTTGTTTCCTGACTTTTTAATGATTGCCATTCTAACTGGTGTGAGATGGTATCTCATTGTGGTTTTGATTTGCATTTCTCTGATGGCCAGTGATGGTGAGCATTTTTTCATGTGTTTTTTGGCTGCATAAATGTCTTCTTTTGAGAAGTGTCTGTTCATGTCCTTCGCCCACTTTTTGATGGGGTTGTTTGTTTTTTTCTTGTAAATTTGTTGGAGTTCATTGTAGATTCTGGATATTAGCCCTTTGTCAGATGAGTAGGTTGCAAAAATTTTCTCCCATTTTGTAGGTTGCCTGTTCACTCTGATGGTAGTTTCCTTTGCTGTGCAGAAGCTCTTTAGTTTAATGAGATCCCATTTGTCAATTTTGGCTTTTGTTGCCATTGCTTTTGGTGTTTTAGACATGAAGTCCTTGCCCATGCCTATGTCCTGAATGGTAACGCCTAGGTTTTCTTCTAGGGTTTTTATGGTTTGAGGTCTAACATTTAAGTCTTTAATCCATCTTGAATTGATTTTTGTATAAGGTGTAAGGAAGGGATGCAGTTTCAGCTTTCTACATATGGCTAGCCAGTTTTCCCAGCACCATTTATTAAATAGGGAATCCTTTCCCCATTTCTTGTTTTTCTCAGGTTTGTCAAAGATCAGATAGTTGTAGATATGTGGCATTATTTCTGAGGGCTCTGTTGTGTTCCATTGATCCACATCTCTGTTTTGGTACCAGTACCATGCTGTTTTGGTTACTGTAGCCTTGTAGTATAGTTTGAAGTCAGGTAGTGTGATGCCTCCAGCTTTGCTCTTTTGGCTTAGGATTGACTTGGCGATGCGGGCTCTTTTTTGGTTCCATATGAACTTTAAAGTAGTTTTTTCCAATTCTGTGAAGAAAGTCATTGGTAACTTGATGGGGATGGCATTGAATCTGTAAATTACCTTGGGAAGGATGGCCATTTTCATGATATTGATTCTTCCTACCCATGAGCATGGAATGTTCTTCCATTTGTTTGTATCCTCTTTTATTTCCTTGAGCAGTGGTTTGTAGTTCTCCTTGAAGAGGTCCTTCACATACCTTGTAAGTTGGATTCCTAGGTATTTTATTCTCTTTGAAGCAATTGTGAATGGGAGTTCACTCATGATTTGGCTCTCTGTTTGTCTGTTATTGATGTATAAGAATGCTTGTGATTTTTGTACATTGATTTTGTATCCTGAGACTTTGCTGAAGTTGCTTATCAGCTTAAGGAGATTTTGGGCTGAGACAATGGGGTTTTCTAGATATACTATCATGTCATCTGCAAACAGGGACAATTTGACTTCCTCTTTTCCTAATTGAATACCCTTGATTTCCTTCTCTTGCCTAATTGCCCTGGCCAGAACTTCCAACACTATGTTGAATAGAAGTGGTGAGAGAGGGCATCCCTGTCTTGTGCCAGTTTTCAAAGGGAATGCTTCCAGTTTTTGCCCATTCAGTATGATATTGGCTGTGGGTTTGTCATAAATAGCTCTTATTATTTTGAGATACGTCGCATCAATACCTAATTTATTGAGAGTTTTTAGCATGAAGGGTTGTTGAATTTTGTCAAAGGCCTTTTCTGCATCTATTGAGATAATCATGTGGTTTTTGTCTTTGGTTCTGTTTATATGCTGGATTACATTTATTGATTTGCGTATATTGAACCAGCCTTGCATCCCAGGGATGAAGCCCACTTGATCATGGTGGATAAGCTTTTTGATGTGCTGCTGGATTCTGTTTGCCAGTATTTTATTGAGGATTTTTGCATCAATGTTCATCAAGGATATTGGTCTAAAATTCTCTTTTTCTGTTGTGTCTCTGCCAGGCTTTGGTATCAGGATGATGCTGGCCTCATCAAATGAGTTAGGGAGGATTCCCTCTTTTTCTATTGATTGGAATAGTTTCAGAAGGAATGGTACCAGCTCCTCCTTGTACCTCTGGTAGAATTCGGCTGTGAACCCCTCTGGTCCTGGACTTTTTTTGGTGGGTAAGCTATTGATTATTGCTACAATTTCAGCTCCTGTTATTGGTCTATTCAGAGATTCAACTTCTTCCTGGTTTAGTCTTGGGAGGGTGTATGTGTTGAGGAATTTATCCATTTCTTCTAGATTTTCTAGTTTATTTGCGTAGAGGTGTTTGTAATATTCTCTGATGGTAGTTTGTATTTCTGTGGGATCGGTGGTGATATCCCCTTTATCATTTTTTATTGCATCTATTTGATTCTTCTCTCTTTTTTTCTTTATTAATCTTGCTAGCGGTCTATCAATCTTGTTGATCCTTTCAAAAAACCAGCTCCTGGATTCATTGATTTTTTGAAGGGTTTTTTGTGTCTCTATTTCCTTCAGTTCTGCTCTGATTTTAGTTATTTCTTGCCTTCTGCTAGCTTTTGAATGTGTTTGCTCTTGCTTTTCTAGTTCTTTTAATTGTGATGTTAGGGTGTCAATTTTGGATCTTTCCTGCTTTCTCTTGTGGGCATTTAGTGCTATAAATTTCCCTCTACACACTGCTTTGAATGCATCCCAGAGATTCTGGTATGTTGTGTCTTGGTTCTCGTTGGTTTCAAAGAACATCTTTATTTCTGCCTTCATTTCGTTATGTACCCAGTACTCATTCAGGAGCAGGTTGTTCAGTTTCCATGTAGTTGAGCGGTTCTGAGTGAGATTCTTAATCCTGAGTTCTAGCTTGATTGCACTGTGATCTGAGAGATAGTTTGTTATAATTTCTGTTCTTTTACATTTATTGAGGAGAGCTTTACTTCCAAGTATATGGTCAATTTTGGAATAGGTGTGGTGTGGTGCTGAAAAAAATGTATATTCTGTTGATTTGGGGTGGAGAGTTCTGTAGATGTCTATTAGGTCCGCTTGGTGCAGAGCTGAGTTCAATTCCTGGGTATCCTTGTTGACTTTCTGTCTCGTTGATCTGTCTAATGTTGACAGTGGGGTGTTAAAGTCTCCCATTATTAATGTGTGGGAGTCTAAGTCTCTTTCTAGGTCACTCAGGACTTGCTTTATGAATCTGGGTGCTCCTGTATTGGGTGCATATATATTTAGGATAGTTAGCTCTTCTTGTTGAATTAATCCCTTTACCATTATGTAATGGCCTTCTTTGTCTCTTTTGATCTTTGTTGGCTTAAAGTCTGTTTTATCAGAGACTAGGATTGCAACCCCTGCCTTTTTTTGTTTTCCATTTGCTTGGTAGATCTTCCTCCATCCTTTTATTCTGAGCCTATGTGTGTCTCTGCACGTGAGATGGGTTTCCTGAATACAGCACACTGATGGGTCTTGAGTCTTTATCCAATTTGCCAGTCTGTGTCTTTTAATTGGAGCATTTAGTCCATTTACATTTAAAGTTAATATTGTTATGTGTGAATCTGATCCTGTCATTATGATGTTAGCTGGTTATTTTGCTCGTTAGTTGATGCAGTCTCTTCCTAGTCTCGATAGTCTTTACATTTCGGTATGATTTTGCAGTGGCTGGTACCGGTTGTGCCTTTCCATGTTTAGCACTTCCTTCAGGAGCTCTTTTAGGGCAGGCCTGGTGGTGACAAAATCTCTCAGCATTTGCTTGTCTGTAAAGTATTTTATTTCTCCTTCACTTATGAAGCTTAGTTTGGCAGGATATGAAATTCTGGGTTGAAAATTCTTTTCTTTAAGAATGTTGAATATTGGCCCCCACTCTCTTCTGGCTTGTAGGGTTTCTGCCGAGAGATCCGCTGTTAGTCTGATGGGCTTCCCTTTGATGGTAACCCGACCTTTCTCTCTGGCTGCCCTTAACAGTTTTTCCTTCATTTCAACTTTGGTGAATCTGACAATTATGTGTCTTGGAGTTGCTCTTCTCGAGGAGTATCTTTGTGGCGTTCTCTGTATTTCCTGAATCTGAATGTTGGCCTGCCTTGCTAGACTGGGGAAGTTCTCCTGGATAATATCCTGCAGAGTGTTTTCCAACTTGTTTCCATTCTCCCCGTCACTTTCAGGTACACCAATCAGACGTAGATTTGGTCTTTTCACATAGTCCCACATTTCTTGGAGGCTTTGCTCGTTTCTTTTTATTCTTTTTTCTCTAAACTTCCCTTCTCGCTTCATTTCATTCATTTCATCTTCCAGGGCTGATACCCTTTCTTCCATTTGATCGCATCGGCTCCTGAGGCTCCTGCATTCTTCACGTAATTCTCGAGCCTTGGTTTTCAGCTCCATCAGCTCCTTTAAGCACTTCTCTGTATTGGTTATTCTAGTTATACATTCTTCTAAATTTTTTTCAAAGTTTTCAACTTCTTTGCCTTTGGTTTGAATATCCTCCCATAGCTCGGAGTAATTTGATCATCTGAAGCCTTCTTCTCTCAGTTCGTCAAAGTCATTCTCCGTCCAGCTTTGTTCCGTTGCTGGTGAGGAACTGCATTCCTTTGGAGGAGGAGAGGTACTCTGCTTTTTAGAGTTTCCAGTGTTTCTGCTCTGTTTTTTCCCCATCTTTGTGGTTTTATCTACTTTTGGTCTTTGATGATGGTGATGTACAGATGGGTTTTTGGTGTGGATGTCCTTTCTGTTAGTTTTCCTTCTAACAGACAGGACCCTCAGCTGCAGGTCTGTTGGAGTACCTGGCCGGCCGTGTGAGGTGTCAGTCTGCCCCTGCTGGGGGGTGCCTCCCAGTTAGGCCGCTCGGGGGTCAGGGGTCAGGGACCCACTTGAGGAGGCAGTCAGCCCATTCTCAGATCTCCAGCTGCGTGCTGGGAGAACCACTGCTCTCCTCAAAGCTGTCAGACAGGGCCATTTAAGTCTGCAGAGGTTACTGCTGTCTTTTTGTTTGTCTGTGCCCTGCCCCCAGAGGTGGAGCCTACAGAGGCAGGCAGGCCTCCTTGAGCTGTGGTGGGCTCCACCCAGTTCAAGCTTCCAGGCTGCTTTGTTTACCTAAGCTAGCCTGGGCAATGGCGGGCGCCCCTCCCCCTAGCCTCGCTGCCGACTTGCTGTTTGATCTCAGACTGCTGTGCTAGCAATCGGCGAGACTCCGTGGGCATAGGACCCTCTGAGCCAGGTGCGGGCCAGAATCTCCTGGGGCACCGTTTCCTAAGCCCGTCGGAAAAGCACAGTATTCGGGTGGGAGTGGCCCGATTTTCCAGGTGCCGTCTGTCACCCCTGGAAAGGGAACTCCCTGACCCCTTGCGCTTCCCGAGTGAGGCAATGCCTCGCCCCTGCTTCGGCTGGCGCACAGTGCACTCACCCACTGACCTGTGCCCACTGTCTGGCACTCCCTAGTGAGATGAACACGGTACCTCAGATGGAAATGCAGAAATCACCCGTCTTCTGCGTCGCTCACGCTGGGAGCTGTAGACCGGAGCTGTTCCTATTCGGCCATCTTGGCTCCTCCCCCCCGTTTTTTCAGTTATTATATCAGCAAACATTACTTCTCTGTGATATTCTTCACCACTTCTGTCATTCCTATAGAATATTTGTTGAAGCCTCTCAATCCATCGCTCACATGTCTTCATTATTCTATTTTTTTTAAAATCGTTCTCTTTGCTATATTTAGAATTTCTCAGTACTCTGTCTTGCAATTTGATATGTTCTCTCTGACTACATGCAACCCAAAGTTTATGTTCTTTTAAATTTTTTATTTAAATGACTTTTTTCATGTCCAGGATTTCTAATTGGTTCTTTTATATTCATATGGTCTCATTTTTCATTCTTTTTGCTTGTTTATTTCATAATTTTCTATTTTCAATGAAAGTTGTTCATTTACCTCTTTCAGCATCCTAAACATTTTTTTTAGATGACAGATCTTTTCATAAAATCATTTCATTATGAATGAATTCATATTCTGATTGTTTATTTCCTTGGTGACCTCACTTAAGTGTAGATATTTTTCATGTGTTTTGAAATTTTGCTGTAGAAGCTCATTTTGAATAGAATACAATTTTATTTTTCTTCCACATGTTCTATTCTCCATCCTTCCTTTTTATTGTCATTTCATGTTGCTCCTACATAGTTTCTAGGACAGTTGTCCAGAACAGGTCTTATAACAGATTTTCAAAACCCCTGTTACATAGTGATATTGAAGATATAGCAGAGCCAATGGCAGCTTGGGCCAGTTCCTCACAAGAAAAGTATATCTTTGGTCTTCTATTCCCCCACCTCCCAGGCCAATTGCTTCCTATAATTTTCTAGCCCTATCAATGAGTGGTAATAGCAGATAAATTTTTCTCATCTCTAGACTCATATATACAACTACCTACCTAACTTCTCCACTTGGGTATCTAATAGGCATCTCAAACCCTATGTGCCTAAAGTTGAACTCTTGGTTTTCAGTCTCACCCCAAACTCTCCCCCAGTGTTCCTCATCTAAATAAATGGCACCACCGTATACCCAGTTGGTCAGGCCAAAAACCTTCAAGGCATCCTTAAATTTCTTTCTGTCACTATCCTATATCCAACCCATCAGCCTGAAGTGTCAGTTCATTCTTCACAAGATATCTAGAATCCAGCACTTCTTACCATTTCCATCAGTACTTCCCTGACCCAAGATACCATTATCTTTTCATTACCATTCCAAAAGCCTCCTTACTGGTCTTCATGCTTCTTCTCTTGGCCCCTTTTAATCAACATTCTACAGGACATCCAGGGAACTCACTTCATGATATAAGTCAGACTGTATCACTCTACTGCTCAAAACCCTCCAATGACATCCATTCCCATTCAGAATAATCTAAATTACTGTCATGGCCCACAAGCCCTTACCTGATCTGGTTTCTCCTTATTTCTTCAAATCATCTCCTACCACTTTCTACTAATTCCACAATGTCTGGTGGAGATTAAACATTATCATGTGTGTAGAATGTCTCCCATAGGGTTTCACACATGTACGTTGCTCAATATATGTATACTTATTATCATAGTTGTATAATGAAGAAGTTAAGAATGGGGCCTGGCCTAGAATGATGGGATTTAGGCAGAGACCGATATGAGTAATCATGAAAAGAAAAAAAAAATATGGTGATGGAGTGCTTAGAAGGGCTAAGAAGAGGAGCTCAAAGTGAAGGAAGTGAGATGCTGTGCCTTGCTGCCATTACTTTTCATTCCCTCCTGCCCACCATACACACATAACACCACAACCACTGGCCACTTTTTGTTCAATTCAGTACTCATCTGAGTCATGTGGGAAAAGTAACCATCTTCTCAAGCTTTTTGTATTAGAATTAACCACTAGCGAGCAAAAGCTTGCAGATTTGGATACATCAATTAAAAAGCTAGGTCTTTCTGCATTCCTATAAGGACCATTACAACCAACACCCAAACTAATCTGTGTCCTTCAGTTGCAGTTGTTTCAAGTAAGAGTTAAAATGTAATATTTCAAGACAAATTCCTTATGGTAGATAGATATGCCTCCCCTCTTATAGGTCTTGCTTTGGCAGAGCTGCTGAGCACTAGTTCTTTACTAACAGCTCACCGGCATTCTCAAAATCTTGCTGATTTTGGTATATAATTTACAAATCTGTAAATGCTTCAGAAGGGAGTTCTCTTGATTCTACTAAAAATAAGCATAAAATGATTCTTGCTCATTCAATACTATTAATTCCTACATAGTGATCTGTCACCAGTTCTCACAAAGGAAGGTCTACACAGAGAGCGGTTAGAGCAAAATCTATTGGTATCATCTGATGGCTCAAGTATTTTGTATTATAAATTGGTCACATGAATAAAACAAAAGATTAAACTCCTCTTTAAAAAACAGGTTTTCACTAAAGAACTTACCCATGTAAACAAATACCACCTGCTCCCCCAAAACCCATGGAAATTAAAAAAATAAAAATTAAAACAGGTTTTCAAAATATTCTTCTCAATAGTATTAGAATTTTATATCCCCCTAGAGATATAAGCACCAGAGTTAAAATGGCTCCGATATGTTTTGATTTGAAAAAAATACAATTACGCAAAGTTAACTTAAGGGGAAATCCATGCAAGCATGTTAAGAGAGGATTACTGCCGAATGTTGTGATAAAGCAGGCAGGTACCAAAATTCCTGACCCAGCTCAGCCCTAGGCTTGTCATGAAAGTAAATAATTGCACAGCCATCTTCACCTTGATGATGGAGGCTCAGATTAGAATTTTTCCAACCAAAAATGACTGGGCGCAGCTGTCCCCTATTTTGTCTAGTCAGCATTAAGCATTGCAGATAAGTGAATATTACTGCATTAATTGGAATTAATCTTTGCAGAACTTAAAGAAAAAAGGCTAAGCTCTATTTCTATGAAGATGGCAGAAAAAGGCAAGGACAAATTGGGACCACTTTCAAGGCCAAAATCTGAGAGCTTGTGGAGAAAGGGTAGGATCTATATTTTTAATTAATAGCTTTTAGGCAAAGGCCTCTCAAAGACCTTGCATAGGAGAGGGTGGTATTTGGGGTTCACTACTGAGGTCAGTAAGTAATTGGGTTTTTTGTTGTTGTTTGTCTATTAACTAGGTGTGTAGCAGGACATAATGAGGAGGGAAAATGGAATATCATCCAACAAATTCCCTTTCCTTTGAGACTAACTTTAATTTCCCATTGCCTCTACTTATATTGAAAGTCCCAATTATCCAACTAAATTCCAGTTAAGCAGTGCCAAAACAACCCTCCAGCTCAGTTATCTAAATATAGTAAATATTCAATAGAAAGTAATATAATTCCTCATTTGAAGAAGTTGATTCATTAACAAATTCTACTTGTACTTGTACAGTGTATATTCACCTTCCTTTGTGAAAGATGGTGAACATATACACCCTGAGACAAGTACTGATCGTATCATAATTGGTAAGACACAGTCCTTTCACACAAGGAACCCATACTCTATTGAGGAGAGAGACAAAGTGTCATTCAAATATTCCACAGTAGTGCAGTGATAAAGAAATGTACATGTGCCATGGAAGCACAGATAAAGGTCACATAATGCAGACTAGAGATGAGAGGGAAAGCTTCCTGGAGGAGGCAAAGCAGGGCAACAGCGTAAACAAGGGTCCAGAGGTGATAACCAGCAAGATAAGATTAAGGTGCGATTAGGGCATTTTGATTTGCTAGACTACAAAATGGAAGCAGGAAGTGGCAAGTCATTAATATATATAAAAACATTTATAAATATGTATATATACACGTCATTATATACACATAAATCTCCTGCCTCTATCAGGTGAGAAGGCCTAGAAACAATGACACCCCAGGAGCAAAGAACACTTCCTGCATGCAGATGTTGGATTCTATTACCATTCTCCAATAAAAAGAATCAGGGATCCTTGGAGAAATGGCTGATTCTAGGACTGGGGCAGGAAGTATTGAAGATGAGCATAGAGTATCCTATAGTGCCAGAAAGTAAGGAATTACTCAAAAGAAAAAAGGAAGGAAGCAAAGAGGGAAAGAAAGGGGAGGGGAGGGGAGGGGAGGAGGGGGGGAGGGGAGGGGAGGGGAGGGAAGGGAAAAGGGAGTGAGGACCAATAATGATGGGACGTGTTAAAGGGATACAAAGACAACTGAAAAAGAGCTCCCAATGGCCAAAGCTGGAATGCTTTCAGCAACAAAATAAAGTAATATCAGATTATATTCTAAAGTATAAAAAGTTATCCATGAGTCCATCCTGGTATAACTCAATGAATGAATGAATGAATAAAGAAAAAGAAATAAATATCCCAGGTGGAGAATTTCAAATAATTTATATAGATATTTCACTCTAAATGAAGTGGAATATAACTGTCTGACTCCATAAGTGTGGCCTTCATGTGGTGACTTCCTTCTGAGTAAAGTATAGAAAGGGGGAAGGAAGAGTAACTTCACAGTGGAGAAACCTGACAAACACTGTCTTAGCCAGGTTCAAGGTCAACATCAACAGTGCTCTCATATTGATAGTAGGTATCTTTGATATGATGTGATGAAAGAGCACTTTACCTCTATGGTCTTCCTCCCAGAAACCCATGTCTTAGTCCATTTTGTGTTGCTATAATAGAATACTTAAGGCTTGGTAATTTATGAAGAAAAGAAATCTATTTAGTTCACAATTCTGCAGGCTTGGAAGCTCAAGAAGCATAGTGCTGGTATCTACTCAGCTTCTGGTGAAAGTCTCATGCTACTTCCACTCATCATAGTGGAAAGCAGAAGGGGAGTGGACATGTACAAAGAGATCACATGGCAAGAGAAAAACAAGAGAGAGAGAAACCAAGGCAGCCAGAACCTTTTAACAACATGCTTTCATTGGATCTAATCCATTCCCGTGAGAGGGAGAACTCACTCACCACTATGGGAGGGCATTAATCCATTCATAAGGTACCCACCCCTATGACCAAAACACCTCCCACTGAGCCCCACCACCCAACAGTGCTACACTGGGGAATCAAATTTCAGCATGAGTTTTGGCAGGGACAAACCACATCAAAACTATGGCACCATAACTCCAGTCTAATTACGAGAAAACAATTAGATGAATCTCAGTTGAAGGACATTTTGGAAAACACCTGACCAGTGCTCCTCAAAACTGCCAAAGTCATCAAAAACAAGTGAGAAACTGTCAAAGTCAAGAAATGCCTAAGGAGGCATGATAACTAAATGGAATTTAGTATTCTGGATGACATCCCAGGTTAGAAATAAACATTTGGTAAAAACTTTAAAAATTTGAATTGTGTGCCCTTTAGTTAATAATAATATATTAATATTTGTTCATCAATTGTAACAAATGTGCTATACTAATCTAAAGTGTCAATAAGAGGGGAAACTGGTTGCAGATTATATGAAAACTCTGCAATATCTTCACAATTTTTTTATAAATCTAGAAATTTGTTATTTAATTATATTAATAGTTTATTATTAGTATCTATGTTGCTATTAATATTTCATTATTACTGTTTTAAAATTAGTTGGCTGAACTCATGTGGTGCTATATCTGGGTTCTCTATTCTGTTCCACTGATATATAAGTCTATCCCTCAGTCAACACCACACAATCTTGATAACTGTACCTATATAATAAGTTTTGAAATAGTTATTCCTTTCACTTTCTTCTTTTCAAAATTGTTTTAGCTATTCTCCTTTCCTTGCCATTTCATAAAAATCTTTTCTATATTTAAATAAAACATTGCAGGGATTTTTATAAGAATTGGGCAAATTTTTATAACAATTTGGGGAGAAATGACATCTTTACTATATAGAAACTTCCAATCCATGAACACATATTCCTCTCCATTAATTTAGATATTCTATGATTTTTTTCATTACTATTTTGTACTTTTAAACATACATGTTCTGTAAGTATTTCATTTTTTAGTAGTTTCATATGCTCTTGTACTTTTAAAATTTAACTTAAACATCTTCATTACTGGTATATACAGTATATAAAAATGCAACTTCTTTTTGTAAGTTTATTTTGTATCCTGTGACTTTCTGAACTCATTTGTTAATTTTATGCATTTTATGTAGATTCCTTTGGATTTCTTATGTAGATCATCATGTTAACTGCAAATAGAGATGGTTGATTTTTCTTTTCCACTTTGCATGTTTTATTTTTCTCTGGCATTATTGAACTGGATATGTCTTCCAGTCTTAAGCTGAATAAGAGTTGCAAGAGCAGACATTCTTGCCTTATTGCCAATCTTTGGGGGAAAACATTCCGCCTTTCACTATTAAGTATAATGTTAGCTGTAGATTTTTATAGATATCCTTTATCAAATTGAGGAAGTGGTACCCTATTTCTCGTTCGCTGAGAGATTTTATCACAAGTAAGCTGAATTCTGGGAAACTTTTGCTGCATCAGTTGATATAATCATGTAATTTTTCTTCTTTAACCTGTTGATATGATGGATTACATTAACTGATTTTTTAATGTTGAACAAGCCTTGCATCCCTGGAATAAACCCCACTTGGTAATGGTATATAATTCTTTTTATATATTTCTGAATTCTAGTCGCCAATGTTTTGTTAGGGATTTTTGCATCTATATTTAGAAGGAATCTTAGTCTGTAGACTTTTTTTTGGACTGTCTTTGCCCGGTTTTTATATCAGAGTAATACTAGTTTCATATGAGGAATTGAGAAGTGTTCTCTACTCTTCTATTTCTAAAGAAGATTGTGAAGAATTGCCATTGATTATTCTTTAAACACAAGGTAGAATTCTCAAGTGAAGCCATCTTACTCTGGAGATTTATTTGAGTTTTAAATTATGAATTCCATTTTTAAAATAATTATAGGGCTTTTCAAATTACCTATTTCATATTGGGTGGCCTGTGAAAATTTGCATTTTTCTAGGAATTAGTCCACATTATCTATGTTGTCAAAGGTATGTGTTCATACTTGTTTGTAATATTCCCTTATTATCCTTTTGATGACTGCAGGTTCTGTAGTGAAGTTCCCTATTCCATTCCTGATTCTCGTGATTTTTTTTTTTTTTTTGCCTTCTCTCTTTTTTCCTTAGTCAGTATTGCTAAAGAAACTTTATCTGTAGGGATAGAGTGGTGGAGAATCAAGAACAGAAAGCTCAGATTTTAGAGTCATATAGACTGTATAGGACAGATGTGAAGTGCCTAGCGCATAGCAGGTCTCTGATAAATGGAAACTGTTGTTATTATGAATGTCTAATGATGCTTAGATGCAACTACCCAAAAAAATAAGATAGCTCCAAAATCCTGAGCAGGCTCAGGGGGAAGGAGCCAAGGAGGTTAAGAAAGGCTGAGACACTCCTGATTTCCAGTCTCAACTCCCACCAGTTACTCACAGTATTATCTCAGACAAAGCCACTCACCTCCCCCAGCCTCAACTGGCTCATCTGCAAAATGGACACAGTAATGGTACCTACCTCTTTAGGGTTGTGGTGAAGATAAAATGAGATAACATATGCAAATCACCTGTCATTTACTGATTGCTCAATAAACTATAGTTATTTTGATTCCCCTATCAAGGTGAAACCATTTCCAGCCAAAGCATTAATATCAGTGATTTTCTTTATTTGATGAACCAATCCACATCTGATTCTCTTTATAAGTATCTCTTGGGTTAGAATTGCAACGTGTCCTTCACTGTCTCTCACAAGGAATCTTTGGCTGGAATTCTGTGCTGAGGAATTTAATCACCTCTACGAATCCATTTAAATAAGCACTTCTATCACAGTGATATTAAAGAATGCATCATGGTCTGGTCCTGTCAACACAGAAACAGAGCTGCAGGGATGAAAGCAGACTCAAGACCTGGCGATCAGTTGTTCTGAGACTTTTTTCTCCAGAAGCCCTTTACCTGCCTTATTTTGCTGAGATAGGCTAGAAAGCTTTTGGAAGCAAAGTGGCTGTGGAGGAAGAGCACTTAAGGAAAGACTTCCCATTCCTGAATGACAGAAATTCTGCCTGGGGACAAGAGACAAAAATCCAGGTTCTCAATGCACACTGCACAAATAGACTCCAGCCTCTCTTCTTGGGACCGTGATTTCTCTTGGCTAAGTGGACACTCTTGCTCCTCAGGAGGGGTTTGACCTTCTCAAGAGCTGCAAGACAGAGCTGCCCACATCCAGTTGGCCAGGTCCAAATACAGGGCACTTAGGACCTTGACTGTATTCCCAGTTCATTTTTCACTGTCTGCAGAAAGCAAATGCACACCTTTACAAAGGTCAGGCCTAGCCTTAACCTCCAGTAGCCCAAAGGTACACAGGCTAATCAAAGTCTAGTGGTACTGTAGATAAGAATCCCATGCTGAACTTAAACAGACCCATTCTGACACATCCTGGCTGTGTGACCTTTGGTAAGTCTCTCAACTTCTCTGTACTTGAATTTCTTCATTTGTAAAAGGGAAGGAGTAAGAGCGTCTTCTAATAGCTCTTAAAAGTTTAAATGAGACAATGTTTAGCAAATACTGAATGCAACAGATGTTCTCAGCAATTGGTAGCTATCGTGTTGATTATTAACCCAAGTTGTGTTAAAGTCAAATGCATAAAGCCAAAGTATTTTCTTAGTCAGGTCTCTGGCCTTGAAGGAGAATCTACTCAAGTATTTTCAGTGTTCAAAATATTTCCCAATTTGGGTCAACAAATAGCTGACAAAAAATTGAAGCGTTATCCTAATTTTGTTTTTTTACAAAAGTGAATGTGAACATGCTGGAGAAAGTATACTCTCATATATTGGTGGTAAAAATATGAATTGTTATAGTCTGCCTGGAACAGAATCTGGTATTATCTACTAAATTAAATATATAGCTACATTTCATCCTAGCAATGCCACTCTTGGGAATCTACTCCACAGAAATAAAAGCACTGGAAACGGAAGGCATGTTTGTGAGAAGGGTTATAGCTGAGTGAACTGCATATCTAAACCATGGCCTTTTATGCCAGCACTTAAAGGAATGAGGTGGTTTCTATGGTGTATTATTAAGTGAAAAAAGCAAGATGTGGTAGTATATATATGATACTTGGATGCCACTGTTGTAAAATCAAATAACCAAAACCTCCCTTTTGTATATGTAATATAATATTCTATATAATTATGCAAACATGGAGGAAGACATGAAAAGATACTTACCAGGTTATTCACATTGGTTACCTTTTGGGAGCAATATAAAGGGTAGGAAAAAAAGGCTTCACATTTTTTTTAAAAAGGTATCCACAGTGAAAACTTGTATTCTGTAGTACTCTTTAGGTAAAATAGCGGGTATGTGCACACAGGCACACATGCACAGGAAGATGTGAGAAAGGATGGTTGCCAAGATGTTACTGGTGTATATTTCAAGAAAGTGAAAAATAGGAAAATATTGATTTACTTATTAGTTTACTGATTTATATATTCATTTATTTCACACAAACAGAACCTGCAAACTTTCCTTAGTGTAAATTTTCCCTTAAGAACTGACAATAGCAGTCCTTTTAGGAAGGAAACTGGACTGGCAGTGGATGGAAGAAAAATGCACTTTTCACTGTCCTTTGTTGCTTTTGAATTTCACACAATATGCATGTGCTACTGACTCAAAATAAGAAATAAAACTCAATTTGTGTTGTATCCCAAGAACCACAGACTCTCTTAGAGGCCAATGATTTACCATCAGTTTTTTCAGTGGGCATCACCAGCCTGCTCTTGTTCCTTTAGCACATCCTTTTCTTTTCCACTGTAGGGCCTGGGTTCCTGCAGTCCACTCTGTCCAGATAACTTCCTTCATACATGGAGGGAGGAAAGGAAAGATATTTAGTTGCCTTGTTACCTGCCCTTTTGATCTTGGCTCGAACATTATTTCCTCACCCATGCAACTAAAATAAATCTGCTGTTCTGTCTCCCAGTTGTGCATTGTATATGTATGATTTGGTTTGGCTCTGTGTCCCTACCTAAATCTCATCTTGAATTGTACTCCCATAATTCCCATGTATTGTGGGAGGGACCCAGTGGGAGATAACTGAATCATGGGGGCGGTTTCCCTCATACTGTTCTCCTGGTAGTGAATAAGTCTCATAAGATCTGATGGTTTGATAAGAGGAAATTTGTTTCACTCGGCCCTCATTCTGTCTTGCCACCACCATGTAAAAAGTGCCTTTTGCCTTCCACCATGATTGTTAGGTCTCACCAGACATGTGGAGCTGTAAGTCCAATAAACCCCTTTCTTTGTAAGACACACCCAGTCTCGGGTACGTCTTTATCAGCCCTGTGAAAATGAACGAATACAAAGTATTTTTTAATAAAGTTCTACTGACAATGCTCAATGCTCACATGATTTCTCTCACTCTAGATCATATGTGTGCAGTTTCACCTATAAGTGCATTGCCTTTTGCCTTGGGGTGGACTTAGGAAAGCTCAATTCTGATTGGTTTCAGAAGAACCATACAAAAGCCCAGAAGCTTCACAAGCAGCTATGCCATTCATCCCCTCATTTAGCAGAAATGTAATAAGCATCTAGAAGGGCCCTGGCTTTGTGCTGAGTCTTAGAACAAGAGTGAGCACAAATTAAGTTACTCCCTGATCTCATGGTGGTCACAGTACAGTGGGAGAGACAGGCATTAAAATTAGATAACAAGTGAATAAATAAAATAATTATAAGTTGTTCAACTGCAAAGAGAAAGGAGTGCAGGCCGGGCGCAGTGGCTCATGCCTGTAATCCCAGCACTTTGGGAGGCTGAGGCGGGCGGATCACGAGGTCAAGAGGTCGAGACCATCCTGACCAACATGATGAAACCCCATCTCTACTAAAAAATACAAAAATTAGCTGGGCGTGATGGCGTGCACCTCTAGTCCCAGCTTCTCGGGAGGCTGAGGCAGGAGAATCACTTGAACCCGGGAGGCGGAGGTTGCAGTGAGCTGAGATCATGCCACTGCACTCCAGCCTGGCTACAGAGCGAGACTCCATCTCAAAAAAAAAAAAAAAGAAAAGAAAAGAAAAGGGAGTGCAGGGAGCTATCACAGCAATATACTAAAATATGTCTTGCTCATATGTGTGCTATATTTTTAATGTAGATAGATATAGCTATGATTGATTCATTTAAAGTGCAGTTGAATTCATAGGTTTATTTGCCCATGTACTTTTTCCTCAGTCGCTATATTCTAATAGCACAACTATTATCAATGTGGCAGTTGGGAGGGTGGGACAGGAAGAGGTACTTCATAAAAACTGCAAACATTAAAAAGGGGTCTCTACACATGTCCATACATTGAGAGAAACCTTGGGCTTTCTAAGTGAATGTTGGATTGCTATGCCACAGACCCCAAATGGATTTGAAAATGATTGTTGATATCTAAATGTCTTTATCAAGCTCTTCCAAGATCAGCTGTTTGATTTGCTCAGTAAAAAATGATGGTTATTTTTAAAGGAATCTTCATAATCCAAAGAATTCTGAACCAACAGCCTAATAATGCTCTGGAGCCATAAGATGAATGCATTCATATTCTCTCTCTCTCTCTCTCTCTCTCTCTCTCTCTCTCTCTCTCTCTCTTTCACACACACACACACACACACACACGAGCACCTGGCAAGTATTAGTAAGCAGCAACAGGCTATGAAAGGAGATTGCAAACTCTCTCATGCCGCTCCCATCTCTCATCTCCCAAAGACAGCTAGGAGCAAGATGAAGGGAAGACCACCACCCCTCCATGCTCAGTGTTGGGCTAGTACCTGATACAGTTGGCAGACGTGTTCTGTACTGGAGACAGGGGGAGCTGCCCCCAGATTTTAACCTGGGGAATGAGGACCCTAGGACTAACAGCTGTGTGCTTGGCCCCAAACTGACTCTGCAGGAAATACAGAAGAAATAAAACATTCAGTCTGTGCCCTCAGAGAGCCTGCAAACTACATGAGAGTCAAGATTGCTTGCAGGAAATATTTCAGACTGGAGTACCTCGTTTAACTGGACTTGCAGTAGAACCAAAACTTCCATATAAATTAATTTATCCAATTAACTGATATTTTCTGTTAAGTGTTCAAATTCTTTTTATTTAGATTATTTTTATTGGAACCCCTTCTAAATGTATTATAAATTTGTCTTATTCGACGGAACATCCTGGGTATAATTTAACATTTTCCTGATGACTCAGGGTGATCTATATTAATATCCTTTATTGTACCTCATCTGCTTTTGCATTATTCTGAATTCCCTTTCTTTCCACATCTGGCTGTCAGCTGTCACTGTTCATCCACAGTTAATGAGCCTGTCTCTTCCAACCCCCTCAGCTCTCGGTTAATCACTGATAATAACAGGAAAAACTGCATTGATCCACTGTTATATGCCAGGCCTTGTGCTAAGTGCTTTGCAGGGATTAATTAATTAAATCCTCAGAATAGCCCTGGAGGCAGGTACAATTATTATCCCCAAATTGCAAATGGGGTAACCAAGGCCCAGAAGGGTCAAGTAATTTGCCTAAGGTTACACAGCAAGCATGTATCAGAACTAGGATTTGGACTCTGATGTGCTGGTCTCAAGATTTTAAGTTCTGTAGCACCACCACATCAGTGCTTTTCAAATCTTTTTGACAGTGAGACACAAACAGAAATATATTTTTATTACCATCCAGTAGACAGACACATATGAAACCGAATAGAAACTCCCAACGACAACACGTTTATTACACAGAACACACTCTGATATTCTATTCCATCATTATCATCACTAATGTTGGTCGTGACCCACTAAAATGATTTCCCAGCCCATCAATGGGTTACAGTCCATGGTTTGAAAAATGCTGCAGCACATTTTATGCTAATCTACAATGAGTACAGGGTTACCACTATCCATGACACCTTAATGTGAACTAGAAAAAGGTACCCCTTTCTCAAGATGCTTAATTCTACCTGCCAAAAATTGTCATAATGTGCTGACTTTGTTTGATTAAGACACTACTGTTGTATGCCAGAGAATGGTTAAAAATAAATAAGTAAATCTTGATGTAACATTATGAATGGTGCCTCAAATAAACAATGATGTTGTAAGCACCCGACACACAACTGTACATATATGCCCTGGTGGACAGAGAAAACAGATGACAAAATAGTTTAGGACATATTTGTTCAATTGATAGATTATGTCAGAGTACCCATGTACCAGGTATTCGTGACAGCTCTTTTGCCTTCTTAGGACTTTTCTGCTCATTTCTCAATTGGAGTAGCCAGATAAAATATAGAACACCCATTTTAATTGGAATTTCAAATAGACAACAACAAAAAGGTTAGTATAAGTATGCCTCACACAATATTTGGAATATATTCATGCTAAAAAAAATGTATTATATATTTCAAAATTGCTAAATAGTACATCTTAAATATTCATAACACAAAAAATAAGTATATGAGGTGATGGATATATTAATTAGCTTAATATAATTATTTCACAATGTTTGATCTATGTAAATATATCAAAACATTACATTGTACTCTATAAATATATACAATTATTATTTGTCAATAATAAAATTTAAAAATTAAATTTAAAAACATTCACTGTTTATTTGAAATTTTTTTTTAATTTTTTTTAAATTTATCTGGGCACTCTGTATTTTTATTTGCTAAATTTGGCAAACCTATTCTCAAAGCATAGTTGAATTGATGCAGTTCTTGCTGCTCTATCTTAGGCATCTGGAGCAGTTATCAAATGACACAAGGGTTTGATGGCAATTCTGCTGTAAGAGCTCTGGACCAGTCACACGGTATGGCATGGTTCAGGGCCAAGTGGGTAATCCCGAGAGGAAGAGGAAGGAGTGGAATTGATGAAGGATATCAGTTATAAAGGCACACACAAGCATTGGCTGCTGGAGTGATCAAGAGAGGCTCCCTGGAGGAGACAGACTTAGAAGGATGGAAATAACAGGGAACATATTAAAGAGCTGTTTGTTTCATGAGAAAAAAATCCTGAAGCTGAGATGGATTACAAAGTATGTATCATCTCATGGGGAGATAATTTTGTGTACAGCAAGGTTTTTTTATTATATTAAAGATCATTTAGAGGGGGGCACGTGAGGGCAGTCAGGAGTACTTTAGCTAGCATTTCTGTAAAATGTATAGAGAGTACTAGACCGTTACAGGAAAATCACAATAGTACTGAACTTATACTAAATACTGGGTATCATACCAAGCCTTTTATATGCATCATCTAGATTGATTTGCACAACAAAACTACAGGACAGACACCATTATCATCCCCATTTTATAGCTGAAGAAATTGAGGCTCAGAATGGATGTTAAGTAACATACCCAGGGTCACATAGTTTATAAATTGCAGAGCTGGGCTTTGAACCTAGATCTTTCAGATTCTGGAGCCTGCACTCTTCACCACCACACTATGCTATTAGAAATAACACAGAACAATATAAAGGAATGTTGTGGAACAGTTTCTGAGGCACTCAAGGTACTTTTATGTTAGTGACAGAGGGACATGACTCTTAGATTAACAAGGCGTCTTTAACCCTGTGTCCCTCCTACTTTGACAAGGGAAAAAGCAAAACATGTTGTGAAGTGACATGTCTATGCCATCCCTAAGGGTAAGTACATTTCTTTGGCCTTCTTTCCCACTCTTTCCAAAAACTGCAACCTGATAAGAAAAGAAGAAAACCTGACTGAAAAAAGAAGAATCCAGAAGTGCTGCTCCTAATATATGGTGTTGCCCCCACAGGTTTAAAGTCCCACAGTAAACAGAGCAAACACTTGGGGATCACAGAAGCCATTCTCCTGGTGAGCATTCTTTCTCTGACAGAAACAAAAATCCTCGGAAAGCCAAAATGCAAGTTGTGTTCTTTTAGACTCTTCTTATTGCTAGCTTTGCTACCCATCTGCAATCCATTCAATCTGAACTTTGTTACTAGGTTAACAGATAACACAGCTTTATTTGCCAAGACACTTGGCTTCCAAAACCTTATTATTATTTATTTACGCATGATTGTTAAGATACAATGCCTGCAGTTTGCAATAGGAGCATTAGCCACAAATGGATCTATGTTAGCAAAGTTTGAGAACTGGTTGTTACTATGATTATTTATTGTCAGTTCCTTTTCTCCCATCCATCCACCCTCATCAGACCAGCTGAGCTAGGCAAAGTGAAGCCAGGGAATGAGCTGAGGGGCTCTGTACAATGTGCTAGTACACCAGTTCCTTGGGAGTAAAAACTAAAGCCCCTAATTGGAGCATTTGCCAATTTCCACAGTGTAAATGCACTCACCATGGCCAATTTCAAGCTTCCAATGTGACCTCACTGAATGTGAAGACAGGAAAAGATGCTAACAATAGCTTTCCAGAGCCAGTGCAAGCCAAGCAGGCTCTAGCAACATACAGTCTGTACAGAGTATCAAAAAGGAGTCGGGACTTTCAGTAAGGCAGAGGGCAAACAAATGACAGTTTATCCATACTATAGGCTACTAAGCAGTTGCTAAAAATGCTGATGTGGATCTATATTTATTTATTTATTTATACATTTTCTTTTCTAAAATAAATAGATCTATATTTATTGACATGAAAAAATCTTCAATATATTAAGATTTTCTTAAAGTCACCAATCAATGTTAGTATATCATTGTAATTTTTTTAAATGTGTGTGTATGCTCATAAACAGAAAAAATGATTTAAGCTTATATACCAAGATATTAACAGTTATCTGTAGGTGGCAGAATTATGTGCACATTTTAATTTTCCTTTTTCAATTTTTCTGTCACAATTTGTTTACAATGGGCACATATTACATGTATATGCATTTTTTTAATTTAATAAAACGGGAACTTGAACACCTTATTTCATGAATTCTCTTCCATTCCTTCATCCCCCCCTTCTCCAGGTTGAAGTGGTAGGGGCAGGCTAGGGCAAGACTCAAGCAAACCAGGAGAACAACCCCACCAAGAATCTTACTCCACTTTCCTGAATGCCACTCAGGTAAAGGTGGGGGTTACATGTCCAATATTACAAAGCAAATGAGTGTCAGTATCGTGATCATAGAATTATCAAAGCTGGCTGTTCAGGGCAGGTCTCCCTACAGCAGCTGCCTCATGGACGGAACTGTACCAGCTTATTCCAGTTTAGACCTTTACAAATGAAGAATAACATGGGGCAAATTGAATTTGGGGGATTTGCTACCAGGTTCTGCAATCTAAATCGCAGCGCTCACATCGATTCCTTACCACTGTCTTCTGAGAAATATGGGTCTTACTCCTCTATTTCGTTTTTTAGGCTAATTGGCCAACACCGTTGTCCCTCAATTACACCATGATTTAAATAGACTTGTAAGCTAATTCACAGTAGAATTGGAAAGCAATAGTGTTTGCCAGTTAGCCTAAGAAACTAATCATCATAAATAATATTGCTTCTATGGTAAAGCATGCCCCAGGTTTCCAACTGACTTACATACTAACGTCTGGAACATGACATAATTCATTTGTCAATTGGGGGCTGCCAATTGGGGACCAGGTGGTCTGATCTAAACAGATCAGAGCCTTATGCTTCTCATATGGAAATGTCTTTACAGATGTGCTATTGTGATCAATGAATAACTTTAAAGCATTTGGGAAATGTTGATTATTGATCCTTGCTTGCCTGACCAAAGAAGGATCTACAAAATACCACACAAATTCAGTTTGGTTTATGCATTACATTATCAAATAACTGTCTTGTTTGTCTTTTTCTCTGTGTGGCTGTTTTCAAACTGTTTTAGTTACAGTTTCAGATTCATTCAAGGACAGCTCAGATAAAATCAGAGATTAATTGCTATCGCAAGAACACGTATAAGAAAAACGCAATTACAGTTAAAGAGAAACACAGCTTCCTCTTAGGCAACAGAAGGGACTGGGTTATTATAGTTTCCCAGTCATAATCTACATTCTGGAATACCATTTCTTGTACCTAGTTATTACTGTGCCTCCCCTCCTCAGCTCTCTAGTTAATTCTTTCAAAGAACTTCGAAAAACATTTCCAGGGTGTTTCCACAGGAATAATAACAAACCACTAACAGTTTTGGTGGGAAAGAGTTGTTATTTTAACTTATGCTTCAAATGTTTGTCTTTCGGTACGAAAGCTCTATAACCTGAAGATAACATAATTGATTTCTAGACCCTCACTAGCCATGCTTCTGTTCTTGGTAAATGATGGCTATACTCTACTAGAGACCCTATTGTATACAGTTCTAGACCAAAGAGGAGACTGTGAGGACCCAAACTAAGTCTGAAGGCAGGAAGAAACTGCACAGTATGAAACCAAAACTTTTAGCCTATGAATCAGAAGACACAGGGGCTTGTTTTGCCTCTGTGACTAACTAGCTATATTTCCTACAGCAAGTCCCTTCTTTTCTCTGAGACTCAATCAATCTCCTCATCTAGAAAGTTGGCGGGATTTCAAACTGAGTTTAGGAGGAAAGGCAGGAGCCAGCACACCTTGAAGGTAATCTAATGGGAGGGCCATCTGGTTGAGCAAGATTATCCATCAAGAGGTTCATATTCCCACCTGAGGGCAGGCCATCAGGTTCGCTCTTGGAGGAGTAGTCATCAAAAATTCACAACTCCTTTTTGTCCTAGATGGCTGACCAAAGGGGCAGCTGACAAAGTGCAGTCAGTTCTTCCTTTAAGGGAGGGAAGCCCAGAGGGTGCTAACACCCTGAGCTCAGAGGTAAAAAGTGAAAAACAAGGAACAGATCACTGCCCCCATCTTGCAAAAGGCTAAACTTCTGAATTGGGGCAAGGATGGAGGAAAATTGAATATTTTATATTGTTTTTCTTCTTTTTTTTCAGGTTGTGTTGGAAGAGATTTAATCTCTGGATTATTTTCAAGTCTTTTTTTTTTTTTTTTTGAGATGAAGTCTTGCTCTGTCACCTAGGCTGGAATGCAGTGGCGCGATCTCAGCTCACTGCAACCTCCGCCTCCCAAGTTCGAGCAATTCTCCGAGTAGCTGGTATCACAGGCACCCGCCACCATGCCCAGCTGATTTTTATATTTTTAGTAGAGACAGGATTTCGCCATGTTGGCCATGCTGGTCTCGAATTCTTGACCTCAGGTGATCCGCCTGCCTCAGCCTCCCAAAGTGCTGGGATTACAGCCGTGAGCCACCATGCCCGGCCTATTTTCAAGTCTTTGAGAGGATAACTTGGTGGTAATTTTGTCTTACCTGTCTCGAATTTTGTTTTACCTTGGCTCCTTGAAAGCAGGAGCCAAGCACAGAGATGCTCTAGAAGGGTTTGCTAAATAGTAGCACAGTTCCGGCAAAATTGCAAAAACATCATCTTAACAATATAAATTAGCACTAAAGTGAATGAATTGCCTTAAATACTTTCTGAAATGAGGCAGAGAATAAAATAATAAAACTAGATTAATTTCTTCCCAACAGTTTCTTGATTTTTAAAGTGCAATGTCCCTAAACTAATATTACGCTTTGAGTGAGTTCTGGAAATCCAAAGCACCTCTTTCTCCCATTATTCCATACCACAGTTATGTAAGTAGCCTGTGAGAGCACGGCCCATGTTTTAAATTGATATATTTCTGTATAAAGTCAGTAATTTATTAAAGGAATCCAGCAGAGTGGTTAAAATTTGTACCCGAGTTAGACCTCAGTTAGATGCCAGAATTAGCCAGAGTCCAACAGGAAGTCAGGAGCTGACCACAGTGCCTGGCCCATATTAGACCTTCAACAAATAGCAACTGCTGCTGCTGCTATGACTGTTCTCATTATTAATTACTCCTTTCAGAAAATAATCCTAAAATCTTCTTTACATAAAGGCAGTTCAAGGAACACTATAAATGTTTTTGATCCTGACTGAAACCGTGGAGTATTCTGAACTAATCACCTTTAAAGGTCTGTAGTCTTTTCTAGTCGCAGCAAAAGAAATCCAAACACGCCTGGTAAGCTCTTGCGATTCTTCCTAATTGCTGCCTGGCTCTCTGCCACAGCTGTAGGACACACTGTTCCAAGATTCCGTCTGCTGCTGTATGATTGATCACAATATGTAATCATCAAACTCAGAGAATGAATAAAACCATTTACCTCTTTATGCAGAATTCTGATATTATTTGTAAAATAGACTAATAGAGATTCTGCTGAAACATACTCCTTTCCAGTCAGTTGCCCGTTAGTAACAGGCTTACTTCAATTGATCTGTGTGTTAAGAACAATTGCTATTTGTTCTGGTGGCTTCATGTCATGGGAAAATAGGAATTATTTACTAGGCTTGCTGGATTTAGAAAATAGAACTATAGGATGCCCAGTTAAATCTGAATTACAGGTAACGATTTTTGCTTTTAGTGTAAATGGATCCTAAATATTGCAAGGGGAAACTTATACTAAGAAGTTATTTTTTGTTAATCTGAAATTCAATTTAACAGAGCATCCTATATTTTATCTGGCAATCCAATTTTTATACAACTATTCATCTTTACTTGCAACATTCCAAATATATGAATTTGATGACATTTTATTATTTAAAAGGTATCAATTTAGCAGTAAGTACTATTTTCCATCACAAACACCAACTAATTACATCTTTGAATGTTATAGGATTTGACTCCTTAAGAAATTTTAACAAAATTTCTATAAATCCATGTAATATGGCTTTTATTAGCATAAGGCATAATTGCATCACCAAATCACCAGAAACTACCAACAAATCCACGGTTAAGTATAAACTCTGGGTAGGCCACTTTGAAATGAATCTCATGTCGGAAACCAGAGCTCCAAGCCATCCCATTGAGGAAGGCTTCTGTCAGTTCACAAAGGTCATATTTACCTGTAGCTAGTGGCATTTCCTTGTTCCTAGATAAGATACAACAAAGGGAAGTGTTTGGTTCCAGGTGAGTGGGAAAGGGTATAAGAAATAAGAAGATAACAGTGTTTGGTTCAGGTGGGAATGTTTCAACCAAACCACTCTGTTACATGCTCAAGAGGCCACTGACTATAATGCTACTATTATCACCCATTAAAATCTAGTCATTTTCAATTCAGATTTATGTATAGAAAATTCTGACTGCACAAGCACCATAACTTTCCTTTTCCAGAGGGGGAGGGGGCACAGTGAGGTTGGTATTTATATTTAACGTTTACAACAACTAGAGAAGTTCAATAGCATATCCTGGCTGTGTCCTGAGTGCAGTCTCTAGTTAAGAATCTGCAAGGAAGGAGTTAAAATGGGTATGTGCCACTAATGTACTCCTGCTCATTATTAAAAATCAGACAGCTTTGTGGCACCATCCACAAGGCAGAGAATAACTGAGAAAGGCAAACATAAACTTGTAAGAAGAACATTGTAGAGCTACAGACTTATCCCTCTTCATACTATCACAGTGCTCCTAAAGAAAACTGTCAAGTGTTGGTGAATCAAATCGTTTTAAAACCAATAAAATGGAGCCTAGTTTTTAAAAGTGGAAATGTGAAGTTTCTCAAACCTAGATCTGCTGTTTAGATACATCTGAAAAAAAAAATCTGTATTAAAGAAGATTTTAACCTCCCAATGTCCTTCCCACTTTTTTGGTGGGGGAGGGAGGACAGGAAGATGAGCTAAGTAAGTAAATACTAATGAAGGTCTTCAAACATCTTATGTGAATAGGCTCTATTTTTTTCTGCATGTCACTTCTTAAAAGCCCCAAAGTGTGTGTGTGTGTGTGTGTGTGTGTGTGTGTGTGTGTTTTAATGTAATTGTGAGGAATTTGAATGATCATTAACTGTGGTCACTCGTTTACCAAATTAAACTTTGGGCGGTGAGGTATCAACTTCCTTATCCCTACTTTTCACAACTGTCTTTAAACATTTTGTCCAGTTCCCTTGAGACAGGAAGACATGGTATCCTTTGGCTTGGAGATTTGCCAACAACACACACCCACTGGAGAAGTAATGTGTGTATGCTGGGGAAAGAACAGGATTTGGGGCCAAAATCCTAGATTTCAGTTCTGGCTTCATGACTTACTGGCTCTGTAATCATGGACAGGTTATTTATTCTTTGATAGACTAAATAGCCTTATCTGTAAAATGGATTGCTCAATTCCAATGATAAAATGCATGTGGAAGTGATTTGTAAATGGTAAATCAGTATATAAATGTCATTGATCATTCTTATTACAGGACTCAAAATGGAATTTCCACCTTGTGTTAACAGGGTGGGAACAGGGCAAAGGTGGCCTTTGAAGAGGCTCCTGGTGCTTTGCTGAAGGCCATGGTCTGGAATGTTAAGCATCATTCTGGCTTTGAGACTGAAGGACTGACCCCACAACCCTTATTTACATGCATTCCCTCAATGACTTTTCATGAGTCTAAACTAGAAAGTCAGCACCTTTTTGCACAGAACTCCTTCCTGTGCAGTTGAACCTCCCCCTCTTCTGACAAAAGATGCGTCTTTCCCAAAAGAGGACAAGGAAACACAAACAGCCTGTTCAATTTTATGGAGACTGCATCTTCTTAACTGCCACCAGATCCCACTGGCCAAATATTCGAGGCCATCGATGGCCTGTGCCAATTTCAAGAACACGTTGTTGTAACTGCTTACATCTTACTGGTGAAAAAATGGTTTAAATAGATGAAAATCACCATCATACCTAGGGAATGAGATTTTCTCCCAGTTTAAACAAACAACATGATTATAGGCAAAAAAGGAGTATATTGTATGTGGTTTTACTTTTTTTTTGAGATGAGTCTCACTCTGTCACCCAGGCTGGAATGCATTGGCATGATCTCGGCTCACTGCAATCTCCGCCTCCCGGGTTCAAGCGATTCTCCTGCCTCAACCTCCCCAGTAACTGGGACTACAGGTGCCCGCCACCATGCCTGGCTAATTTTTGTATTTTTAGTAGAGATGGGGCTTCACCATGTTAGCCAGGCTGGTCTCAAACTCCTGACCCCAGGTGATCCGCCCGCCTCAGCATCCCAAAGTGCTGGGATTACAGGTATGAGCCACTGTGCCTGGTGGTGTGTGATATTATTTCTGAAGTATAATAAAAAATAGCGAATGCTAAAAGGTGAAACACACTAATTGCATGAATGCAGTGCATATTTGGGAAATATTACTAGAACAAGTCTGAATATAATTTGGAGCCAGAATTTTGTTATTTTTGAAATCACAATTACCAGTGCTAAGGGATAAATACATGTATCTGTTTGTATGAAACGCATTCATTGTATCCCCCTAGTTGTAGAAAGCAAAGAGCTCATTGCTTCTGCAGTCTCAAGAACTTGGTCATGTAGCAAATCTACACATGTACTTCCTGAATCTAAACTAAAAGTTGAAAATATTTTTTAAAAAAGAAGAACTTGGTTAAGCATAAGGCTTACAAATTTCCTCTCCTATTCAAGGACTTGTAAGCACCTGAAATAAAAGAAGGTACAATTGACCGTGGGATATATGCAGTGAGAATATTTTAGATTTTGTAATCTAATATTGGATTGCAAAAGTCAATATTGGATTGACGTTAATCCAACATTGACTTCAAATGTTTCTATCTAGACACAAGACAAGGCATTTGAAACTATGACATGTATGTTATATAATAATTGCCATGATTGTACCTGTCAACCACTTGCAGATATTTGAGTAATATTTTATTTGGCTTAATTTTCATCCCAGAAGGAAGTATAAGAAACTTGGATGCGTGTAATTTAATGTGCTTCTTTAGTATTTGTTACCAGTTCCTTCACTGAATGCCTATTAGTTTGTCTTCATAGCCTCCCCTTTCCCTTCCTTTCCTTGGAATTGCCCCCACTCTTCAATCCTCTGGCAGCCGTGTTTGTACAACACGGCCCCGTTCTTGACCACATCCAACAAGCGGGCAGCTGTCCGTGCATTTGGAATTGAGACTAAGGGAAATTTGATTTCACTCTGGGTAGCTGGGCCTATAATACGAATACAGGCATGAGGTGAAAATTCCATTTTAAGTCCTGTAATAAGAATGATCAACAACATTTTTATACTCATTTACCATTTACAAATCATTTCCACATGCCTTTTATCATTGAACAATCTATTTTACAGATAAGGCTATTTAGTCTATCAGAGAATAAGTAATCTGTATTCATACAGATAATAGAGATAGCCATCTGCCGTCATATAGCCTGGGGAGCAGAGAAAGAAAGAATCAAGCTGACATGCAGAAAGGGGCACAGATGAGATGGAGTGAGACACAGAAAAGTCCTGACCACTAACACAGTGTCTGGTTCCAGGTCAAGCCTAGCTACATTCTTACCCCTGGGTTCCTTGAGAACCCCAGAGTCTTTAGAATAAATTTTTCATTTTTGCCTAAGCTAGCTAAAGTAGGTCTCTGTTATTCACAAGCAAGAGTCCAGATGACTGCACATTCCAACTTTGACAGTCTTCGTTTTAAAACAGATACACTCACCCTAAAGCAAAAAGAGTTTGCATTCAATAGTCCACTTAGGCAGGAGAGATCCTGGTATACAACCGTGTCTAGCATATACTTTAGTGGTAGGTGCTCATACAAAGTTTGCTGAATGAATGAGTGAATCAATGAATAAATGAATAGAGGCATGTGTTCCAAATAACCTGGAATGAACTTAAGCTGATATTCAGATAGGTCTCAATGCCCATGAGTGTATGACTATTCAGTTTTTAAATCTTATTGACCATTGACCTATGACTTTCGAAGCTGGTTGAAAGGCAGGGCTACATAGTGGTTACAAATAATGGCACTGGAGTCAAACTGATTGCATCCCAATCGTTGCCTTGCCTTCAGGTCTCTTTAGACCTCAGTTTCCTCATCTGTAAAATGGGGATAATTGCAATATATATCACAGATATTTCGATGATTACAAGAGATAATCCATGAACTGCACATGGTATATAGTAAGTGCTAAAAAGTTAATGACTATTATAATGATCTGGGGGCAACTTTTAAAGACAAAGCAGCAACATGTTCAAATCTCACTTGATGCACTCTTTTTGATGAGCTGCTCTTCTTATCATTTATCCAACTTTTCTTTTTGACTTCTTCTCAGCTGTAGGCTGCAGGGCAGCTTAGTGGTAGACTTCTTCCAGAATATTCACCTGGGTGCCAGTACCTTTGCTTCATCTAGTGACAGTCCTCTGAAGACTCCTAAACATTCTGTTCCCTTCTGACCCCTCCAGTCACTTCTTTAGATTTTAAAATTTTTGTAACCCAAAAGTGTGACACCAGGAGAGCTGACACTACTCAGGATGAGATTTCTCTCTCATCACAGAATTTTCTGCCATTCTGCACATCTACTTAAAGTGTTTTTGAAGTGTTAATGTTGTAGGAATATCTATTAAAGTATTTACGAATGGAATGACACATCTTAGGTTTGTTTCAAAATAGTCAAGAAGCGGGGGGTGGGTTGAGAAAGCAATGAAACAGAGAAGGCCGTGAAAACTGAATGATAGGTACCTAATGGCTCATGGTATCTACTTTTTTACATGTCAGAAATTTTTCTTAATAAAAAGCTATATCTAGAAATATTCTTGAGCACCCATTAGCCCTTACTTAGCCTGAGCTGTGTATAATTTTATTCATATGGAGTGTAGTTCTGATTTTCTTACATCTCTTGCTTCAGGCAATGCCTTGAAATCATAAATGGCTGCCAAAAGAAGCAGAAGGTCCATATCCTGTGCACACAGAAGATATTTGAGCACAATTTAGATAAAGTTTTAAACTGGTTTCATTTCTGTTTTGATACTAATGAATGAAATAGGTAAGAAGTCCTAGCAGAAACTCTCTCTTTACTGGGGACCTTGGCTGATAATTTTCTGTTTACAATCAAAATGATAAAACATGTGCTGCTCCATGATACAGGTGTAGTGTGTTAGCAAATACCCTTTAAAAGACACATGCAACAGAAGCTAAATCAAAAGCCAGTTGAAAAACTGTCTCCACCTTGGATGACAGAGGGTTTTTGTTAATGCCTTGCCATCAATACACCAAATGTATCATAGCAACAGTAACCGGATGCTACTAACAAGAAACTCCTCCCAACATTTAACCTTGTTGCAACCTTCACAGAAGGTTCTTGCCATGGCATTGCTGACAACAGCAGGCATCAGTTATGTTGTCCTAAACAACCAAGGACCATGGTAGAGCATCAGGAAGTGGCTGCCATTCTCTGATGGGGCCAGTCACTCAGGAAAAAGGGGATAAATTAGAAAGAAAATAATTATAATCTGTACTGTGATCATTGCCTTTATATGACCATCAGTGCTGATCATCTGTCTTCAAGGCCCAGTGGAATTGGGGATTGGTTTTCATGTGCCGCCTTTTTCATACAAAGACTCAGGCTTTCAGCTGTTGCTGGTAGCGAGGGTCCACGGCCACACTCCTTCCTTCTCACCCCCCTTTAAAACAAACACGTGGTGGAAAGCCAGCTGGTAGGGTTAGGGAAGCAGGGTATGGCCAAAGAAGGGAGCCAAGCTAACTGCTCCCCATGGGGATGCAGCCCTGACCTTGGCCTCATTAGCTTTGGGCTCTGACTGAGCTAAACCAACCCAGATGGCTTTAGGAATAAGGTGAAGACCCACTTCAGAAAAAAACTAGAGAAACAAATTAACAGCTTGCTAGCCTTAAAACGATGGGGAGGTGTGGGAGGAAAGATGTTCTAGTGGATTTTCATAGTGAAAACTTCAAAGAACTCTTCAAGTTGCATATGTTTTACTATTATTAATATTATATTTTCAGCTAAAGGTGATGAAATCTAGTTTATTTTCTCCAAATAGAAGTGAGTTTTAGATTTCTAAAATATCAGAACAACAAAGCTTTTACTTTTTCCTAATAACACTTTTCAAGGGAGAGAAGAGACCTACTATTGCATTTAATTCTCACACCAATGCTACACCCTGTTAGGTAATATTATCATCACCATCCCTTGAAAATTGTGACCTGGAGATATTAACTAATTTGCCCAAGGTCATATGTCTAGTAAATAGTGGAAGCAGCTTGAATTTAGGTCAGTCCATCCTTGAAGCCCTCCAGCTTTCCACAGCACCCCATTGCTTACTAATTCTGAGTAGCAGCAAGCAAGTACAGGAGTGTTTTCTAAGAATATCTGTGAGGTTTAAAACCAAGTTGACACTGCTTATCAAATCATTAAATCACGTCAGAAAAGATACTCTGGAGCACTTGATTTGCAACAACTGATTGTGTCTTCCGGCAACTCCCAAAGTTATGTCAGTGACAATCTTCAGCAAAATGGCTCCCAAATTTATTAGGCTGATTTTCTTCAAGGAGATTTAAAACATATTTTTGTTGTTGGGGGAAACAAAACCCATTCTACGCTTATAGTTGGAGCAATATGGTGCACTGTTTTCTGTGATCCTATGCAAGTGCAGTTCAATGACCTAATTAATGGTTAGTGGACAGCTCTGATGCTAGAGGGCAGAGCAGCCTAGTGGCTCCCCGGGTGGGTTTGGCAAAAGACAGATCAACACTAACACATGCGCAGCAGTTTGTAGATTAGAGTAATAGTTTAGTAAATGGCGGCTATTATTATGACTTGTATTATTGCACTTTCCTTTTATTTTCTCTTTGCCCATCCATGGGGAAACTTCTTCCAGTACTTCAGGCCAGGGTTTCTCAACCTCAGCACTATTGACATTCTGGACTGGACAATTCTTAGTTTCAGGGGCTATCTTATGCACTGTAGGACGTTCAGCAATAGCATTACAACTAGGGTGAGGTGAATGAAGCACTTGCCCTGGGCATGAAATTTAAGAGGACACCAAAAAAACTCGTTAATCAAGATAAGTAATATTTTTAAATATTTTGAAAACATCTAAATTAGTGCCCCAAAACTCCATGATGAACAAAATATCAAAATTTTAAATAAAGGTAAAATCAATATTCCTAAATTTTCCTTTTGTTTCAGGCTCCAAAATGACTCAGCATGGCACCGTAACTGATCCTCTGTTTAGCAGCATCTCAGACTTCTACTGTAATTGATCCTCTGTTTAGCAGCATCTAGTAGCATTCCCCACCCCCACCTCCGTCCCGACCCCCACCCCCAGTTATGACCAGCAAAAATGTCTCTAGACATTTTCAAATGTCTGCCGTGTGGCAAAATTGCCCCTAGCTGAGAACCACTACTAA
The DNA here is from genome assembly GCF_028885625.2 of Pongo pygmaeus. Taxonomy (NCBI): domain Eukaryota; kingdom Metazoa; phylum Chordata; class Mammalia; order Primates; family Hominidae; genus Pongo; species Pongo pygmaeus. The sequence continues at coordinate 144,806,119 of NC_072396.2, read as the reverse complement.
AGGCATAGAGGATTAGGGACACTCTCCCTCATTTAAAAAAAGAAAAAAAAAAAAACATAAAAGAAGCTAATGGGGCACAACAACAGTATGGCTAAGGACAGGACTCTGTATCACACAGACTTGGGTTCAAATCTGAAGTTTGACATTTGGTAGATGTGTGACCTTATGTGTTACCATCCTGTGCTTCAGTTCACCATCTGTAAAGTAGAGACGATATTAAAATCCATGCCATAGGGTTGCGAACATTAAATAATGATTTGTGTAAATCGTTCAGGACAGTACATGATGCATGGCAAGACCTCAAAAACATTAGTCACTATTATTATTGAGAAGTAATCAGTGGGCTGGGCATGCCTCTCCCATCAGTTTTTGTGCTAGAGTGATAGGACTGCTCATTTTTCTGAGCAAATGGAGACTGGTTCTAGAGGAAAGGACGTAGTATTTCCAATGGCTTAATCTTCAGGTATACCGGTGCTGGTGATTCTTCTCCTTACGGAAGAAAATATTCAGTTTGTTTCATGATTAAACATGTTCAAATGCTAATCTTAGTGTCTCTCATTGCCAGTTTAGAGCTTTGAAAAACTTGATTGCCATTCAGAGAAAATGTTTGTTGTTAAGGCTGAAAAGTTCAACCCACCAACATATCCTTACATCATTACTTTAACCAATAACAGGAAAACTTACAAATCCAAGATACAACTAGAATTCAGCAGCATCACAAATATTATTTTGAGCATAACTTAAAAACTAATAAGGGCTGAGTTGTTTTCATCTAAATGCAGACTAAAGGAAAATAACAACAATATCAAGCCGCATTCAAATGCTTCAGCCCTGTAATACCCATTTCAAGGAAAATCATACATGGCTGTCTTGCTTTTAGCTTATTTTAGTTTTTCTTACGGTTTTGAATGTGGTAGATAAAATATTGCTTCTCTAAGTCCAAAGTCATAGTTTTAATTTTTTAACCGCTTCTTTGAAATATAATTCACGTACAATACAATTTGCCTAATTAAAATATACAACTCAATGGCTTTTAGTATATTTGCAGTTGTGCATCCATCACCACATCTAATTTTAGGATATTTTCAGAAAAGAAACTCTGCATCACTTAGCCATCACTCATGACAACCACCACCATTTTCTCCTTCCCCTAGCCCTTGGAAAACGCTAATTACTGTCTGTACAGATTCACCTATTCTGAATATTTTGTATATATGCACCCTTTTGTAACTGGCTTCGTTCACTTGGCATAATGTTTTCAAGGGTCACCCATGTTATAGTACATATCAGTACTTCAATCCTGTCTGTGGCTGAATAATATTGCATTGTAAGGATATACCATATTTTGTTTATTCATTTATCTATTGGTGGACATTTGGATTGTTTTCCTCTTTTGGCTATTATGAATAATGCTGCATAAACATGTGTAACAAGGTTTTGTGTGGACATAATATTTTCAGTTCTGTTGGGTATATACCTAGGAGTGAAATTGCTGGGTCATATAACACTATGTTTAACACTTTGAAGAACTGCCAGACTGTTTTCCAAAGTGGCTGTACCTTTTTACATTCCTGCTAGCAGTGTAAGAGGGGTCCAATTTCTCCATATCCTGGCCAACACGTGTTATTATCTGACTTTTTGATAATAGTCATCCTAGTAGGTATGCAGTAATCTTTCATTGTGGTTTTGATTTGCATTTTCCTGATGACTAATGATGTTGAGCGCCTTCTTATATGCTTGTTGACCGTTTGTATAGCTTCTTTAGAGAAGTCATGGTTTCACTCTCATACTCTAAGAGGTGTTTGGGAAGTATTATGCCATAAGTAGGACCATCTGGAATAGAAATAGGGATGCTGATAAAATATATATTTCCATCGCCATTCCAACACATGACTGAATTAATTAGCTTGACCGACAGAAAAAAAAAAATTCTTCTAATGGCAACAAAAATTAATCTATCTGTGTGGCCTTAGCTGAAGGTGAACAGAAACTAGGTAATGGGGAAAGTTTGCTTAGCATGAAAAACAATTTATATTTATCTAAGCCTCAAAACTGCAGAACATCTTATTGAAGCCTGGATTCTGCCAGTACCTGTCAGGTCATTGGCATGTGCACTTGCGCACCTCAGGGTAACAGCAAAAGTCTAACTTGGGTGCTCTTTATTTCTTCCTCAACTGAGTCAGTTTCACTGTGCTTTCAGTTGATCTCATAGAAATTTTTTCCTCCATGTTTGGAAAAAAAATTCATGTGTTTCTTTCCTCTGAAAATAAATTCACTAGAAGAACAGTATGAATATACAGTCCATGCATACTGGATTATGATATCAGGATCATTTAGGAGGATGTGTAGTATTACAATTAAAGGTCTAGGGCTGAGATGACTACCCATCTCTGGAAGAACTCTGGATAGCCTGATAAATTCAGATATTTGGAAATACTTGTTCAATAGTCTGTGACAAATAGGGAAGGCAAAGGAAAACAGAGCTCCAAGAGTCATTAATTTAAATTAATTAACCCAGTGACGTTGTCATAGAATTTTAGCCCCACTGCAGAACTCAAATGAATACAATGTTTCAGGTAGGTAAGCTTTTTTTTTTTTTTTTTTTTTTTTTTTTTTTTTTTTTGTGGTTGTGGGATGTTTATTTACAATGAACTGCGGAAGAGGGTTAATCTAATGGGATGCAGGACTGCATTGGATGGTGAAATGCTTTGTGACCAGCATCCATTTGAGGTATCAATTAACTTTTAATTCTTGGAGGGAAACAAAAGCAGCCTTGCACAAAGCCTAAATTGGGGGTGGTATAAGGGGCACAGAGCTCATGGAACCTTAGGCCTGCTACCTTTTTGTAGCAAGGAAAGGCCTCCTTATGTAACACAAAGGGATTGAAGAGTAGGGAGGGAGAAGGGTGAATTGGTGTGTGGCCTGTTAACTCAATGATGTTTCTAAAGCCTGAATGGAAGAGTCAAAGCCACCCAAGTCACAACAGTGCTAAGTCAACAGCTTGGCCGAGACAGCATGACCTGAATGGAAATGCAAATGGTTCAGTCCAATAACTTCTTGGGGTGTCACTTGGTCCACCAGCTCTTGCATCCCTGGAACTTTTCAACTGCATACAGGACAGCAAATCACCTGAGTAGACCCCGTATCCAAACTCCAGGGAAAACCCAAAATATACCAATCCAAATTAAGAAAACAAAAAAATTGTGTGGTGGTAATTCCCAATATAAAAAGAATATTTACTGTGCTGAAGCTTTCCCTAAAGGCTCCTTTTCAGCTATCCACCATGTGATTTTCAAAAAGCATCAGCTGTGGTGCTAAAGAAGAGTCTCATGTTCAACAGGGAAGAAAATTCTTTCCATGAAGTGCTGTTGTGGACATGCCCGGCTTCCAACCACCAGCCAACACAGGAGTACATAATTAGTTTGTTTTCCAAAGAGAGTGCTACCTCATGCTTTTCTTCAAATTCAATCAAAACATGTACTTTCTAAATAGAAACATGTTCATTTGGAATCCTTTTGCATGAGCAGCTGTCTGGGCCAGGCCTGGCCGAAGAGCCATTCATCCCTGCACTCCAGCCAGTAAATGCTCAGCTTTGTTCACCCCTACCAGCGGAGGCAGTCAGACTATGTCTATTGGGCAGGGGGCTTTAATGATCTGAGGCAGGTGTCCGCAGAGGCTGCCCAGGTGAGGGGGGTCAGCCTGTGTGCCATGACTCACTCACTTGTCCTCAGTTTACAAAGCCCATCCTCATTAATTACTGCCACTAGTGTGTTCATACACACAAGTGAAAGGAGTCCACTCAAGGCTGCTTGGGGCCTTTGCTACTATTTAAGAGCTCTGAAGACAACCAAACGCCACTGTTTTCAAAGATGGGGTGGGGGGGGCGGCGGTAAAGCACTCTACAGAACTTCTACAAAATGAAATCATAATAATATGAAAGAAATAAGCAGCTGCTAAGGCCTAATAAAGAAGCTGCCCAAAGCACAAAGATGTCCTTTTGGCAAATGCTCAGCAAGGCTAAAAGAATCATATTGTCAAGTTCCCAAAAGGTAAGGAAAAGGTTTTGTTCTTGCCCTTAGTGAGTTTTTAAAAGTCAATGCAGGAGACAAGCCAAATTGACAGGGAAGAAAAATCACCTCTCATTTTGTTTCATGTTTTTGCATTCTTAAAACCCCACCCTATATAATGCCTTATTTTATCCCCCACAATCCAGTGAGGGAGGCAAGGCACTAATAGCTGTACATGGCAGATGAGGAAAATAAGTTCAGAGAAGTTAAGGGACTTACCCATAGTCACACAACTAATCACTGTGAGAGTCAGGGCCAGAATCCAGGTGTACTTGCAAATGGAGCTGAAGTCTCAGCCACAATTAGAGTCACAGAGGTGGTCTCACAAATCGCAGGGGAATGCAGCTGGATGCAACCTAGGTTAACAGTGCAAGCTTTGTCAGGAAGGAAATTGGCTTTTGATGGCCTGGAAGGAAGAGTGAGCTCTTTTGTCCAAAGAGCTCACCACTGGCATTGGAACCCAATTTGTGATGCTCTGTTTACTTTGGCCAGACGGGAATTTAGTGTTTCTACAAAAACATTGCAGGACCCTGGAGTTTCTCATGAATGCAGAATAACATTTTCTGAATTCTCTCCACTCCTGCACAGAAAAATTCTTCTCCAGGAATAACCAGTTTTCACCTCTCTGCTGACTTCAGGGTCCATTTGGGCATGTGTTATTTTATTATGACCCACCTTATTTCAAAAAGAATTTTAGGAGGCTGAATTAGTGTCCAGGGAAACTGACCTAATGTGAGATCATTTTTCATTGTGATATAGTCTGCCCAACAGGCACAGAAAGAAAAAAGCTGCCTCTGTAGGCTAGTGATCAAGAATCAGACAATCTCTGGGTTCAAATTCCAGCTCGGCCAATTGCCATCTATCTATGTGGCCTGGGACCAATAACAAATCTCTTTCAACATTAGTTGCCTGATCTGGAAATAGGGGGTAATAATAAAGATTAAATTAGATAGTACACAAAACCCACCCATACCAATGCCTGGTGTGTGAGGTAAGTTCATTAAATTTTAGCTGTTAAATTATTAGCTTTCTTGTTTTGACATTTAAGTGAGTTATTAACTATTAAATAGCGAGCACAGTGCCAAACACATGATAACTGCTGTGTTATTATTAGCTGCTATTGTTACTATCATTTTCTCATTCTGCTCTCCTCCTCACATGTCACACTATAGGCCAAACTCATCTCCCACCTCCTAGCCTTTGTACATGCTGTTGCCTCTGATTGGGCTGAATTTCCCTTCTTGATTTTGTCTGATAACTTGGGTTCTCTTTCAAGACTTAGACCAGGGGGCAAGTCCTCTAGGAAGCTTTCTAAAAAGTCCCAAAGAAGAGAATGATTCCCCTCCTCTATGCTCTTATGACACCCAATATGCTTCCCCAACAACAACACTCACCACACTATCTTGTATTCTCAGGTCTTCTATACTATGCTGTGTGTTCTTTCAGGAAAAGACAATCTCTCTTTCAACCCTTTAATTCTAACACCTAGCAGAGAGTAGACATAAATTCACATAGTGAAGAAATGATTTGTGACAGCAATCATGACTATAATTACCAATAACAGAAAAGCCTGCCATTTTGTCTAAACTACCTAAAGACCCCTAAAGGTAAAAGTGATCCCCAGTAGGGCCCTGGAAGTAAACAGGGAGCACAGGTTTGCTTCCTGACTCCTCAGGATGACTTCCACCCATTGTCTCCCCAGGCAGCAGCTGAAGTACAGCATTGGTGAAATCTGACCTGTCACCTTGGACTAAAGGATAGGTGAATGAAATCAAACAGATCCAAATAACAACAGAGTTATGTACCATTAAATATACTGAACCTAAGTAGACCAGTTGACTAGATTTAGGAAGTCATCACTATGAGGCTCAAGAATTAAAAACAATTTAAGCACTATAAGCAGCCAGCTGGAGTAGTGCCTCCAGTGGATCTAGGACTCTTCCACCTGCCCTATGCAAATAATCTCAACAAGCATCTCTTGAGGCTTGATAATCCAAATCTCAGCAACTATCATTTGCCAAGCACCAAACACGCTGGTCAGCTGTCATCCTTGCAACTGAGTTAGAGGAGAGTTATTATTTCCACCCACCTTACATATGAGGTCACTCATATATTTCCACCCATCATACATATCAGGCTCAGGTTAAGTGACTGGCCCAGGGTTATAGAACCAGTCAAAGCCAGGAGGGATTTCCAGTGTGGTATTTTTGAAGCCAACAGTCAAGCCTTATTGACCCTATAGCCCATATTTGTAGCCATGCCACAATACTGCCAGCGAAGTGACCTAAGAGTCAGGCACTGGAAGGCTATGGCTTTTTTTCTCCAGGGGCTCCTATTCTAGAGGGACACACAGGCATATTAACAGATAACCACACTGAAAGACAGACAGTGATCAGGGCCATAATAGAACTATCCATAAAATGAGACAGGACCCTAGAGAAGGGGGTGATTAAGTGTAACTGGCAGGAATTTAGAAATTCTTTTTTTCCACAACTAAATCTCAAAAGCTGGCCTTCTTCCTTAGACTTTGCAAACCCTATTTATTTTGCTCTCACTCAACCCCCTTCCTCATTTCATTTATTTCCTTTCCTTTAGTGTCTATTCTTTCTGAAGCAGGCGTAACATCCTTAAGCCGCCCATCCCCTCATGGTTCTTACTGGCATTTTCTCTGCCACATTCCACTTATTGTTGGAAAGCAGATTTGGAAAAGGGGTGGAGGTTTGGATTAGATGACTTCTAAGATTCCCTCTAACTCAGAAAGTGGAAGATTCTCGGAATAAAGTGCTCAGATGCACAGACAGCCTCCAGAGCAAATTTCAGAAATTAGCAAAGGCCCACACTCACCACAGCCATGAGCTCATTTAAAAAACTTCAAAATTCCTTCATTGTGTCATACACAGCAAGATCTCAAGCTAGAGTTACCAACAACTTTCTCTTGGCTTTTAAACTTTTTCAATTTTTAACTAACATTTAAAATTTTTTGCAATTTAAAATGTTGGTTAAAAGTTTTTAAATGGAGGCTCTTTATTTTCAAATGGAAATTTGATTCAAATCAAGGTCAAAGGATTAAACAGTGAGTTAGAAATCAGCCCTTGAATTCAAAGCTGATTTTAAGCACAGCAAAATGCCCTTGCTCTTGTCCAACCATCAGGTTTCTACGCTACTCTTGCAATCCCAGGGCATTGAAAATGGAGACCCAGAGGTGACAGTCTTTTTATTCTAGTCCAGGCTTCTATCTATACCATGTTAACAACAGAATTGTTGGCAACTAGATAATGATCATTTAATTCTAAAACATTTTCTAAACCCAGTAATAGGATTAAAGATAATTCACTCTTTCCAGCCTTAGGATACCAGCCACATGTTAACCTCTAGCAGATCCCAATGGCTAGTGGTCATTTCTATGGGCTATTCTTTCATTTAAAACAGCCTCCCCATAAGCAACCAAGGAAAAAGTTAGATAAATTGGACTTTTCCAAAATTGAAAACTTTTGTGCTTCAAATGTCCCCAACAAGAATGTAAAAAGTCAACACACAGAATCACAGAAAATATTTGCAAGCCAAATACAATAGTTTTCCCTTACGCTTGGTTTTACTTTGCACAGTTTCAGTTATGGTCTGAAAATATTAAATGAAAAATTCCAGAAACAAACAATTCATAAGTTTTATATTGCACATCGTTCTGAGTAGTGATGAAATCTCATGTTGTCCTGATCCATCTCACCCAAGACATCAATCATCCTTCTATCCAGAGTATCCATGCTGTATATGCTACCCTCCCACTTACTCACCACCTCAGTGATCAGATTTATATATTAATCTTATATATATATACACACACATATATACATATATATTATATATATACACATATGTATATATACACATATATACACATATGTATATATACACATAGATATACACACACACACACACACACACAGGGTTTGGTATTATCTGAGATTTCAGGCATTCATGGGGGGTTTCAGAATGTATCCCCTGCAAATAAGGGGGGACTACTGTATCTGATAAAGATCTATCATACAGAATATATGAAGAACTCTTATAACTCAATAATAAAAATATAAATAACCAAATTAGAAGGTGGGCAAAACACCTAATCAGATATTTTTCCAAAGAAGATATATAAATGGTCAGTAAACATATGAAGAAGTTCAACATCATTAGTTATTAGGAAAATGACAATCAAAACCACAATTAGATACTATTTCCCACCTATTAAGAAAGCTATAATAAAAAGACAGATGATGACACATGTTGTGAGGATGTAGAGAAGTGGTGTATTAATCTGTTCTCATGCTGCTATGAAGAAATACCCGAGACTGGGTTATTTATGAAAAAAAAGAGGTTTAATTGACTCACAGTTCCATATGGCTGGGGAGGCCTCAGGAAATTTACAATCATGGCAGAAGAAACCTCCACACAGGGCAGCAGGAGAGAGAATGAGCACTGAGCAAAGGGGGGGAAGCCCCTTATAAAACCATCAGATCTCATGAGAACTCACTATCATGAGAACAGCATAGGGGAAACTGCCCCCATGATTTGATTATCTCCATATGGTCCTGTCCTTGACATGTGGGAATTATTACAATTCAAGGTGACATTTGCTTGGGGACACAGAGCCAAACCATATCATTCTGCCCCTGGCCCCTACCAAATCTAATGTCCTCACATTTCAAAACATAATCATGCCCTTCCAACATTCCCCCAAAGTCTTAACTAATTCCAGCATTAACCCAAAAGTCCAAGTCCAAAGTCTTATCTGAGACAAGGCAAGTCCCTTCCACCTATGAGCCTGTAAAATCGAAAGCAAGTTAGTTACTTCCTAAATACAATGGAGATACAGGCATTGGGTAAATATAGCTGTTCCAAATGGGAGAAATTGGCCAAAACAAAGGGGTTGCAGCCCTCATGTGAGCCCAAAATCCGGTAGGGCAGTCATTAAACCTTAAATTTCCAAAATGATCTCCTTTGACTCCATGTCTCACATCCAAGTCACACTGATGCAAGAGGTGAGCCCCCTGGCCTTGGGCAGCTCTGCCCCTCTGGCTTTGCAGGGTACAGTCCCCCTCCCAGATGCTTGCACAGGCTGGTGGTTAGTGCCCGTGGCTTTTCCAGGCACACAGTGCAAGCTGTTGGTTGGCCTACCATTCTGGGATCTGGAGGACAATGGCCCTCTTCTCACAGCTCCACTATGCAGTGCACCAGTGGGGACTCTGTGTGGGGGCTCTAACCCCAGCAGAGGTTATCCATGAGGACTCTGCCCTGCAGCAGACTTCTGCCTAGACGTCCAGGCATTTCCATACATCCTCTGAAATCTAGGTGGAAGTTCCTCAACTTCAATTCTTGACTTCTCTACACCTGCAGAGCCAATACCACATGTAAGCTGCTAAGGCTTGGGGCTTGCACCATCTGAAGCAATGGCCTGAGCTGTACCTTGGCCCCTTTTAGCCATGGCTGGAGCTGAAGTAGCTGGAATGCAGGGCACCATGTCCCGAGGCTACACAGACCAGGGGGGTCCTGGGCCTGGCCTACGAAACCATTTTTCCCTCCTAGGCCTCTAAGCCTGTGATGGGAGGGGCTGCTGTTAAGGTCTCTGACATGCCCTGGTCACATTTTCCCCATTGTCTTGGTGATTAACATTCACTTCCCTGTTACTTATGCAAATTTCTGCAGCCAGCTTGAATTTCTCCCCAGAAAACAGTTTCTTCTCTTCTATCGCACCATCAGGCTGCAAACTTTCCAAGCTTGTATGCTCTGCCTCCTCTTAAACACTTTGCTGCTTAGAAAGTTCTTCTGCCAGATACCCTATATCATCTCTCTCAAGTTCAAAATTTCACAGATCTTTAGGGCAGGGGCAAAATGTTGCCAGTCTCTTTGCTAAAGCATAATAAGAGTCACCTTTGCTCCAGTTCCCAATGAGCTTCTCATCTCCATCTGAGACCACCTCAGCCTGGACTTCATTGTCCACATCACTATCAACATTTTGCTCAAAGCCATTCAACAAGTCTCTGGGAAGTTCTGAACTTTCCCGCATCTTCCTGTCTTCTTCTAAGCCCTCCAAACTGTTCCAACCTCTGCCTGTTACCAGCTCCAAAGTCACTTCGACATTTTCAGGTATCTTTACAGCAGTGCCCCACTCCTGGTACCAACTTACCATATTAGTTCATTCTCATGCTGCTATAAAGAAATACTCGAGACTGGGTAATTTATAAAGAAAAGAGGCTTAATTGGCTTACAGTTCTGCAGGGCTGGGGAAGCCTCAGGAAACATACAGTCATGGCAGAAGGGGAAGCAAACACATCCTTCTTCACATGGTGGCAGCAAGGAGAAGTGCCAAGTAAAGGGGGAAGAACCCCTTATAAAACCATCAGATCTCATGAGAACAGCACGGGGGAAACCACCACCGTGATACTATTTTCTCCACCTGGTCCTGTCCTTGACACATGGGGATTATTACAATTCAAGGGGAGATTCTGTGGCGACACAGATCCAGGCCGTATCAAATGGGAACCCTCATACATTTCTAGAAGAATTGTAAAATGCTTGTTTTCTGTAGAAAACAGTTTGGCAGTCCCTCAAAAAGTTAAACAAAGAGTTACCACGTGACCCAGCAATTCCAACTGTATGCTCAAGAGAAATAAAAACATATGTCCACACAAAATGAATGTTCATAGCAACATTATTCATGATAGCCAAAATGTGGAAAGAACCCAAGGGTCCATCAATTGGTAAATAAACAAAATGTGATATATCTCCATACAATGGAATCTTATTCAGCAATAAAAATAAAGTATTTATACGTGCTACAACATGGATGGACCTTGAAAGCATTATATTAAGTGAAAGAAGTTGTACACAAAGGCTCCATGTTATATAATTCCATTTATAGGCAATACTCAGAAAAGTGAATCTATAGAGACAGAAAGAAAGCAGATTAGTGGTTAGCCTAGGAGCTTGGAGGACAGCAAGTGAAGTGACTGCTAATGAGTACAGGGTTTCTTTTTTGGATTGATAAAAATTTGGGGGTATTAGATTGGGAATTAAATTGTGGTGAAAGTTACACAACTTTGTCAGTAAACTGAAAACCACTGAATTATACACTTTGAATGAATTTTATGGGGTGTGAATTGTATCTCAATCTTTTAAATGTGGAAAAATAGCACTGTATTCAAGTATCAGAGATCCGAGGGGCAAAACTGCACTAGGGCTGCTGCTAGTCTTTCTGTGTGATAAACAGACTCACATTTATATGTGTTCAGTTGGAATTTATTGAATACATACTAAGACAGACCAATGCATATCATAGAGACCCGAAATACAGTTCATCACTCCCGAGTTCTGATTTACTGGGGGCTGAGTTAGGTCCATCAAGCATCTGGTTGGATCCTTCGAAACTATATAGCTATACATTCGAAGACCTCCAAATTCCCTGGCCTTCAGACACTCTGAACTCTTTTTCTTTTGTGAAAACTCCATTTCCCCCTCCTGTCTTTGTTCATGCTCTGCCCCTTACTCAAATTAACAAGATTCTACTTAATTTTTAGGCATCACCAGGTGCAAATTCTCTCTCTCCTATGAAGTAGTGCATTGGTACCTAAAAAGGGACTTAATAAAGGTTTGTTGGTTGAGTGAACAAATGAATGACTTCAGTTATGCAGCCCTCTAAGTAGATGTGAAGAAATAAAATTGACCATAGTTAGTGGAAGCCCTTGCTTAATTTCTTCAGGAGTCATTGAAGCAGTAGAGCAGGTGAGTGAACAGGCCTGGAAGTGAGGTTATGTTCCTGGATGGGGGTTCCAATTCATATCTGAGTTTTGCATAGAAACAATGGAATAGTATGGTCATTCTCAGGCTTATATCCACCAGGACACACGTGACAGAAGCAGCTCACATACAGGGCTGGTTCCCAGAGGCTTAATCAAGGTTATGCAAGTTTTCACCTTGTTCTCTCAATCGGGCAAGCATTTCAGAATGCAAGTGAATGAAAGCAACATTTTCATAAGAACAAACTTGAACTAGGTCTAATTTACTAAAACAGGCAACCATTTACAAACTTCAGATCCTTACTTATTAGTAGAAACACATCATTTGGAACCCAACTCACAACTGATTGTGACACAACAAAGTGTGACTATACTGCAGATGAGGACCACTGGTGCCCGAGGAAGTCATATTTCTGTAGAAAGGCTGGAATGGCAAACTTGTTAAGGAAATAACCATAAACTACAAATGGTATCTTGGTGCAAGGAAATGCTTTCTAAAGTACATGCATAGCATAGGTTTAACAGATCACACAGAACCCAACACAGTAAAATTGTATTTAATCTGGTGTTGTATATAGCATATCACGCAGCTCTCTCATCCTGCCTTATAATTTCTCTTCATGTTTGCTACAACAAATCCAGAGGAGAAGGAACACTACTGCGGTTATAGATTCAAAAGGACTTCTCTGGAGAAATTTGCTCAGGAACCCAAAAAGATTTTATAGAAAGATGATCATTTGAATTTTTGTTTTTTTTTTTTTTGAGACAGACTCTCGCTCTGTCGCCCAGGCTGGAGTGCAGTGGCGTGATCTCGGCTCACTGCAAGCTCCCCCTCCCGGGTTCATGCCATTCTCCTGCCTCAGCCTCCCGAGTAGCTGGAACTACAGGTGCCCACCACCACACCTGGCTATTTTTTTGTATTTTTAGTAGAGAAGGGGTTTCACCATGTTAGCCAGGATGGTCTCGATCTCCTGACCTCATGATCCGCCCACCTCAGCCTCCCAAAGTGCTGAGATTACAGGCATGAGCCACCGCACCCGGCCTCATTTGATATTTTTTAATGTGATCCAAGGATAATTGTTTTGCTGCCTTTTCCCCCCTGAACTTTACCAGCCTCCCACTAGCAGAAATAGGCATTAACCAAACATGCTATTTACCTTTCTTCCTGCCTTTAAAACAAAGTTCTGCTTTTTTGAGCTATCTCATCAGCACTAGCTTTGGGCACAAGGGAGTACAAGTCAACTCCCTCACTTAAAGTGCATAAACTCACCCTGTTGCACAGAATTTGTCATCCTACAATTCTTTGAGACTTGTTTCACAAGGTTGCAGAGCCCTAAAGCTCTGGCTTGATGATGGCCAAAGTGAAAGGTGCACCAGCCCAAGTTTAACCCCAGATCCACAATATGAAAAGTCTTCTGCATTGACCTTGTAAGGGAGGATGACAACCATCATTAGAGCTGTTTTTTTCCCTTTTATCATCAGTTAAGAATTGAATATAGAATGATTATGAAATAATAGGACTAACCCTTATTTAAAAAAACATAGCAGGACTCACTCCTCCAAATGTTTATATTCTTATATCTTAAATCCTTTGAAAGCCCTTCCAGCCTCATTTCTGATGATTAATCTTTGACCGCTACCACATGCAAGGCACTAATGTATAAGTTAAAAAGCTGTGCATCCTAGTTTAATTCTATTTATGAAATGCATTTTTGTTCATCTTATATACTCATGTAATATATAAAGTTAAATGAATAAGACTTAAAATGTTTTCAGGCTGGGCATGGTGGCTCACACCTGTAAACCCAGTACTTTGGGAGGCCAAGGCGGGAGGATCACTTGAGGTCAGAAGTTCGAGACCAGCCTGACCAACATAGTAAAACTCCATCTCTACTAAAAATACAAAAAGAAAAGAAAAGAAACAGCCAGGCATGGTGGCATGCACCTGTAGTCCCAGCTACTCAGGAGGCTGAGGCAGGAGAATAGCTTGAACCCAGGAGGCAGAGGCTGCAGTGAGCCAAGATTGCACCACTGCACTCCAGCCTGGGTGACAGAGCAAGACTCCATCTCAAAAAAAAAAAAAAAAAAGACTTAAAATGTTTTCATATTATTTAAAAGTAAATTTTTTCTTTGGAAGTACTATGGCATCTGACTACTTCATCTTCTTTGTCTTACAAGGCTTGGTAATTAGCTACTGAAGCATATCGTATAACAACACTATTACAAGCCAGAAAAAGCCAGAAGAAGGCCTAGATTTCTTACATTTTCCTGCTATCCTCTGTGTTGTTTTCTCTCACTTGAATTTTACTCAATATATTTTCAAAGTCTTTTTTAATTATTTCCCTTCAATTACTCCCCTTTACAAAATATAGCATTTCTGTGACTCTATAAGTTCCTAAGATTAGCTTCTTCTGTTGACTTTATAAAACAGATGTTTGTCAACATTCGCTCATTCCTCTGCTTTTTACTGTAGGCATGTGATTAGTACCTAGTCTAAAGGTTTTCAAATTGTTTGCATATTTCAAGGTATTAACTGTGCTGAAGATGGTTTTTCTGCCTCCTATTCCTTCAAACGATGGAGAAAGGGCCAAAGAAGGATTAGAATGGTTCTATTTGCTCAAGAAATCAGGCAAGCACATCATGCCAGGATGACATAAATCAATGAGGTCTGGATTTGTGAAGCATCTCAAGTTACATTTTAAAGAGAACAACTTTGAAAAAGCACAGAATACATTTTATTAGGAACCTTCCCCCTGGTTTCCTAGACCTTAATATGATTTGGATTTCTCTCTGGCCATTTATTTAACAATCCAGTAAGCAGTAACTGAGGGTTTCCCATGTGTAAATTACATTGTCAGTCTCTGTGTGGGACACAGAGATAATTAAGATGTGGGCCCTGCTCCCAAAGAACTTGGTCTAAAGAGGTTTAGATGAAAATAACTCTAATATGAAGGAAAATTAGCTAAATGCTGTAGTAGAAATGTATTATATATTGCCAACAGAGAATTGGTAAAGAAGAGACTAATTCTGGCTGGCTCTGTCAGGCATTGTGGAGGGTTTAATATTTAAGTGGAGCCTTAAAGTTTGGTTAGGACTTCCTTTGTAATCCATGTTGGAAGGATGAAGGGGTAGGATTCAGTGGTGACAACAAAATTCAACTGAGGGAGTAGAGTGGATCCTGAAATGCTGGAGATCTGTTCCTTCCCATCTGTAACCCACTCACTTAAACAACAGCAGCTTCACTTCGGCTATTGTGGTTATCAAGGCTCCACGTATGTTTTCCTTTGACCTGTAGGCTCTGCTGTTAAAAAGAAGTTTGAAAACCACTGGATAAGATTATCATAAAGGGCCCATCCAGCACTAACCTTCTATGAATCACACAATAGATGAGGCATCACTACAAAAAGAAATATTTTGTTTGACGAAACATAGCAGCAGAAATTGTGAACATAGGTGAGCACTTACTATGGACCTAGGGTACTACAAATATTACCATTTAATTCATGCAGCAACCCTATTTGGGTAAGTAGAATTATTATCCTGATTTTATAGGCAAGAAAACTAAGATTAGAGGAGTTAAATAACTTTCCTAAAGGCACAGAGCTAATAAAGTGGCAGAGCCAGGATTCAAATACAGGAAGCATGATGCCAAAGGGCAAACTCCTATTACCATTCTATGCCTCCCTGAGCATGGTAGAGCTCATATATTATTCAGAGGAGGGCTGGCCCCTTGCAAGATTGTCCTTTTTTTGGTGAGACAAAGTCTCGCTCTGTTACCCAGGCTGGAGTGCAGTGGCACGATCTCAGCTCACTGCAACCTCTGTCTCCTGGGTTCAAGTGATTCTCCTGCCTCAGCCTCCCAAGTAGCTGGGATTATAGGCACCTACCACCACGCCTGGCTAATTTTTGTATTTTTTGGTAGAGACGGGGTTTCACCATGTTGTCCAGGCTGGTCTCGAACTCCTCACCTCAAGTGATCCACCCGCGTCGGCCTCCCAAAGTGCTGGGATTACAGGCGTGAGCCACCGCACCCAGCCAAGATGGTCCCTTTCAAAATGTACACACCTATGCCAGTTATGCTATCATAGCCATTTTGGGGAAGAAACACTTGTTTTAGAATCATCTCTAGAATTGGGAGCACTTTCTTCTGAATGTCCTAAATTTTGGCAAATCCTTCTTGTCAGAAGTTGGTGATTAAAAAAAAAAAAAAAGTCAAAAGTGACTGGAGTCAGGTCTTCTAAAAAAGTACAAGACGCAGCTGGGCAATGGCAAGATGGTCAACAGTACAGTGCCAGTAAGAGGGCAGGTGACGGATGTTCCCACACAGTGTGTATGTCAGCTCAGAAGTAGCATTGCAAAGACAATTATAGCTGTGATGTTGGAAGGTACCATCTGGGCGCCCAAGGTAACTACTTCAAAGGACAAAACTCTTTTGGCTTTGTAAAATCTAGTGGGCATATTTCAAAAAATAAAGTTTCAGTGGCATGCCATGAAGGAACAGAAAACCATTTTTACTGATCTGCTCTGCCTCTCAGCAACTGAACACACATGGTCAAGTCTTTTAACATCTGTGAGCATCAATTTTCTCCTCTATCTAATAGAGACAATAAAACCCAACATGGAATACCACTGTAGGGATTTGACGAGAAAAAAAAAAAAAATGTGTAAAGCAGCCAGTACCATGCCTGAACCTAAGTAGGTACTCCAAAAAGGAAGGTATTATTGTTTTTGAGCTGTTTATTAAATGTTATCTGCAGATTTGGGAGTTTGAAATGGCTTTTACTTCAAACCAGACATACTTTGGAGTTTTTTCCCTAAGTGCCATAGCTGGGTAGTTTATTCTAATATGATGTGGCATGTTTAGGCATGGAGAGTAAGAAATGAGTGTGTTTTGAAAACCAATCAAGCTCCTGGAAAACATTTATTGAAAATGCAATCTGCCACCACGGTATTTAACTCATTCAGGCTGCTAATAAACACTCTTCTAGTATCTCAGAAAGCATGGTTTAAAGAGAAATTTTCTGACCACAATAATTGCATCCCTTTTATAGCAATTGTCTTTCAAAAAAAAAATGACAGTTCTATATTGATAGGAAAGCAGGTGAACTTGGAATGAAATGTAAAGCTTTGTGCATACAGCTTGTTTTCCGTGGCATGGGAGGTCTGCTTTTGAAAGCAAGCAAAGTGTTCATTTATTAAGAAAAAAAAAACAGTTCTTTGGGCTCCTGCTAAGTGTTTTGGGGCTCAGCAATTATCCAAAACTCAGGTTATAGATTCAAACCTCCCTCCCACCCACTCCCCCACCTCCCTGAAAAACAGGAAGTCTTACTGTGCCTGCATGATGTCTTCATCCCTGCAATCTTGCTGTGACTTGGGCTGAATATTATGTGAAGCAAGTCACAAAAGAGAAAAGCTGAAGGCAGGTGCAGGAACAAGACGCTGTGCTCCTTGGAGAGGGCCTTAGGTAAGTAGCTACAAGAGTTGTGCATGCCAATCAAAGACGGGCAAGGGTCAAGCTCCCTTTTGTGCACAAACAAAGACTAATTGCATGTTCATAGCTGTAGAGTCTGCAGGCACTAATTCGAGAGAAGAACTATAAAAACCTTGGACTCCCACCTCCCAACAGTGGCTAAGGCAAAGCGGAGGGCTCAAGGAGCCCAATGACTGTCAACCAGCTGGGCCTCTCCCGGCCTTCTCCACAGCAACACAGGGGCTCCCACGTGGCTACCATTTCAGAAATGAAAATAAGCCATTTTGTGGAAACTGAAAGGATAGCTGTGTGTACATAACGTCAAGCCAATGAGCAGCAATGCAAAAGGCTCTGAGCCACTTAGCTTCCTTTGAAGCACAAGGCCCAATACTGTTGGCCTGGCTTTTTCAATGAATCGACCAAATTACCTGGCTCTTTAGACATCTTACAGACATGACTGGTCAGTGTAAGTTTTTCTTTTCTTATATTTGAAAACAAAGGTCTGTTAGGATGGTTTGTTCCATTTTGTAAGGAACCATTTTGAATCAAGTTACCATTAAGGCTGAGCGACTGTAGAAGTAGCTTTTGAATTTGTTATTAATCATAGCTTACATTCATAGACCACTTTCTCATTTCCAAAACACTTTCATGTATTCATTCCCTAAGTATTTTTTGGTGCTGCTACTACAGGTAAAGCACTGTAGTGTTAGCCAAATAGCAACCATGCTCATTAAGCAGGATGGGCCTGATTATGTTCATTCTACAACCAAGGAAACTCACAACAGCAGTTAATGACTTGCTGCAGTCACACAGCCTCTTAGTGACAAAGGCAGGAGAGAATACAAGCTCCCCAGACCCCTGCTCAGTATTAAGCCCACTGCACCTCCCCGCCCTTCCACAGGTGTGTGTAAGGAGCCCTCCAGTGGAGGGCAGTGAGTGCGGTAGAGTACAGGAGTCTTCAAGACTGTACTCTTTCTCAATTAAAAACAAAATAAACACATCTTTTGCTGAACTCCCATATATAAACCAGATGAAAGTGGAGTTACTCTGGGTGAGGTGAAAATGGGAACACTGGTAGAGCAAATCCCAGCTCTTCCACTGACAAGCTATGTGACCCTGCAGAATCACTCAATCTCTGGGCCTTACATTCCCCATCAGCAAAAGCAAGGAACTGGACTCACTAAAATATGTGAGTCCCCAAACTTGGCAAATTATCACTGACCCGGGGAATTGTAACAAGATCCCCAGAAGATTCTGCTTCTGAGCCAGGATCAAAAGCCCTGCATAAGATGATATTTAGTGACTAAGCTGGTCCCATGAGAATCCACACACATAAGAAAATACCACATAAAATTCTGGGATAGAATTCAAATGAGAAGGAGCCTGAAGAAGTTACTTATTTGTTTATTCATGCATGCATTCCACAATCATTCTGAACTGTTCTATCTTTCTTGATTTATATACTGAGCTCTGGAAACACAAATGTGACTAGTGTATAGTCCTTGTCCTTAAGGATCTCAAAGCCCATTTGGAGAGACAAGTGTGTAAGGAGATTAGTATCATGAAAGTGGTAGGCGCTTTAACAGGGAGAGGAAGAGTTCTGTGGGAACACAGAACAAAGAATGTATTAGGACATACAGGCCCAATCACAAAGTAGTGAGGAATGAGAGGTTGTTCACCATGATAAGCCTTGGCTAAAAAGTTAAACTTTATCCTATAGGAAGTGGAAGACCCTTGAAGAGTTATAGGCAAGAGAACAATATGATACAATGATGTATAAAAAAGATTCCTCTTTTGAGTAGATGAAGAACAAGCTGGAAGGAGCCAGAGCAAAGACAGGAAGACCAACAAAGAGAGAGATGCCATTAAATGACATGAGAAACAATTGGGGCCAGAACTAGTGCATTCCCAGTTTGCCACTATATACTCTAGAGCAGTGCAGGGCACCTTGGAAGAGTTTGTTAAATGAAATAGATATGCCAGGCACTGTTCCAAGCATCTTACATATTGCATTGCTTAGTTCTTTTAACAATCCTACAAGGTAGGTAGCATTATTATCGTAATGCTTTTTTTTTTTTTTTTTTTTTTTACAGTTGAAGAAACCAAGATCCAGAGAAGCCAAGAAACTTGTTCATGTGACAAAGAAACTAGTGCATGTGGGATATCACCCCAGGCATCTGACTCCAAAAGCCACACCCTTAACCACTCTACTCTGCTGACTCCCTAATAGGAAGCAGAATAGGCAGGTTTTGTCAACTGCTGGATGTGGAGGGTAAGAGAGGAAAGAGTCAAGGATGACAGCCAGGTTTCTGGAGTAGAGAGCTGGGTATACAATGAATAAATATGTTTATACATTTTCTTGATGAGGTGGAAGACAAGACTAAATGTTTGGTCAAGGGCACTGCAAATTTGAAAAGTGTGACAGCTGAAGGAATAGAATAAGGCCTTGAAGACAGTGTAAAAGGGGGCTGCCAAGGTCCAGCAAAGTGAGTGCTCAGCAGCTCCTTGGCCTTAGGATTTTGTTCCAGCTGTGCTCAGTCAACAGAAATGGAGTCAGGGCAAGGAGGGAGATGTCAACAATATTAGAACACTTACTCTGGTCTTACACTTCTGAAAATGAGCTCAATTACTATCTGTGGTAGAAGCACACATGGGGCAGGAGCCAGAGAAAAAGTACATTTCTGACCAGTAAGCATAATGTTATATGCTACCTTCTTAAAACTCAACCAACACTTTCCTCTCCCTGACAAAGCACCACCTAGATGTTCTGACACATTCCCTTGTGGTGCTCACCTAAGTGACTAGGGTGCAAGTGAAGGAAGGGGTGGGGTGAGCAGGATATCTATTTTTGAGTCCAAAGCAAATGCTAGTTTGTAACATTTGGCTTGGAAAGTGAGCTTTCCCACCATCACCAATCAGACACTAAGGAACTATGGACACTGATCTGTAAGGGGTTGGGAGTAGGACTTGGAGTTCTGAAAGTTTAGTGAGGATCGGCATTACCTGGAAAGCTTGTTAAAACAGAACGTGCTGGGCCTCATCCCCAGAGTTTCTAATTCAGTAGGTTTAGAGTGGGGCCTGAGGACTGATGTTTCTAACAAGTTCCCAGGCATGATGATGATGGTGGTGGTGGTGGTGATGGTGGTCTGGGGCCACTCTTTGAGAACCACTGGACTGGATTAGCAGTTATCAAACATGTTGTTCTCAGGGCCCTTTCACACTCTTAGCAATGACTGGAAATTTCAGAGGTTTTGTTTGTGTGGGTTGTATCCATATGAACTATATCAAAATGTTTGAGAACTTTAAAATGTATTTATTAATTTGCTTAAAATAAAAATAAACTTATCACATGTTAGCATACCATATTTTATGAAAATTACATATTTTAAAACAAAAAAGTGAGAAGAATGGCCTTGTTTCACATTTTTGCAAATCTCTTTAATGTCTGGCTTAACAGAAAATAGCTGGATCTTATATTGGCTTCTGATTTCAATCAGTTGCAATATGTGGTTATCATTGATGTATATAAAAAAGAAATCCAGCCTCACACAGATATATGTTTGGAAAAGGAAACATTATTTTGATAGCCTTTTCAGATAATTGTGGCTATTCTTCTTGGACCAAAACTCTGCAAGTGACAGGTTTTGTTGTTGTTTGAGACAGAGTTTCGCTCTTGTTGCCCAGGCTGGAGTGCAATGGCACGATCTCGGCTCACCACAACCTCCGCTTCCCGGAGGTTCAAGCGATTCTCCTGTCTCAGCCTCCCGAGTAGCTGGGATTACAGGCATGCACCACCACGCCCGGCTAATTTTGTATTTTTAGTAGAGATGGGGTTTCTCCATGTTGGTCAGGCTGGTCTCGAACTCCCGACCTCAGGTGATCTGCCCATTTCGGCTTCCCAAAGTGCTGGGATTACAGGCGTGAGCCACTGCTCCCAGCTTGCAAGTAACAGTTTTTAAGTTGCAATGTGGAATTGGAAAACATATCGGTACACTTTAGTCTGTTATACCAAAATCCATTGATCTTATATTTTTATCTTTGATTAATGCATTATATAATAACATCATGCATTGATCATTTCAAAAATATTGATTTCTGAGTTGCAAAAATCTTCCAAATATTTACTTTTAATTATACAAAATCCAAAAAAATCACATTTGTTAATATCATCACCAGACTCGTTGGCAGAGTCTTTAAGTATTGGGAAAGTGTCAAGCTCACAGTGGTGGATACAAGTTTTCCAAAATCCTCATTTTTGCTTGAAAGCTCAAATTCCATCATTGGCAACAAATACTGTCAGCTGTTTTCCTTGAAGTGACAGGCTCGCTTTGCTCATTTTTGACAAAATGTCTTGTCAAATACCCAAGTTTGAATAACCATAGTTTGTCTGTTAGTCATTCTTTTAAATTAAAAAAAGAAAAAAAACTTCCATGGGGAAACAAGTGGCCAGTTCAACGTACAATTCAAACAGTTGCACAAGTGCTTTCTGTTAACTATCATACTTCAGTGTGCAGCAGAAGTGATTTGTGCTTATAAGTATTTAAGAGTTGAGATTTAATAAAAATTATATTTTTGCCGGGCACAGTGGCTCACACCTGTAATCCCAGCACTTTGAGAGGCCGAGGCGGGCGGATCATGAGATCAGGAGATCGAGACCATCCTGGCTAACACGGTGAAACCCCGTCTCTACTAAAAATACAAAAAATTAGCCGGGCGTGGTAGCGGGCGCCTGTAGTCCCAGCTACTCGGGAGGCTGAGGCAGGAGAATGGCGTGAACCTGGGAGGCGGAGCTTGCAGTGAGCCAAGATCACGCCACTGCACTCCAGCTTGGGCAACAGAGCGAGACTCCGTCTCAAAAAAAAAAAAAAAAAAAAAAAATTATATTTTTAACTGCTTCATCAGGAACATTTTTAAGTAGAAGTGGCATTTTAAATTCTTTTCTGTGAGTGCTTAGTGAAGAAGAATACAATGACTGCTAGTATAGCTTTGTGCCACTGCCTTAATTCATGCCAACGAGCCAGCAGTGTTATCCACCATTGCTTCTGCACCTTCATTGCAAATGTCAACACAGTGAAAGGGACACATGATGTACTTGCATTATTATTTTTAAAAAGTTTGGCCTCATGGCCTCCCCAGAAGGATCTTGGGGAACCCCCTCCCCACCAGGGTTCGTGGACCATGTTGGCAAAACTGCTGGGCAAAAGTGTCCTGCATCCAAAGTTTTATTTCATTCACTCAAATACATTCAATAAATTCCTGCTATGTGCCAGCTTCCCTCCATCATTACAGTCTGCTACCTAGATCGAGTGGAGGGACTAGAACTTAAACAGAACTCTGCCTCTAAACTTGTAAAGGGGAACCACTTAGGTAACCCGAAAGGTGGTATTTCCCAAGGCGCTTTGCTTTGTCCAGACCCAGTATAATGTCATGGCATTTTGCACTGACTCAAAGATACCATGCTACTCATCCAGGTACACTGTATAGGCATTAGCAAGTCAGCTCACAAGGGCATCCATGCCTGAAGCCACCCACAATATTACAGACTTGATGGCTTTTAGGGAGATGAGTGGAGTAAGCCAGGACAGACATTCCATTCCGCCTTATTTTGTTTGGTAAAATAAGTCTACATACTTTCTATATACTATGTATGTATGTATATATACACACACACACACATACCACATATGGATACTTCTAAATACCTTATATACGCTATATAGACTATGTATGGATAGTCTATATACTTTAAATCATAAAAAATGGAATAGTTTTATAGCAATTACAGGTGTCATTCACTACACAGTATTTACTCATTTTCTTTTAAATCAGCATATAGCCAGGTGTGGTGGTTCACGCCTGTAATCCCAGCACTTTGGGAGGTCGAGGCAGGAGGATCACTTGAGGCCAGAAGTTTAAAACCAGTCTGGTCAACATAATGAGACCCTCTTCTCTGCAAAAGAAAAGAAAAAAATTTTAATTAGTTGGGTGTGTATTAGTGCACACCTGCAGTCCCATCTACTCAGGAGGCTGAAGCTAGAGGACACTTGAGAGTAGAAGGTCAAGGCTGCAGTGAGCCATGATCATGCCACTGCGCTCCAGGCTGGGTGACAGAGAGAGACCCTGTCTCTAAATAAATGAATAAATAAAATAGCACATAGTAAGTACTATATAAGTGTCATAAAATAAAATACATATATTCCAGGGACTAATCTAAGGACCAAACTCAGTTTAGTCTCAGTCTTCTCAGGCAGATTTGACATAAAAGCTGTGTGTCTATTAATGATAATTTGCTACATTTAAGAATATATCAGAAAATAAAAAGCTTGAGCAGGTTTTTCCAATTAGTGTGGTGCAAGGCTTAAAATGTATCCTACTAGAAGTTGCAGCCAGTCTTCATTATAAGAAATACACTCCCAAATTCCAGATTCTTCTAAAGTTTCAATGACTGGCATTCTATGCTTACTTCCATACTAAAACTTTTATTTTATTATATTTCCCCTCCCATCCTCCTTGCCTCCCTCTCCATATGATGCAGCTTGACAAAGCCCATTGAAATAGTTATTATTACATTTATAGTGAATTATATTACTTTCAACAAATGGTTGGGTTTTTCATTTAGTGCAAGTGTGCATCTTGTATATTGTGAGTACTCTCATTATTGGTATCCACTGTTTTATTAAAATAGAAGGGAAACATTTAGGTACAAATTTAGGAAATGCTATTCTCTGAAGCAATCCTCCATGGTCCATTTGTTCTGGAGTGGAATCAATGCGGAAAGTTGCAAGGTATCATCAAAAGTTTATTTACATTCATTGTCTGCTTGTTTCCCACACAAATATATTCTGTGTTTAAGATGTATAAAGCCGAGCCAGGCCTTCTCACGCTGTTTGCAGTAAAATACGGCTTACCACGTCTCTCTGAGGAACCACTGACAAATAGGCTCTTGTTGTCCAACTTTCACTCTGCTGAGGGTAATGATTCAGTGGTTCAGAAGGTTAATTCCTGGAGATAGTGTTGTCTTTGGCTTGAACAGATGTTGGTAGTGCTTTAATGTGGTTATCAAACTAGGCTGCCCTTCATTCTTTGCTCTCTGGAGCCTAGGGCATTGTTCCACAAGGCATTCCAGCCCCCCTCTATGGAGATCCAGCAGAGCTGAACATACCACAGCATTACTCCTGCCAGCACAGGCTCCTCTGGGGTCACTGTGGATACTGACAATATGCAGCACAGAAACTGATAATGACAGACTTGATCTTTAAAAGATCTGTAAATATTTGTAAATGCATAATGATTTGAAATGCCTTTTGACGCTCTGATTCAATAATCTGTAAAACTACTTACTGATTAGATGTTCAAATCCCTGAATAGCTCTATGGACTGGCCTCTCAATGGCTTACTACATATCCTAATATATTTTTGGCCATATCAATCGCCAAAATTGCTTGGAATAATTTCTTATATAGTCAGGGTGTTCATGTCCACCAAATGGAATCAACATTGGGCAATAATCCAAATATTCAGCAAGTTCAGTTTTGCTGATGTTCATATGTAATGATGAAATACACTGCAACCAGCTTAGTGGAAGAAAGAGTTCTCTAGACTAGAAGAGATCATTTCTACCAAAGTACAGTTTCCTATTTTTCTGGCAAATTACTATGAATACAATGCCATTGAAATTGTAGCATCCCAGTAACACAGTGCCATTTCAAAATCAAACTGGTTGTTGACAACTTATTAGGTGTCTAAGCACAGACAGAATAAGAAAAAAATATAAGAACATCCTGCTCTTATGGAACTTAGTCATTTTAGAGAGCCAACAGTTACATGTATGAAATAATCTGAGAGCAATCACCACCAGAAGGAAGATGACTTAGTAATAAAATGTATGAGATTGTCTGGACGGCAAAAGCCATGAATGTCACAAAAGAGAGAAAGTGATTATGATAATGATTGATGCTGATGTTCAATACAGTTTTATTGACATCTTACTCTGAGCCAGTCCTGAGTTAGGCCCCGTGGATACAAACATGAATAAAACAGAATCCTGCCCTCAAGGAGTTCACAGTCAGGTAGGGGAAAAAGAGCTGTGAACAAATCATTTCAATAAGATGGGGTACCACTTTAGTAGTCTTGGATATGATCCAGAAGAATTCTCTGGATTACCAGCCTGGGACTCCTGTCTCTTCCCTTACTTTCTCCCAAACAAATGGAGTCTCTCTCTCTGTGTGTCTCTGTTCTGAACCACCTGGAACTGGGGGTGGGGTAATATAAGCACCCATGTGGCCACCACCAGTGGGACTGCACTGGGTAAGACCTGAAGCCAGCACAACTCTCAGTCTCACCCAAGACCTGCTGTAACCACTATCTGGCTACCGCCTACATTCGCTCAAGGTCCTAGGGCTCTACAATCAGCAGGTGGCAAAGCCAGTCAGGTTTTTTTCCTTCACTTCAGGGTAGTGAGTTCCCTCGGGCCCCAGGAAGTTTCAGAGATGCTATCCAGGAGCCATGGACTGGATTCAAAAACCTTACAAGTCTACCTGGTGTTCTAGTCTACTGTGACTAAGCTGGCCCTCAAACCACCAACACAGTCCTTCCCACTCTTTCCTCCCCTCCCCACAGGCAGAGGAGCCTCACCCAGTGACCATCACCACCACAGGCCCTTGGGGAGTATGGCCAGGCTACTGCTGATATTCACTTAAGGCCCAAGGGCCCTTCAGTAAGCTTGTGGTGAATGCTGCCAGGCCTAGGAGTCCCTTTCAGGGCAGTGGGCTCCCCTCTGACCCAGCACAGCTCTAAAAATGCCATACAAGTGTGAAGACCTGGAACTGGAGGCCCCAAGAGCCCACTTGGTGTTCTGCTCCACTATGGCTGAGCTAGTACCTAAGGTACAAGTCAAAGGTCCCTTTACTTTCCACTGTGATTTTCTCAAGCAGAAGGATTCTTTCACCATAGCCACCACAGTTAGGAATGTTCTGGGTCTCACCTGAAGACAGCATGCCTCAGTCTCACCCAAGGCCCCTGGCATCCTACCTGGGTATCACTGCTGTTTTTTTAGGGTCCAAGGGCTCTTTAGTCAGCAGGTGATAGTTTCTGTTGAGACTGGGTCCTTCCCTTCAAGGCAGCATGTTCCCTTCTGGCCCAGAGTGTGTCTAGAAATGTCTAGGAGCTAGGGTCTAAAATGGGAGCCTCACAACTCTGACTGATGCCCTATCCTGCTGTGACTGAGCTTATATCAAAGATGCAAGACAAAAATCCTCTTTATTCCTCGTTCTTCTCAAGTGGAAGGAAGGGGTCTCTTTTGGAACCGTGAGCTGCACTGTCTGGAGTTAGGGGAGGGGTGGTGCAGGCACTGCCTAAGCACTCCCTTAGCTGCCCTGGCTGGTGTCTCAGCAAGTTGCATGACCCCAAGTCCATCTGCTCTGAGCCCAGCTCAGCACTAGGATTCACCTAGGAGCTGCAGTCCTTGTGGCCTAGACTCTTGTTCAAGTTTATTTAGAGCCCCAGAACACTTCAGCCCACAGTGATGAGGCTTGCCAGAACTCATGTTACAACTGATGAAATAGACGATTCCCCTCTAGTTAGAGCTGGTCTAAATGCTCTGTGTCTTCTGTAATTCTCTCCATCTTTGTTTTATAATTTTTAGTGCATAAGTCTTTCATCTGTTCTCTTATTTCTAAGTATTAAGTCAACTGGTTTCAGCCCAGTTTTGCTTTCTGCTGTTATAGGGTGGCATTGAGTTCAATGCAAAGTCTGACAATTGCTTTGCTCTCCCCTGCCCCAAGCACACAGATTCTGTCTCCACACCACGCAGCCACTTCTGAGGGGTTGAGGAAGTGTGGCACCAGCAATACAAGACTGTCATTCTTACCCTTTTCAATGTCCCTTTCAGCAATATGACACTAAAAACAGGTACTATAATTGCTCACCTGACTTTTGGTTCTTATGAAGGTGATTTTTTACGTAGATAGTTGTTAAATTTTGTGTTCCTGTCAGGGGGACAATTAGTAGAGCCTTCTATCCAGCTATCTTCCTCTTCTCCCCATTGCTGTTGCAATTTTGCTAGGAATTGCATTCAATCTATAGATCACTTTGGGTAATATGGACATTTCAACAATATTAATTCTTCTACTCCATCAACACAGGATATATTTTCATTTATCTGTGTCTTCTTCAATTTTCAATGTTTCATAATTTTCACTGTGTAAGTCTTTTACCTGTGCTCTTTTTCCTAAGTGTTTTATTCTTTGTGTATGTGTGTGTGTGTGTGTGTGTGAGATTGTAAATGGGATCGTTTTCTCAATTTCCTTTTCGATAGTTCAGTATTAGTGGATGGGAGCAGCACTTTTGATTATTACAGAGACTGAATCAGTCACTATTGGCATTTAGTAGTTGAAGACCTGGAATCCAGACATGCCTCACACAACAAAGAATTGACTTATTTCAAACATTATTATTATTATTATTATTAAGATGGAGTCTTACTCTGTCACCCAGGTGGGAGTGCAGTGGCGCCATCTCAGCTCGCTGCAACCTCTGCCTCCTGGGTTCAAGTGATTCTCCCACCTCAGCCTCCCGAGTAGCTGGGACTACAGGCATGTGCCACCAGTCCTGGCTAATTTTTGTATTTTTAGTAGAGATGGGGTTTCAACCATGTTGGCCAGGTTGGTCTCAAACTCCTGACCTCAAGTGATCTACCCACCTTGGCCTCCCAAAGTGCCGGGATTACAGGCATGAGCCACCGTGCCCGGCCTTCAGGCATTATTTTTGAAGGTCCCACCAAACTTCCATGTAGTAAGAAATCATTTTTATAAATATCAGAACCTTTAACCTAGCTCCATCTTACATTTACATTGGTTTTACTGGATACTGCATTTTCCAGAAATGCAAATGGTGCGTATATCCAGGAAAGATCACACTGTGCTTTTGTTTTTAGTTCACTAGTCTATCTAGGGCTGTCCATCATTTCAGAAAATTATCAGCTATGATAATGTTTATGAAATTTTGGTTGCTGACACAAACCAGTAGCATCAGCCTGTATGCAGAGTTGCTGCTTTCACACAGATTCTACATATAGGTGCAAACATCTACTATAGTTAAGTGTGAGTCATTGTGTATGAAGAAAAATGTATTACAATTACTTTCCTTCTATTTCCCCTTCATATTACAGTTAGGGCATTTTGTTTCTTTATGTTTAATTACGGGTGTAAGTGTGTTATAGCAATTAATCTCTAACTTTACTGCTTGTATAGACCACATGTGAATCTTATTGAAATACAAATTCTGATTTAGCAGACCTGAGAGTGGAACTCAAGATTCTGCATATCTAACAAGATCCCAGATGATGGCCAATATGCTGCTGGTCCGTGATGCTATTACACTTTGAGTAGTAATGGGCTATAGTAACTGTGCATTTCTTTTCAGGGTAAAGAGGCCATTGTCAAATAGGTATTCTATCCAAGGGACAGAGGGTCTGATGTGGTTTAGGATGGCTACATTAGGCAGAAACTCAGAGCTCTAAAAATACTTGAGGAAATAATACCTCCACAATAGACAAGCTGAGAGCCAAATCATAAGTGAACTTCCATTCACAATTGCTACAGAGAGAATAAAATACCTAGGAATACAACTTATAAGGGACGTGAAGGAACTCTTCAAGGAGAACTACAAACCACTGCTCAAGGAAATGAGAGAGGACACAAACAAATGGAAAAACATTCCATGGTCATGAATAGGAAGAACTAATATCGTGAAAATGGCCATACTGCCCAAAGTAATTTTTAGATTCAATGCTATTCCCATTAAACTACCATTGACTTTCTTGGCAGAATTAGAAAAAACTACTTTAAAGTTCATATGGAACCAAAAAAGGACCTGTATAGCCAAGACAATCCTAAGCAAAAAGAACAACACTGGAGGCATCACGCTACCTGACTTCAACTATACTACAAGGTTACAGTAACCATAACAGCACAGTACTGGTACCAAACAGATATATAGACCAATGGAACAGAATAGAGACCTCACAAATAACACCACACATCTACAGCCATCTGATCTTTGACAAACCTGACAAAAACAAGAAATGGGGAAAGGATTCCCTATTTAATAAATGGTGCTGGGAAAACTGGCTAGCCATATGCAGAAAACAGAAACTGCACCCTTTCCTTACACCTTATACAAAAATTAACTCAAGATGGATTAAAGACTTAAATGTAAAACCCCAAACCATACAAACCATAGAAGAAATGCTAGGCAATACCATTTAGGACATAGGCATGGGCAAAGACTTCATGACTAAAACACCAAAAGCAATGGCAACAAAAGCCAAAATAGACACACGGGATCTAATCAAATTAAAGAGCTTCTGCACAACAAAAGAAACTATCATCAGAGTGAACAGGCAACCTACACAATGGGAGAAAATTTTGGCAATCTACTCATCAGACAAAGGTCTAATATCCAGAGTCTACAAGGAACTTAAACAAATTTACAAGAAAAAAAAAAAACATCAAAAAGTGGGCAAAGGATATGAACAGACACTTCTCAAAAGAAAACATTTATGCGGCCAATAAACATATGAAAAAAAGCTCATCATCACTGGTCATCAGAGAAATGCAAATCAAAACCACAATGAGTTATCATCTCACACAAGCTAAAATGGCGGTCATTAAAAAGTCTGGAAACAACAGATGCTGGAGAGGATGTGGAGAAATAGGAACGCTTTTACACTGTTGGTGAAAGTGTAAATTAGTTCAACCATTGTGGAAGACAGTGTGGCAATTTCTCAAGGATCTAGAACCAGAAATACCATTTGACCCAGCAATCCCATTACTGGGTATATACCCAAAGGATTATAAATAGTCCTACTATAAAGACACATGCACACGTATGTTTATTGCAGCACTATTTACAATAACAAAGACTTGGAACCAACACAAATGCCCATCAACAATAGACTGGATAAAGAAAATCTGGCACATATATACCGTGGAATACTATGCAGCCATAAAAAAGAATGAGTTCATGTCCTGTGCAAGGACATGGATGAAGCTGGAAGCCATCATTCTCAGCAAACTAACACAGGAACAGAGAACCAAACACCACATATTCTCACTCATAAGTGGGAGTTGAACACATGGACACAGGGAGGGGGACATCACACACTGGGGCCTGTCGGAGGGTGGGGGGAAAGGGGAGGGAGAGCATTACAACAAATACCTAATGTATGCGGGGCTTAAAACCTAGATGGCAGGTTGATAGGTGCAGCAAACCACCATGGCACATGTCCCAGTCCACTGACTCACATGTCAGTCTCCTCTGGAAACACCCTCAGAGACATGCACCCAGAAACAATATTTCATCAGCCATCTAGGCATATCTCAATTAAGTCAAGTTGATACCTAATCATCACATATGGTCTCATGTAATCTTCATAGCAACCCTGTAAGACCAGAATTATTCTTTAGATTCCAGATAAGAAAACTAAGACTCAGAGTGTAAACTGTCACACACTTTACAGGTGAAAGGCAAAGCCTGAAGTCAAGAATGAACTAAGGTCTGTTCAATTCCAGAGCCCTCACAGGGCCCTCAAGAGAAGCTTCTTTGTAACCCTGATCAAGGATTCATGCCCCTGTGCTCTGTCTAATTGCAAACTCCACAAAACACTAAATTGCCCAAACAGTATTTTTCCATTCAGAAAGTTAAGAATTCATGGTCTCAGCCAGGCACAGTGGCTCACACCTGTAATCCCAGTACTTTGGGAGGCTGAGGCAGGTGGATTGCCTGAGGACAGGAG